>NC_081843.1:75913832-76255435 GCF_963259705.1 Myotis daubentonii | reverse complement strand
CATATAAAGGAGACATTTTTCATTAGTCATTAGCTACAATATAGTAAAGGTTCATTGAGTATCTCAGTCACATACAGGGCTAATCTTTCAGAACATCTGAGAAATTCACTAGACCGTTCCATCAACTATTTAAAACCTTGCTATTTAAAGTATGTTTTCTGAACCAGCAGCATCACCTGGGATATTGTTAGAAATGCATAATCTCAGGTCCTCAAAAACAACTGAATAAAAAGCTAAAGTTCAACAGGATTCCTGGGGGATTCATATGGACATCAAAGACTGAGAAGCACAGATTTTAGACATTGGACTGATCAAAAACTAAAGATTAAAAAGAACCTTTTATTTTAAAGAAAAGAAAAACTGGAATTAAGAGCAAAACTATTATACTAATCCAACAACAATACCTTAAGACCTGAACTCCAAAGATCCAGTACACTTTCCACCTTTTGAAGGTTTTCTTCAGAAACAACAGAATTGCCCACAATTATTTCATGGATACCTGCATGACTAGAATTAGACCCTGGTGTGGAAGAGTCGCCTAAAATATTTGAACTGAAAAAATCCATGACCGGGTGAAAAGGCTTCCTTGGTGATGACACTGGTGATAACCCTAGAATGAAAAAAAGTTTAGTGATTAAGGCAAACTGAAAACAACCCAAAATGGTGAGTACTTATATTGGAAGGCTAGAAGATGTCAGTTACTATAGAGGCTGAGAAAAATGCAGAGAAATGACTTTTCAGTGAACTTAATCTGGATAATTTAAATTTCAGTATTGTCACTGATTTAGGACTAATCAGCATGAGATGCCTCCTATACTCAAATAAAGATGCTTCATATATCCAGCTCCAGCCTGAGCTGAAACTATTATCATCTGTGTCATCATATCAGCATTTTCTAAGTGCTTTGTATGTTCCTATAATAAAAATGTTATGAGGATTAGCTCTCATAATACATGCTACCCTAAGAAATACATACTATTATCTCCATTTTACTGATTCCAAAACTGAGGTTCAGAAAGGGTTAAGGAATTGACCAAGGTCAGAGTGGTTGTAAATAGGTTATTATTACTTTATGTAGAACACTGGGATAAGTTTTAATACTATTAAATGTCAGCACTATACATAGAGACTAGTAATTTAATTTGTCAGATACTCAACTATAAGATACCCTGTTTGCCCTCAACATATAGGTGAGAAATATATATACTTTATATAATATAATATAATATAATATAATATAATATAATATAATATAATAAATATAAATATACTTTATATAATATATATACATACTCCCATCTCCTCTTGCCCATATACAGGGTGTAGAGATGGGAGTGAGAGCCAGAGCCAGAAAGAGAACTGATATCTATCTTTAAAAAAGCACAGAATATTTTATCACACATGTATGTTGGAATTAGAGACTAGTGATCATCATTTCTTGCATATCACACTTTTGTTATGAGGGTCCTATAACTAAGACTGAAGGGCTTTTCTCTCTTCCTTACTGAATGACTCAAAACAAAGATAAAGATAAATCTACTATAGAACTTGTTACTTAAAAGTAAATGAAGAATATTTGCAAAAGGAGGAAATCATTCTCTAATATGTATGTTTTACATAAAAATATATAAACAAATGGTTTAAGCTAGTCACACTATGTAGCACTACCTATATATTCTGAAGATGGTTTAGGAACTCAAATAATAAGGCACATGAATAGTATTTTTTTACTAGATTTTACTAACTAGATCTGCACTCATGGACTCTGGACTCTGTTTTTTTTTAAATAATACACTCACCTTTTAAAAAAATGGAATCTTGGTTCGCTATTCACTTGACCAAGAAAACCCCACAAAATCATGCAAATTAAGAGGTTCAGATCTTTAAGTTCACTTTAAGAACACTTGTGAAACTGCCAAGGCTATCATGGGGATGGGAATACAAAAAGCCACCATGTATTTGAAGGATGTCATTTTATAGAAGCTACTGTGGGTGGGGGGGGGGGGGGGTGGTCCCTCAGCCCGGCCTGTGCCCTCTCGCAGTCTGGGACCCCTCGGGGGATGTCCACCTGCTGGTTGAGGCCTGCTCCCCGGGGGATCAGGCCTAAGCTGGCAGTCAGACATCCCTCTGGAAGCCCGGGAGCCCTCGGGGGATGTCCACTTGCCAGCAGGGAGCAGACCTAAGCTGCAGTCGGACATCCTTAGCGCTGCTGAGGAGGTGGGAGAGGCTCCTGCCACCACCGCTGTGCTGGCAGCCATCAGCCTGGCTTGTGGCTGAGCAGTGCATGGGAGCACACTGACCACCAGGGGGCAGCTCCTGCATTGAGTGCCTGCCCCCTGGTGGTCAGTGTGTGCTACAGTGACCAGTCATTCCCAGTCGTTCTGCTGTTAGGGTCAATTTGCATATTACCCTTTTATTATATAGGAATAGAGGCCTGGTGCACGGGTGGGGGCCGGCTGGTTTGCCCTGAAGGGTGTCCCAGATCAGGGTGGGGGTCCCACTGGGATGCCTGGCCAGCCTGGGTGAGGGGCTGAAGGCCATTTTCAGGCTAGCCATGCCCCCCCCCGGCAACCCAAGCTCCCAGCCTCTCCTTTTTTTCTTTGATTTATTTATCTTCTATAATTGAAACTTTGTAGCCTTGAGCAGAGCCCAGGACCGGTACAAAGAGAGCCATAACACAAAAATAAAAAAAATAATAAAAAAATAAAAATATATTAAAAAGAAAATTGCCCTCTAACCTAGGAGATTTAAGAAAGGATGTCACATAGTATAATAAATAAACCTGTTTGTCTTAATTGTACTATTTTGATTATAAAATTATTTTAAATAGTATTAGTAAGTTAGCAACAACAGCATTTTAAATTCCTGTCAATAATATGCTAAAATATTCCTCTTACTACATAGATAATATTCATCAAACCACAAAATGTTGTATATTAATAAAAACAAGCTAAAGAAAGTAATACCTTCTGTCTTTGAATGACCTGAAATATTTAAATCACATCCTTTTCTAACTTCCGTCCTTGTTTCTCTTTCTCTTCTTACTGTAAAGAAAAACACCCCAAAGCACTCTTAAATAAAATATCTATTCACATACACTTAATTTAAGAAGGTTGAGGTATATAAATAAGATTTTAGAACAAAGAAAATATAACATGGTGGGTTAGAGGAACATTAAAAAAAAGAACAAGAATAAAGAAAAGATTCTGAAACTAGAAAAAGTCTTATATTAATAAACTCAATTCCACCCACCAAATATGGATGAAAGAAAAGTCAGTCTACTGTGGCATTCAATTCACACTGAGAATCAGTGGATGAATGACATTAGAACTTAGAAAAGGCTATGCTGTATAATAACATTGGATATTTCCAGGGGCTGCTGCTTTTCACTAGCTGCAATCAAACTAAAGTGACACCCGTTCCCCCCAAAACAGGGACTTCCTTACTTCCACCTCAGGAACCTTTAGTCAATACATGGCGAAAAGTGGGAAAAACCTCACAAGAATGACTTTGCCAACTCTGACACACCTCACTTATACTAAACAATGGCAACACCAAGAGTAAAGGGAATGGGATGATAAATTTACATAGTCCATTCTAACCAAGTCCATGTGTAAATCAAGATAATCTAAATTCTCTGCATGTTGTATGCTTAGGTCTCAAGTCCTTTTTGATAAAGGCAGAGCATAAACAAATACTACCCTACATACTAAAAAGAACAGGGGTCTTAAGTCTCAAGTGATAACCGTGAAAGGTTGCAGAGTTGGGGCATGGAAAGAACTCCTGTGTTGTGTCACTGGGAACAATAGTACAGTAATACTGTAGCCAATGGAAAAGCAAACAAGCTTTTGGTGACCACCTTAAGGGCAGAGGTTTAGAGGGCTAATACACTAATTGCCTAAATTCATTTGTAAGGGAGTATATGCAACACTTTGGGTTTGCTCAGTAGGAACTCCATGTTGAGGTGCCAGTATAATCAAAACATGGTCAATATCACTGATATAAAAATGAATTCAAGGGTCGTATCTCTTAAAGATCAATAAATTTGGACAGAAAGTATTCAAGTGCTAAAATGGTTCAGCGGTAGAATAAGTATATGTATTTTACAATTGTGGTCTACTTGTTGATCCAATGCAACAGGTCCAAGATTGAGAAGCAATGGAAAGGCCATGTCTACAGAGGGAAAAGGACAATAGACATTAGGGCTGTGACTTATCAGAAAAGGAGGAGCCTGCTGACTGTGAGTGTCATGTGCCTTTAAGTAGGGATCCTTAGAGTTTATTATTGATAACTGCCCATTATCAGAGCTGTTTTACAAGGGCTTTCTGTACCCTTATTTAGAGTGAGCTGTTTGGGATCCTGTACTTTACTAAATAAGGGACAAATAGGTAAAAGGAGCTTCATCCTACTTTTTCAACCTTTTACTCATCTATCATCATACATCCTGATTTGTATTAGCTCTAGCTCTCAATTCTGTCACTGACATAGTCCAAGGATGGATTCACGTTTGTGGGGATAATTCAAACAGTCCTCTATGCCTATATAAATACTGCTGACAAAGTCCCAGCACATGGTTCATAAACTTAAGGGATTCTGAGGGCTACCTATGGACCATCTTTAATTTGGGGGATTGGGCATTTATTTTTATTTTTATTTATTTATTTTTTTAAATATATTTTATTGATTTTTTACAGAGAGGAAGGGAGAGAGATAGAGAGTTAGAAATATCGATGAGAGAGAAACATCGATCAGCTGCCTCTTGCACATCTCCTACTGGGGATGTGCCCGCAACCCAGGTACATGCCCTTGACCGGAATCGAACCCAGGACCTTTCAGTCCGCAGGCCGACGCTCTATCCACTGAGCCAAACCGGTTTCGGCTATTTTTCAAGATAATCCTGACAAGTAACCATTAGAACAAATACAGAGATGTTACATATTTTACTAAGAGACATGCAATGGCTACAGTGTTGCTTTAAATTTATTACTTTTCAGAAAAGTAAGTCAAAGGAAGCTCAAAGATCCAGCTGTCATATAAGAGCCAAGAATAACATTAAAATGTGAAGAGTTTCCCCAGATAATAGTGATATTCACCACTGATTGGAGAAGCATTTTCACAATCGTAAGTCAATTGCATTTATAAGTTCAAATAACATCTTAAGAGATGTTTTGAAAAATATACATAACCTTGATTATGAAGAGTATCATCAATTATAGTATGAAATCTAACATCTGGCGCCACTTCTCCCTTAGAATGAGATGGCTGTGAAGTACCTGGTTCAACATTTGGAGTCACTATAGTATAACGAAGCAATTCTTCATACTCTTCCTATGAGAAACCAATAATAAATAATGTTTTATAACACTGTCGCAATGGACACTCAGGCAAAAGAATAACAAAAGCTGTACATATTTACTATGTATAAAAGTGTATAGCTATTTTATATTATTATATTTTGAAATATTTTCAACAATAGGACATGGGTAGCTTTCAACTGTAGTCAAGAACCAGTAGAGTTGTAAGTTGAGGGTTACTAATAAACAGACTCTTAGTTGGGCTGACATTCTAATCAGATAATCGATAACACAAAATTATTTCTGGTGTGTCTAGAAAACCCTTCCTTATCCCTGTCTTAAATTCTACTCTAGAGATTTATTATTTTGATGTAAAGCTTTGTCTCCTAACAAAACAACTTGAGATTTTACAAGGTACTTACATTTTAGTAAAAAAGGGGTCTGGACCCAACAATTACAATGTATGGGTTTTTGGACACCAGATGGGTATCTTACAATTCAAATCAATCTGACACTATCCACCAGAGTTAGCATCAGATCACAGGTTAAGGGTTCAATCCTATAAGACAGCTCCCCGCACCCCCAACTTCAATTAATTTCCTAGAGTGGCGCACAGAACTCAAACATTTCACTTCCTAGATTACCAGTATATTATAAAAGGATATAACTCAGGAACAGCCAGGTAAATTGAGGCACAGGGCCAGGTATGAGGAAGGGGCTTGGAGCTTCCATGCCTTCTCTTAGCATGCCAGTCACCCAGCACTTCCATGTGGCTCACCACCCGAGAAGCTCCCTGAATTCTCTTTTTTGGGTTTCTATGGAGCCTCCATTACATAGGCATGATTCATTAAATCATGGCCATTGGTGACTGAACTCAATTTCCAGCCCTTCTCCCCTCCCGGGAAGTTTGGGGGTAGGACTGAAATTGCCAATCCTCTAATTACATAATTGGTTCCTCTGGCAACCAGCCCTCATCTTTAGGTATGGGTGCAAAAGTCACCTCATAACAAAAGACACCTTTATCATTCTCATTGCTTTAGAAATTACAATGTTTTAGGAGCTCTGTGCCAGAAACCAGGATGAAGACCAAATATATATTTATTATAAATCATAATATCACAAGTATAAATGAGTTAATTAGGTCCCTCTAGAAACACGTCTGGATAAGACAGAGATGAAGAGTACAGGAAAGCACTGACACCTAAAAAGATGGCATCAAGTTGGAGAGGTACCATCCAAAGGGAAGGCAAAGATACAACATCTGTCACAATTCCCGAATGCTTCTTTACTAGTAAATAATCAGATACTTTAACAGCAGCTTCCCAAAGTCTAAATTTGTAATTTCAATTAAAGGAACACATTTGCTCATAAAATATTTTCTTCAAGTTTTTCTCATATTAGACTTACTCAACATAATGTAACAAACATAATGTCCAGCTTTTTCCCTCTTAAGTGATATAATTATAAAACTCAAGATATACCATGTTAGTATTCTCTCGATTAAAACCTACTCTAGAAATATGAATCCATATTTTTGATAAAACATTTAGAAATAAAAGAAATTCAGAAATTTCATATAAAACCCATACCTTCTGCAGTCAATTTATCTGTCACTGTCCAAGCAGCAGAATGTGATGACTGTTGTGGCAACAGGGACTAGAACCTAGAGTAGAACACTAAGGAATCTAGGCCTCAGAACTTTGGATGGTTTGATGTTGTATTAATTGGCATTAAAGTGAAAGCAGCATTCATAAAGAGATAGCTACAATGAGAAAATTCCAAGAAAAAAATGTTTGAGATTTACAGCTTCTCTCATTGTGTTGTTTGAAGCCTTTGTACAAAGAGTAAAGAGCTCATGATTATTTTCAGAAAGATTAAAATAATGTAAGGCATTTCCCAAAGTCTGTAAAATAATTTCTAAAGTTTGGTATAATCTGATATACATTATACATTATATACACACTAGAGGCCCAACACATGAAAATTTGTGCAAGAGTAGGCCTTCCTTCCCCTGGCTGCTGCCATCGGCTTCCCTCTGGCAACCGGGACCCCAGCTTCCCTCCTCCGGCCACCGGCAGGCACCCGGGGCCGGGCGGCTTCCCTCTGGTCCGGGCTTCGTCCGGAAGGACGTCTGGTCTAATTAGCATATTTCCCTTTTATTATTATAGATTATAATTATAAATGTAAATGGCATGAATGAAAAATGTATTCCTAGTTTTCCCTCATACTATTTGTTGAAAATAAGTAAGTCATAACAAATTTAGACATGTCTTCCTACCTGAAGATCTGAAGAGCTTGAACTGTTTTGGTTGCAGTCATTCTGCATAACTGGAAATGAGTATTTCTCCTCATCTGATGACATTCTGTAAAAATACTATAAAACAGTAAACGTTAACTTTAGTTTTTCCCCCTCAATATTTAAACTAAAATAGAATTCCTTATATAGAGATGGAACACCATCCAAAACAATAATTGTGATATTTTAAAATCATTCCACATATTTGAGCAACCATAGACAAAATCACTGGACAAGAAAAAATAGTTAAAGACTCAATTCCCAAAATTAGTGAGTTTATAAAGTAGCAAAGGAGATGAAACAAATACATGAAAGGTTAAAGAAAAATGGAGGCTCCTCAGAAACGTGCGCACAGTAGAGGGTTGAGAATAATGGATTGTGATCTCTGTTCTTAACAATGTGTGACGACCTAGATGTTGTGCACTTTCTTTGAAGATGCTGAACCAAGGAGAATGAACAATTTGAGCAAATTCCCTGCTTGGGAAACTTACCTTTTGGAAGTATTATTTTAAGAAAAGTAAGCCTATACAAAATAACAGATTCTAATACGCACATAGAAAAATTGTTGAAAGTCTTAAAAATAAATAAATAAAAGTACCTTCAGTAACTAGTACGTAAATTATTTAAAAGACAAGTAGTGAATATTCAAACTACCTGAATACTAGTAACATGTAAGACGTGGGTGAGGAAGTAAGATGAGTCCTCAAGGACTTACAATCTATAGGGCGGGGCCAGGTAGGTCTATAAGTGACTGATGAACAAAGTGCTGATAGACCCTAAACAAAAGAGGTGCAAATAAAGGAGGCAGGAGTAGCCATTTTTCATGGGGTGAGATCCTGAGGGCGTGAAGAAGTAAGAATGGAGCCAGAGAAGATTTTAATAGAGAAAATGACCCGTGTGGCGATCTGAAAGACAGATAAGAGTTATCAGGTATACTAGGCAGTAGAGTTGCATAAGCAAAGACACAGAGGCATGGACAGGTATGCTAGGAACGTAAGTATAGTAGTTAAGGCTGTAAGCAAAGGGTGTAAAGCAAGGCTTGGCTGAGAGCAGCCAGATAACGGAAGATCATGATTACGTCATGTTAAAAAGTTTGGTCTTTATTTTAGAGACGTTATTAAAATGTTTTAAACAAGTGATGACCAGGTCATGCTTGTCTTTTAGAATGATCACTCTGGCAACTTTCAAGATGAATTAGAGAGTTGGGGTCCTGAAGAAAGAGAGATCAATGGAGAGCCGAATGCAGCAGTCCAAGAAGTAAGTGTTCCCTCTGGCAGTAATCCAGGAGATAAATGAGGACCCGAATCTAGGAGTCAGCAATGGGAAGTAGATGGAGGGTATGACTATGAGACAGTTGTGTTATGGCAATGAAAATGAGAGACCATGGTTAATAATTGGTTCAGGGATTAAAGGGAGGAATTGTTAATGGCTTCCAGGAGTCTGACTTGAGTAACTAGATAGATGATAGTGCCACTCACCAAGGCAAGAAATGTAGGAAGATGAGCAGGTTGAGAGGAAGAACACTAGGTTCAACATCAGATGTTTTGGGTGTGCAGTACCTGTGAGGCACTGAGATGAAGCTGCAGGTATGTAGCATATGGCCACCCTGTATGCTGTGCTCCAGCCAAGGACTGCCACTTACAGTGGTTGCAACGTGAATGGTGCTTCCTGGAGTTAAACAATGTGGGAGCCCTGCTTTGGAGCTTTAGGTTGAAGGTATAGTTTGAGGAATCATCAGCATAATAGGAAATGCTGAAGAACGAGAGGGTAAGATCACCGATGAAAAGGAGCGATAGAAAAATTTCTTATTCCGAAGTCCATATACCCAAATTGTATGCACTATTTTTAGTATAAATGCACATGCGTGTATTTTTCTAGGAAGAGGACCCTTAGCTTCCAATACGTGTTCAGAGGAAACTACAACCCTAATAAAGTGAAGGGCCACTACCATAGTGAGACAAAGATTAAAACCACGACCACTAACATGTAAAGCGGGGCGAGAAAAGCCAACAAAGACGACTACAAAGACCAATAAAACTATCAGAAAGAACAGCATCACAAAAGCTTAGAGAAGGAAGTCAGAGTCACATACCAAAGAAAGATGAGAACTGGACAGAATCCCTTGAGTCTGGCAGTCAGGAAGTTGCTATGACATTTCCCTGAACAATTTCAGTGGAAAGTAGAACAGGTCTCAATCACAGTGGGCTGAAAAGTAAGTGAGATGAGGAAATTGAAGCAGAAAGGGCGGATCCAGGGAAACCACAATATTAGAAGAAACATGGATTGGGGCTAGATTATGGAAAGGATAGCTCAACTTTATTCAGTGGCTGTTCCTGAATATACACATGATAAGTGAACTAAATCTCTGCCTGCCTGTCTTTCACTAAGCCACTTAGGAAGGATAAAATAAGCACATACATCTCAGCAAGGAATGGCTGCTCCACAGGACGTCAAACCCACCCCTGTGGTAACGGGGTCCATCTCTGTTTCCATCCACTTCTTCCTTTAGGATGTGCTTGCTGGTCAGTGAAGTATAGGAGTGGGGGTGGGGCGGGGCTGATTATTTAAAAAAACAAAGGAACTGCACAGTATGGTCGGACTTACAGGAGTCTTTGAATAGAGACACTGCAGACACTTAACAACTACTGGACTTTTGGAAAATACGGGCTCAATCTTCCACCTGCCCTGCTGTGTTGCCAACAAGGTATGGCCGTTATGGGAAACTCTGCCACGGTAGCATTAACTTCTCCTAGGTTCAGAAACAAAGGAGGAAAATGGAGCTTGCTTTCACGGGTGGCGGATGTACATCGGTTCACTAAATTTTCAGTGTTTTCTAACCCAAAACGTCAGAAACCAGGGATAAAAGGTTCCGAGGGCTTCTTTATGGCCAGGTAAACCAAAGTACGTCCTGGTAATCACCTGGCTGATGGGGAAAGAGGGCTCCTTCTGGGAACTCAAAAGTAAGCCCTAAGAGGCAGAGGAGGGGTGACAGGTGCAAGCCGGCGGCAGGGTGCGCCCCGCGCGGACCCGGTTACCTGCAGGCAAGGTCAGGGCGCGCGGGCCGCTCCCACGCCGAGGGCTCGCAGCAGACGGGAAAGCAGTTGCGAGTCGGCAAAGGGCTAGTTCTTTCCGATCACTTTCCTACCCACCCGTTTTAATCACATTCTTACTTAAAAACAAGGAAGCGTCTGGCATGGTTATTTCCCCCCCTTAACGTTTTAAACGGCCAGAGCCTATGGGACAGTAACCGCTATATTTGAGGCATCCCTCCTCCTGGCCTCTCTTCGCCACGACTCGGAGAGGAAAACCTCGGGGACCTTGCGGCCCCGCCGAACAGCAGAAAGGCCGGGTCTAGGGGGCGATGCTCCCAGCCCGGAGCCCGGGGGCGGAAATCTGGGCCAAAGCACTTTAAAGCCCACTCCGCTGCCTCCGCCAGGGGCTCGGGGTCGCCCGGGGCGCCGCTACCCACCGTCGCAGCTCTCCAGGAACCCCGACTCCTCCGTCCGCGTCCGCCCGCCGCGTCCCTGCTAAAGCCACAGCCAGTACCGGGGCTACCTTAGCAGCAGCCTGACAGTTTCAAACTGCAGGGATGAATTAAGGACGGCCCTGGGCATTGGCCCCGACCTTCAGCAACCTGACGTGTGATTGGTCAGCTCGCCGGGGGCGGGGTCTTAGACCGCGGCAGGGAGAAACCGGAGTTAAGTTACTAGGGAAAGCCCCGCCCTCTGGTCCTGAGGGGGCGGGGTCTTAGATCGCGGCAGGGAGAAACCGGAGTTACTAGGGAAAGCCCCGCCCTCTGGTCCTGAGGGGGCGGGGTCTTAAGGAGCCCTGCGGAGCGTCTGGGAGCGCATGCTCAGTTCCGTTCTGCTACTGCCGACCGCAAGCCGCTTCTGAAACGGGATTTGGGCTGCTGAGCAGGGTCCAAGTCAGCCTGGGCGGAAGGCTGTTGTCTTTCGATAATACCCAATCTATGCGTGTGGTCCTCATGCATAAAAGTCATCTTCGTCTACAGGTGCCCTGCAATGGCATCACTTGGAGGTGCTTTTTAAAAAAATACACATTCCTGAACCCTCTCTCTGAATTCCTTGGGTGTTGAGCAGGGCCAGGGAATCTGAATATTTAACTGTGTTCTGGACACTGTACTCAACTCATTTAATTCTCAGATTATCTCCGTGATAGAGATGCTGTTTCCATCCTCATTTTACAGATATGAAAACAAGCCCAAAGAGGTGACTTGCCCATGATCACATGGCTAATAAGAGAAGTGGTATTCAAATTAAGGTAGACTGGGTTCCAGAGTCCATGTTCCTATCAGTAAGTCTGTTTGTTGGGAACAGTGTGACTGTTACGGATTAAATAGTGTCCTCAAAAAAAAGATGTTCAAGTCCTAATCTCTAGTACCTGTGAATGTGATCGTTCTTGGAAGTGGGGTCATTACAAAATGCAATCAAGTTAAATTAGATCATGCTGGATTGAAGTGAACCTAAATTCAATAACTAATGTCCTTATAGATGGAAATTTAGACACACAGAGAGATACAGGAGAGAAGATGGAGGCAGAGATTGAGTGATGCATCTGTAAACTAAGAAACATAGATGATTGCCAGCAACCACTAGCAGCTAGAAGAGACAAGGAAAGATCTGCCAGCGCTTTCAGAGGGAGCACAGCCCTGCCGACACACTGATTTTGGCTTCTGGCCTCCAGAACTGAGAATACATTTCTGTTGTTTAAGCCACCCAGTTTGGGGAAATTTGTTATGGCATCCCTAGAAAACAAATACAGTGGCCCAGACGTTGAGATAAGAAAGTGCTTATTGTATCTGGGGAATGCATCAAAGCCAGAAAGTAGTCTTAGTAAGGGGCAGAGTGGCATAGGATGAGGCTACAGATGGAGGTGGGGACCTGACTGTTAAGGATTTGAGATTTCATTTAAAGCTCAATTAGATGTTTTCAGATGTTCCAGAAAGAGATGAAAACAACTTGAACTGAAGGGATGACCAGGGTATATTTCACTTCCATACATATCACACTGCCTGATTAGGCAGCTACTCACCCAGCTTCATTTTTATTTTTTACTATAGAAGGGAATACATTTTTAGTGATGGATAGATGATATAGTGTCTATTTATGTATCCATCCATCCATCCATCCATCAAAAGAACATGGTAGATTATTTTTGGCAAGTGGCTCACAATGCATGTCTCCAAACAAATCTTTTGTAGCTGGACTACATAGTGTATTTAAAATCCTTCCAAAAGGATAGATTCACTGAATATGTTTTTTAAATGTTTATTTATTGATTTTAGAAAAAGAGAGAGACATCAATTTCTTGTTCCACTTATTTATGCATTCATTGCTTGATTCTTATATGTACCATGACTGAGGATGGAACCTGCAACCTTGTGGGACGATGCTCTAACCAGCTGAGCTACCCGGCCAGAGCTCATTGAACACATTTAATTGAGTCAGAGGATGTCCTCTCCAGAGGAAGAAAGACTGACAATAAGCAAAGACACAGGTTGTTGGCAGGAGTCATGGCTGCAGTGGTCTGCAGGTGAGGCAGTGTAGCAGTGCTGTGCAGGGGTGGGTATTTGTAGAGGAGTAAGAGCTTGTACAGAATATTTTGATTTCCTGGATTCCACAGTTGCATTTTGCTACACAGCACTTCCTGGCTCTTTTATTGCAGAAGGGTGTTTATTTCTTAGCTCTCATCATTCGCCTTCTGTTCTTCCTAATCATAAAGACTCATTCTTGAACCTCTCTGTTACCATCCTCTTGCCATATGAAAAAAACCTTCTTATCCTTAAATTTTCCTTTTCCTGATCAAACAATCTGGGACTAGCTGTGAGGCAGGATTAATTAGTTTTACAGAGAACAATGTTAGAGAGTCCCACTGATGTTTGAGTGCTATACAGATGCTGTATTCGTGGGTCTTTAGGGCTTCTGAGGGTGGGTTTGCAGATCAGCGCAATTCAGCTCAGAGAGAAAGGAAAGATCTTACATTTTAGAGTGCTTAACCCAAAATGCACATGAGTACTCGTTATGTACTAAGCAATGTGCTAGGCCATTTCACATATATTTCGCTACTAGTCATTATAAAATTCTGCATAATTAAATGATGGGACCAGAAATACATTCACAGTAAAAATTTAATTTGATAATATGCAAAATTGTGATGTGATATTAACCATTATTATATATTACAATACTTTATTGCATATTTATCTCTAAAGTTTAAGATTTAATTTGTATAATGACTTTTGCTCTTTAGAATTTTTATTAAGAAAAAACCAAATACATAAACCCAGATTAATTAAATGCCATGTATATGCTACAAACTTTTAGAAGAAAAATGAGATTTTGAAATCGTCAAGTGTCATATTTATCTATTGATATATAACATACATAATCCAAATACTACATAAAGCAATCTCTATCATATAACTTAAAAAATATATAGATTTTGTTAATATGAAAAAAGTTAAAAGTTTTTAAAAAAATTTATGGGTTTTTAGAATTTTATATTTAAAAAGCATTTTATGTTGGGATTTATTCAATTTATATGAATCATTATTTTCTCAAAATGAGTGGGTATGTATTTGAAGACCATTGTATTGAAAACACAAGTCATTGATTTATATCTACATATGACCCTGAACACTTACAAAATTTACGAAACACCCGAGAATTCTAAGAAAAACATATGCCAAGTGCATACTCATCTATAAAATCAAAATTTAAAGTCAAGATTGCAAAATAACATGATAGCCCTGTCTAAACTCTAATTCAAATAACTGAAACAACAGTTGAAGATATTGATATTGACATCTACAGTATAAAAGCATCAATTTACCATGAGAATGAGGGAATGAAGTTGATTTCTAGATTTCTATGAATAAACACCCAAGCATCTTTAGAAAAAACACACACACAACTTTAAAAGTGAACAGCTATCACCTCACTGGTATGGCTCAGTGGTTGAATGTCAACCTGGGAACCAAGAGGAAGTCAAGGTTAGATTCCTGATTGAGACACATGCCTGGGTTTGGGGCTCAAGCCCCAGTGGGGGCATGCAGGAGGCAGCCAGTCAATGATTCTCTCTCATCTTTGATGTTTCTATCTCTCACTGCCTCTCCCTTCCTCTCTGAAATCAATAAAAACATATTTTAAAAAAGTGAACAGCTATTAATTAATTTATGGTCAGTGAAGATATAATTGTATTAACATAATATAAGTATATTACCTAAATTATTTAAAATTATAAATAATACTATCTTACTAAAATGATGAAAAATATATATTGGAGGGATTTGTCTTTTTTTGGAAGCAAAAGGGATTTGAAGAAAACAATGGATATACTGGTATCAAACACTACCATTTAGAAATTAATTTTTAGGAAAAGCAAAGTTTAATTGTCAGTTTTGCAGTTTAAATATTTTCACCCTTCTAAAAGTTTCTAATCACAGTTGACTGAAAACTGTAACTTTTCTCTTGTACACTTTGCTGATGATAAAATAAGATAAAAACAAAATAAGACTTTAAAAAAAAACTAGAGGTTTTAATTTACTATTTTAGTATTTTTGGTATGTATCTTTTCTCACCCTCTTCAGTTAACCTGTCTCTGATCATAAAATCCCAAATCACCTTCAAGGCTTATCCTCAATACCACTCCTCTAAGAAGTCTGTAGGTTTTTGTTTTTGTTTGTTTTTTTAAATATATATTTTTATTGATTTCAGAGAGGAAGGGATAGAGAGAGAGAAACATCAATGATGAGAGGGAATCATTGATCAGCTACCTCCTGCACACCCCACACTGGGGATCGAGCCCTCAACCTGGGCATGTGCCCTTGACTGGGAATCAAACTGTGACCTCCTGGTTCATACATCAACACTCAACCACTGAGACACACTCGCCTGGCAAAGAAGTCTGTTTTGGTTTTGTTTTGTTTTTATAGTACTTCTTATGATCTCTTTCTCACTCATGTGCTTTGTATGCTTAACTCATTTTGTGTTCTGCTGTAATTACTAGATCCTTTGGGGCAGGGATTGTGCCTTCCTCATTTTTCGGTCACCTATAGGACCAAGCACAGACCTCACCTGCAGTGGGTCTTTAATAAACATTTGCTGAGTTAAAAATGCTGAATATTTATCGTTTCTCCATCCTCTATAAAATGATTTGTGTTTGCTGTTGATGCAACCTCTTTCCTTATGTCAGTAGGCCTGCAAATTCCACCAGAACAGAGTGAGCCTGCAGCATGACTCAGCAATGTAGGGTCTGAGTGTGGTCCCTGCTCTCCTAGTTTCCAGAGAATGGAAGTAAGTTTGTTCCAGCCACACCAGGTGGCAGTGTGGCCCACACTTGCATGGCCACCAAGGCAGGTGTATGTGGAAAAACAAGGCAGTGATTCTACAAGGACATTTGAAAATAATTTAACACAAAAGGGCTAAGTAAACTCAATTTTCTGTATTCTGTTCAGAGATTCCAAGACTCCTGTGATTTATATAATTGCTGCTGACAGGGAAAAATGAAAAAAAAAAAAGTTCTATTATTTGTACTGTCAACAGGTACACAGAGAGAAATAAATATGTATCCTGGCAGGCCAGCGTAAATCTTGCATTTATATAAAGAAGTAAGTTAATGATCATATTGAAAGTTAATGTTATGGTATTGTTTTGTAAACTAGTAGCCCAGTGCACAAAAATTTGTGCACTTAGGGGTGAGGGTGAGGAGTGGGGCCATACCCCTCAGCCCGACCTGCACCCTCTGTCATGTTCGGGGACCCCAGCCACTCCTGGCCTAGGCACAGGCCTACAGGCATGGGGCATCCTGGCTCCCAAGGCCCCAATTTATCAAGAGAACAAAGTCGGCGTTAGTTACAGCCCTCACAGAACCCAGTACACTGCATCTGTGCATACAACTGCCTCGTTCATGTGCCTGCTTCGCCCTACTGAATTACTAACATCTTGAGGACATAGCTCTGTCTTATCCAGCTTCAACTTCAGTGCCTGACCTGGTGCCATGGACCTGAGAGGGTTTGCTGAGTGAGTGAATGAGCAAGCAGCTAAGGGGCGGGAACGCATTGCCACGGCAACATGGCAGAAGTTCCAGCCCCACTCCCGGCTCCCTGAAGCCCACCCCGGGGAAAGTTCCCCCCTGTTCCCAGCGGCCTGGGGCCCCTCTCCTGGCTGCATACTAAATTACTAACATCTAGAGGACATAGCTCTGTCTTATCCTGCTTCAACTTCAGTGCCTGGCCTGGTGCCATGGACCTGAGTGAGTTTGCTGAGTGAGTGAATAATGAGTGAGTGAATGAGTGAATGAATGAGCGAGTAAGTGAATGAGCAAGCAGCTGCCCGCGGGGATAGTCCGCACTCTGCTCTGAGCTGCCTGAAGCAAACCCCGGGAAGTTCCCGCCCTGCTCCCAGTGGCCCCACTCCCCTCTCGGGCTGCATAGTTCGTGCAGGGCAAAGGCTGCCTGGGGTGCCTTTTGGCAAATCAGTGCATTAGCACCTGTCGGCTGGGGATCCCCCTGGAGGGCCATTTGTAGGCATGGCCAGTGGAAGATGGGTGCATTAGCACCAGTCAGCCTCAGATCCCCTTGGGATGGAAGTTTGTGGGTGTGGCTGGTGGCGGATCAGTGCCTTCAGCCCGGGATCCCATTGGGAGGTCTGTTTGTGGGCGTGGCTGGTGGCCGATCGCTGGGGTCCCGCTGCCAGCCCTGGGTCTGTTCCCATAGGGGCCACCTGCCACCTGGGTTGCAAATAGCAGGCCCAGATGGCAGCGGGGCAGGAGGGATGGCGCTGTCCTGTCCTGCCTGCAGTATGCAAATTAGCCGCCATCTTGGCTGGTGATTAATTCGCATATCGCCCTGATTAGCCAATGGGAAGGGTAGCGGTTGTACGCCAATTACCATGTTTCTCTTTTATTAGATAGGATATGAGAATAGCTTTAAAAGGTACAATTATTCTTCAGAGTTCAAACTATCCTACCTATAAAAAATTAAGAGATTAATCTGATTATCAAGACAGTATTTTTGGAGTTATAAAATGATTGGATTTTGGTGCAAGTGAATTATTTGTGCAAAATGTTTTCCATGCTTTTAAATACCATTATTGTCTTAAAGTTGGGATTATAGCTGAAGGCCCTCTGAATTTGGGATATGGTGAAAAAAGAGACAACTGCATTATTCTGGTATCGGTACATATTCCTCTATGAAGGAGGACACTCTGCAGTACCTGGTAAGTATCATCACTTACATGTTTCCATTGGTTTTCTGATTATTTGCTGAAACCCTAAGATAGAGGAAGTACTCACTAACAGAGAAATCTCTCCTTGTGGACATGTGTCATTGCGGATACATCTGATTGCCCAGCACACTTTGGACACTCTTTCATGTTTGGAAAATGTCTTATGAGTTCCACTTCCCCAGGCTGAAACTGAAAACTGGCTTTCCCAGGTTCCCTTGCAGCACAGGCACAGGTGTATGCCCTGGATTTTACCAATTAGATGCACTTGCACATGGCTTTAGTTCAGAAGCAAGCAATGGGAGAAGGAAGGCATGGAGAATTTGTCAGCTGGAAAGGATGATAACATTATAGTATTGGGCTTTTTGGGGGCATCAATGCCAGAGTTTTTGGCATCTGCTCCTGAGCAGCACTAGAATGGGCTGGGCAGCATCTGTGCAAGTCCTGGTGGAGGTGCCGGCCAGTGGCAGCAGGGGTGTTGAAGCTGCAGTGGGGCCTGTGGAGTAACGGAACACTGTTCCTGATTCTCAAGCCCTCTCAGAGCTTCTGTGAGTTACGATTAGCTTTTAATTATTTTTTTTCCATCTAAGCCAACCAACGTGGATTTTATTGTTTGCCACTTAAAACCCTGATAGAAACAAGGAATAAGAAGACCTACTCATTTTTTCTAGACCTAAATTTTGGGATAACTTGTAAAAATTCTACCAGGTTATAAATCTAGGGAAATTTCCATATGAAAACAAGAAAGGAAAAAGAAAGAATATAATTATAATCTGAAACTGATTAAAGATCCAGTAACTGAGATAAAGCAACTACAAGTGAGTAAAAGTAAAGCCATTTTAATATTTAAATCTATACCTAGCATGTTTTCTACAAATAAGGGAGAAATAAATTTAATGTTCAAAACTAGGGCTTTTAATGGTCATACTAGGAAATACTTAAACTTGATATCAAAGAGGAATTTAACAAAGTACCAGTCTTTTTTTTTTTAAAAAAATATATATTTTATTGATTTTTTAGAGAGAGGAAGGGAGAGGGATAGAGAGCTAGAAACATCGATGAGAGAGAAACATCGATCAGCTGCCTCCCACACCTCCCACTGGGGATGTGCCCGCAACCAAGGTACATGCCCTTGACCGGAATCAAACCCAGGACCTTTCAGTCTGCAGGCTGACGCTCTATCCACTGAGCCAAACCAGTCAGGGCAGTACCAGTCTTTTAAAAAGTAGAACAGAAGACTGTTGCTTTTTTCTGACTAGAATCTAATTTTACTTGTAATTACAGAATTCCTCTTTATTTTGGAAAGCCCTTGGCCTGGGGACTACCCATAAGAAGATAAGAAATAATTGCTGAGAAGGGTGGGGCAGAGGGTTAGCTAAGGCAATGTTGGTAGCACCATAAGCCACTTAGTGGTAATGAATTTAAAGTGAGTCCAGTCATCCTAGTTGTGTAGTTCTCTCCAACTATATTCAGCTGATTAGATGCAAGTGTGAAGTAGACAGTGATTTAATCTGGGATACTATTTAGCCAATTGAAATTCAGGGCAAGAATGATGAGGTATGCAAGGGAGTGATTCTAAAGATAGACAATGGAATCTAAGTGGGATAAGGAAGACATGAGGTAAGTGAAGAAGAATGAAAAGTTGGAAGGCCCACTGGGGTCAAAGAATTGTAGTATTGTTAATATACAGAGTAGGTGAGAGAAGAAAAGGTGGTGGTCAGAAAATGGAATAATTGAAATTGAGATTTAGAAAAAAATTTATAAAAAAGATTGTTTATTCATCACTTTTCAGTAATACCCTTTCTTTAAATCAAATTTTTAATGTATAATTTGTAATAATGAAGTTCATATATTTTAAGTATATTGGTTGATGACTTGACAAATTTATCTACCTATGTAATTGCAATAGAAATCAAGATATAGAAGACTGCCATCTTTTCAGCGCTCACTTGTGCCACATGGCAGTCTACCTCCTTGCAATGGACTGAGTTTGTGTCCCCCTCCGCACCCCCACCCCCACCCCAAATTCATATGTTGAAATCCTAACCTTCAATGTGATAGTACTAGGAGGTGGGGCCTTTGGGAAGTAATTAGGTCATGAGGGTGGAGCTCTCATAAATGGCATTAGTGCACTTATAAAAAGAGACCAGAGAGGTAGTTAGCCTCCCTCTACCCTGTGAGACACAGAGAGAAGATAGCTGTCTATGAACCAGGAATCAGACGTTCACCAGACACTGATTCTGCCAGCTCCTTGATTTCAGACTCCCCAGCCTCCAGAACTGTGAGAAATAAATGTTTGCAGTTTAATTCACCCAGTCTATGGTATTTTTGTTGTAGAAGCCCCAACGGACGAAGCACTCCCAAACTCTTACCTCAATGAAACACTGGTCTGATTTTTAAAAAAATCACTATAGATGACTTTTAACTTATTCTAGAATTTCATATAAGTGAAGTCATACAGTATGTACTCGCTTACCCTGGCCACTTTTACCCAGTGTAATGTTTTTGAAATCCATCATGTTATTGTGTTTATCAGTAATTTGTTCCTTTTTATTACTAAGTGCCAATTCATTGTCTAATTATACAACAATTTATTTATTCCCCTGTGGATAGATGTTTGGGCTATTTCCAGTTTGGGTTGTTATTGACATTCATATATAAGTCTTTTTATGGGCACACTTTTTCATTCTCGGGTAAATACCAAAAAACTACAATTGCTGTTATGTATTACCTGTTTTTACATATTGTTGGATTTGATTTGCTAATGTTTTACTTAGGATTTTCCTGTCTATATTCATAGGGCTAAGGGAAGTCACCTTAACTGTCAGTCAAAGAGCCTAGTCCTTTTGGCTCTTTACCAGTGTTGGAGCTATCATATAACAGTCCCTTGATCCTAAACAATGGCAAATGGAACCAGAATGCATATAAACCAGGTAGAATCACCCATCACCACAGGAAGAAAGGCACAAGCAATGAATATGGGGGCATGGCAATAAGGACAAAGCAGATATTCAGGGGCCACAACACTCCCTCCTCACAAACAAATAAACTTGCCCTGTACTCTTCCAGTTTCTGTTTTGGGAGTTCTAGTATATAAATATTTTAGGCAACCAATTCTTCAGTAGCCCGTGCTTCTTGAATTGACATTCCCCTGCTCAATTACTGGTCATTTGAGTTTGCCTCAGTTTACCTCTTTATTTAGGTTGATAATTTATTCTCAAAATGCAAGTCTACAAATCACAGGGCTGACAGTAGGGGCTATTCTGATAATAACACAGACAGAGACTCTCCAAAGGCTCGCCAAATTTTGGGGAGGCCAATGGTCTAATTAAAAATGTAATGAGGCAGACCGTTTTCAGTTGTAGCAGTGTAACCACTAAACCACTGTACCTGAAGGTGGGTCCAAAGTGAAGCAGCCCCCATGGAATTGCAGCTTTTGATACCTGGATCAAATACCCTCTTTCTTAAGTGTGAAGTGACTCTGGAGGGTAATTGCTTTAAAGACTGTCAAATTTCCCCAGAATAAAAATTACTTATTCCATAGGAAATAATTCAATTTACAAGGTAAGATTTATAACTAATCTACTGGAACTTCTCTTTCCTGTATACTTTTTAAATACCCGCTTGAACCTCTGGCATGTACTAAGGCTATCAGTACATTTTAAAGAAAACAATCAATATTCCAAAATGTCTCATCACAAAATTAAGTATTATGTAAATGTAACTGAAGTAAAAAACAAAGAACACATTGTTCTCTTCACTAGTTTCAGTTCTTCCCTGACAATGAATTTTCATGAACTGCTTGGATTAAGGTAAATTGATATTTTAAAGTCTGTGATTGTGAAGAAGTACAAATTATGAAGAAGTAGGCTATTGATTGTATATTTATAGTTATACTGAATATCTATGAACAATTGTGAGTAAAATACCTTCTGTTTTTAAATTGCTCATTTAGTATAGTATTTGCCAAACAACACTTACATGCATACTTATTATACAGCGTGGGGCAAAAATAGGTTTATAGTTGTGAGTACATAAAACAGTTTATTCTTGTCTTATTACTTATTGTATTATTTTCCATATGAACAACTGTAAACCTACCTTTGCCCCACCCTGTATGTGAAACACAAGTGTTTTATGACTTGGCTTTAAAATATTCAATTAAAAAATGGAGGGTAAAGTATCTTAGAGCACAATATAAATAGCTTATATGACTGTGAGGGAAAGGACCTATTAGAGTAAGTTTTCTGAACACCTAAGAGCTGCCCTTTTTCTCTTAATCAATGAAATAATAGTTTTTCAAAATGAATTGCTTGAATTCCTGCCATCTTAAGCAGAACATATAGAATGTAATCTATGTGTTCTGTAGGTGACAATTGCACATGTCAGTTCACCAAGAGGTGCTGCCCTTGAGGTTTACTGAAGTGCACAGACACAAAGGAGGAGATCAGAAAATAAAGCAACATAACAATTTGGGGCCATATATAAATGATGGGCCCACATATTGAATGCCTCCTCTCTCCCCTGCTCCTCCCCTTAGCACACCCATTTGCTTCTAGTCTATTTATCTAAAGCTAGAGGCCGGCGCATGAAATTTGTGCACGGGTACAGTCCCTAGGCCTGGCCTGTGATCAGGGCCATCTTCCCCCTGCTTCCAGCAGCCAGCCTGCCCCTGCTGCCACCCACCCCAGGTTCCCCGTTTGCCATAAGGCGATCAGGGCCTGTGGGCTGGGGGCAGCTCCTGCATTGAGCATCTGCCCCCTGGTGGTCAGTGCATGCCATGGTGACCAGTTGTTCCGCTGTTCAGTCGATTTGCATATTACTCTTTTATTCTATAGGATCAGGAAGACTGAGGGTTGATATAAAGAAGCAGATAATCTTGGTTATTTCCTCACGAATTTAATAATCTTTTACATTTTGCTTTCATGTGGGTGTCAACTGATTTAGTCATAGGCCTTTTTCTCTCATTTTTGTACCATAAGTCTTCTGTTTATTAAAGTTAGTAAAAGAGTGACTTCTGGAGACATAGCACATTATTAGACTAAGGTCTGTGAACTTCACAAACTTTTAGCTTTCAGTTATAAGATGTTCTGGGGTTTTAATGCGCTGCCTGGTGATTACCAGTAATGTATTATATCCTTGAAGTTTGTAAAGGGAGTGATGTTAAGGGTTCTCACCACACACACACACACACACACACACACACACACACTAACTATGTGAGGTGATGGATGCGGTAACTAACTTGATTGTGGTTGATTATTTTACAATGTATACGTATATTAAATCACACTGTATACCTTAAATACATACAATCCTTAATTGTTAATTATATCTTTATAAATATGGGGGGGGGGGGTAGGCTCTGTGTACTTCAACGTTAGGAAAAGCATGAATGGCCCATGCCTGTCTTGGAACCAGAACCTGAGACAAGAATTCAGCAGTTCCTCCAATAGAGAGTCATTTTGTTCAGAGTTGTTTCAGTAGAACGTTGGTGAGATGCGTAGGGATGTAAGCCTGTCGCTAGCACTTGGCCTGCGGCAAAACTGATTTCCTGTGACCTTGTTACCCGAGGACTAACTGTGGTTTATTTGGAAGGTGAAGGACTTACCAGCAGGGAAGTGGGGGCTGGAGAGAAGGAATGGAAGGCAGTGGAGAGTGCATGTTATTAAGCTTCAGTCCCCGGAACACCGCCCTGCAGTCACTAGATCAGTGGTTCTCAACCTTGGCTGCACATTAGAATCACCGGGGAATCTTTTTAAAATCCTGATTTCTGGGCCTTATCCTCCAGAAATTCTGTTTCTTTGTTACTAATGTTGTGGCCCCACCCCATAACAAAGAAACAGAATTTCCGGAGGATGAGGCCGGGATATCAGGATTTTGAAAAGATTCCAGGTGATTCTAATGTGCAGCCAAGGTTGAGAACCACTGCACTAGAGGAACCCCCGTAGGTCAGAACAGCGAAGGAGCTTAGTACTTCCGCACTTTCCGCTGGCGCGCGTGGGTGGGGTGCGCGCGTGGGTGGGAGCGTGGGCAGGCAGCATGGAGTGCATGGATGCGCGTGCGCGGTGTGTGTGTGTGGGGGCAGTGTGCATGCGTGGGGCGTCGTGCGTGGGCGTGCGCGGGCGCGGGGGCGTGCGCGGAGGGCAGTGTGCAAGGCTGGTGGAGAAAAACCCGCAGGTAAGGAAATGCGGTCCTGGTGTGGTGAGAGAGAAACAGGCGTATAAAAACGTTTAAGAGTTTGAGTAAAAATCGATGGGAAGCGGGCAGGCAAACTGAAGGTGGTGAGGAGCATTGGAGCGGCCGGAGCGCAGGGAGAGGTGCTTCCAGAAAAGCTGGAACCTAAGGAAGCGATGTGGGCTGTAGCTGAAAACCTCGTTGGCTGTTTGTGATCGCCTTTAGGTTTTGACTGCGTGGCCTGGAGGCATTTGCAGGCTCACACGGGCTGGCACGCATTCGAACCACCTGTGCCTAAAGGTTTTATTAGCTCAACAGGCTGCTTACATGGAAGTGGCCCTGCCCAGGGCATCGGATGGGGCAACCATCGTGTCCAGTGGAGCTGGAGACCTGGACACGGGAATGGCCCCTCCTCTCAGCCCTGGGTTTGTGGACTTGCATTTTTGAGAACAAATTGTCAGCCTAAAATCAGTGGTGGCGAACCTTTTGAGCTCGGCGTGTCAGCATTTTGAAAAACCCTAACTTAACTCTGGTGCTGTGTCACATATATAGAAATTTTTTGATATTTGCAACCATAGTAAAACAAAGATTTATATTTTTGATATTTATTTTATATATTTAAATGCCATTTAACAAAGAAAAATCAACCAAAAATGCGTGTCATAGGTTTGCCATCACTGGCCTAAATAAAGAGGTAAACTGAGGCAAACTCAAATGACCAGAAATTGAGTTTATTCAGGAGTAGCAGAGGGATTTCAGTTCAGGAAACACAGCTGTAGGGGAGTCAGTTGAAGGTCTGCGGTGGCTGCATTTATGGGCAAGGAGTGCAAAGAGGGGGTAGTCCAGCCGGAGTCCAAGCAGGAAGTTCATCTTGAGGAGGAGGAGAGATTCTTGGCGGAAGTATTGTTTGGGAGATAAGTTTCTGGCTCTCTGTAAATCAGTATTTATGGGAAATCAGCCTCTCAGTTCTTAAGTTTCATTTTCCTGAGGACATACGCATGAGATTCTACTTCATATCCTCTGGTTCCATTTTAGATTAAAATCCTCTCACAAAGTCAAGAGACAGTTATGTGTTTCCTTTCATTATACTAGTATCTGGAAACTGGTCTACACAAGCATGTCAAACTCGCAGCTGGGGCCAGATGCCTCGTTTAAAGCTCAATCACTATTAAGTAGGTTCAACCACTGGCCTAAATAAAGAGGTAAACTGAGGCAAATAAGCCTTTTCTGGTTTATTTCCTAAATAAAACAATGAATTGTCTAACTCTACTTTCTTGTCTCTACTTGTATAATAATTTAGCTGCTGCCAATGTTAATTTCCTCTCACTCTCTTGAATTGTTATATGGGATGGGATGAAGGAGAAACGTTTGCTTTTCTAGAGTTACTTTACTCCTTCAAATCACAGTTCTTAAAATTATAGAGTAATGATTTTGAAAATTATTAAAAGTAAAGCACTGCCTATTTATAAAAACTATACTGTCTATAAGATGCTCAGCTGTGGGTGGCAACAGAGGGTACAAATAATCAGGGATTCTGTCTGGGAAGCTCTTTTGGTTGGCCAGCATCTTTTTCTTGTGGATCCTTTTCTCTCCAACTTCATTTGACTTGGGTCTATGTCTGTAATGGGGTCTCACACATATACATACCATTTCCAGGGTTGGTATGTGTGATGATTAATTTTATGTGTCAATTTGACTAGGCCACTGGGTGCCCAGGTTAAACATGATTTCTGAGTGTGTCTATGAGGGTGTTTCTGGGTGAAATTAGCATTTGAATCCTAGACTCAGTGAAGTAGATGGCTCTCTCCAGTGTGAATGGGCATCATCCAATCCATGATTGAGGGCCCGAATAGAACAAAAAGTAGAGGAAGGGAAGATTTATTCCTTTCTTGTCTGCCTCCTTGAGCCAGGCTGTCCTCAGTCTTCTTCTGCTCTTGGACTGGGATCTATACTATCAGTTCCCCTGGTGCTCAGGGCGTGGACTCAAACTAGAATTACAACTATTGGCTTTTCTAGTCTCCAGTTTGCAGATTGTGAGACTTCCCAGCCTCCATAATCATGTGTGCTAATTCCTCATAATAAATCTCCAGCTCTGCAGAGTGGCTCCGTGGTTGGATGTTGACCTATGAACCAAGAGGTCACCAGTTTGATTCCCAGTCAGGGCACATGTCTGGGCTTCTGTCTCCATCCACAGCAGGGGATGTGTAGGAGGCAGTGGATCAATGATTATCTCTCATCATTAATGTTTCTATCTCTCTCTCCCTTTCTCTTCCCCCCTCTCTAAAATCAGTAAAATCATTTAAAAATAAATCTCTCTCTATATGATATCTATAGTCATATAATATATGAAGGTAGATATAATATACACTGAGTGGCCAGATTATTATGATCACCTGATGTTTGTAGGCAAATTAGTTATAATTTTGTGCTGAAGTTGCTAGAGGGCCACATCATTATAAATGTCTGAATAGCACAACATACCTAAGTATCATTGCTGATCAAGTTCATCCTATCATGTTGATGGCATATCCCAATGGAGATGGCTTCTTCCAACAAGACAATGCGCCATGCCATGGGGCTCGTATTGTGCAGGAGTGGTTTCAAGAACATGAGGTAGAATTTACCTTGCTTAGGTGGCCCCCACAATCACCAGATCTCAATCCAATTGAGCATTTGAGGGACGAGGTTAAAAGAGCCATCAGGCAGCTGGTTCCATAACCATCAAATCTCACAGAACTGGACAGTGCTATTCATCAGGCATAGTGTCAAATTCCTCACATCACCTTTCAACATCTCGTGGAGTCAATGCCAAGAATAGCCGCAGTATTGAAGGCAAAAGGTGGCCCAACGAAGTACTTATGGGGTGGTCATAATAATCTGGCCGGTCATAATAATCTGGCCACTTAGTGTATATGGCTATGTACATGTGCCCATATATATATATGTATACATATACATACATATAGTATACTTTATCCAATGGTAAATAATATTTCTCCAGAGAATCCTATTTATAGCACGTGACCTGGGCTGGACCAATCTTAATACACTATTTGGTTGGGTTCACAAACTATGGATATTGATAAACTGAAGTTCTCTTTCTTCCTTTTTGCTAATCTGGGATAATATAAAAGTGGGCATGGTTGTGGTCACTGTCTTGATTCCCTTAGGTGGAGAGAGATGGCATATAGAATGCAGCTAAGTAGAGGCAAGTAGTGGAGACAAAAAGTCCTGGAGGTTTTAGTCTCTGGATCTGGCTATGCTTGAGCTCAATATTAGGGCCTTCTGAGCAAAATTTTCTGAACAAAATATTTTTTTTTTTGGTTTAGTTTTAAGTTAGGTTTTAGCACCTGCAATAGAAAGAGTTCTGACTAAAACATACTCAGAACTGTCAAGAAACTCAAGATGAAAATGAGAAAATGTTTGTATCAGAAAATTTTTTTGAGAAACTTAGCTTGATGATTAAAAAAAATCTCCTGAAGCACAATAAAAACTGATTTAATATCAATTAGCAAGAGGTTTTATGAAACCAGAATATATGTGAACTTATGACAGTTTTTAATAACTCTTGTATTATCACACCCTAAAGAGAAAAGGGTGGCTAACATTTATGTTTCCTTGCAGAAGAGAAAATTACTCCGGGATATTTTTGTCTTCTGGCCTCCAATTCTAAATTAGTTTGTGAAAGTTGGCAAGTGAGTAAATACATATATATTCTTTTATAAGTTTAATTCCTATGTGCAACTTAATTTCCAGGGCTGGGGGTTAGGGTATGAGAGTAATCACAAACATGAAAAGCAGTTGTTGATGTGCAATATTTACAGTATACAGTAAATCAGATGGTACTTGTGATTCCTTTGAGAATTGGTTGGAACACCATGAGATATCCACTGATATCTGGCCTTGGAAACCTGAAAGACCTATTTTGGGATGGTGAGTCTTACAGCAAATCCCTGCTCTCTCTTAATCACCAGGAGCTCCCACTCCCATCAGGCAATGATCTCAGCTATTGATGCCCTACCTTCAAAGCAACCCTTCATTGTACAACAAAAACAAATGATTTATAGAGAGGCAGTGGGCCAAGGGCCTCTCAGTGCAGAAGTGCAGACCATGTGTGTGACACCACATAACTGATCAATGGAAGCAGCTGATAGTGCAGTCTATAAAGAAAACCACGAGGGTCACAGATGATTGGGACAAATCATCTGTTTTCCAACTTTTTGTTTTCAGGCTCCTTTATACTCTAAAAAATTACTGAAGGATGCAAAGAATTTTGTTTATGTGGGTTATATCTATTTATATTTACCATATTAGAAGTTAAATCAGAAACATCTATAAGTATTGGGAAGCTTACAGGCTCATGGAGGAGGATATGACTTTCCAATATTCTAATTTATATGGAAAGATTGGAGTTTTTAATTGGCATCAAATACTGTGTTATTTTCCTTAAAGTAACTAGAATGTGAAGTGAAAATGTCCACCAGTACCCAAATCTGAATAACCATGCTTTGCCAGTGTTTTTTTTCAAGACAACATTGTGTTCCATGAAAAAAGTGCACAGTTCAGCTTACAATTTACATATACAGTTGTTTCCCTTGAGCCAAACATTGTGCTTTGTTATACAGAGGAAATGCTTTAAGAGCATTATGAAATGCTTTCCATTTCATAACAGAGAATGTTAAAAAGAAGTATATTCAAGGGTTGATAACTAACAATTTTTAGAGCTTTATCAAGGGCATTCTTAAGTGAAACTGGCTTTATTTATTTATTTATTTATTTATTTACTGGAATGTGTGACAATGACTACTAGAATAGTTTGGTGCCACTGTCTTGATTGATCCTAAGATGCCAATGGTTTTATCCACATTGCTTTGCACTATCAGTGTGAATGTTTATATAGTGAAGGAGACAAAAATCGTCTTAGTATTATTATGAAAACAGTTTTGAACTTTTGGGTCCTTGGAAAAGATTTGGGGACCCCCAAGGGTTGGCAGACCATATTTTGAGAAGAATTGGTTTAAAAATGCTACCATTTTATTATTCAGAAACAGACTCAGTGAGTACCTATTATTACCAGGCACCAGACTCAGTGAGTACCTATTATTACCCAATTGTGGCTGAACAAGTCAGCTATGAGGCAAGGGTGGGAGGGAATGGACAGGGAGGAGCAGCAAAGATTGGGGTGTTCTTTCTAATTTCTTCTCTCACAGAGTGAATGGACTGTGTCAGTGGACAACACAAGATCTCTGCCTTCCTGGAGGTTATTTTCTACCAGTGGTGGTGACAGACAATAAGACAATAGATATAATAAATAGGCAAATTCGGAGATGCATTAGGAGATAATAAGTGCTATGGAAAATTAAAAACTAGAGCAAGGTAAGGGTGATTGGGAATGCTGGTAGGTGATAAGTAGCAGCTTGAAATGTTAGAGTGCTCAGGATAGCCCTCATTGCAAAATTGATATTTGAGCAATGTCTTGAAGGAGGTGAGGGGATTAGCCATGTGGTTGTCTGGTGGAGGAGCATTTCAGTCAAGGGAACAACCGTATAAAGACTGTAAAGTGTGAGTATGCCTGGCATGGTAAAAAGCACCATCCTTATATGTAGCATGCCTCTCCTTTGATGTAAATCTTGTATATATATCTCAGAAAAATTCTGTGTTTTTTTTTTCATATTAATCACACTCTTTTCAGTTAGATTTATACATAGGTAATTTATGGTTTATATTACTGTTTTTCATAGACTTGTTTTTTTCCCATTACATCTTCTTGGTTATTGATGCTACATAGGCAAAACTTTGAAAGTGTATATTTATCTTGTATATGATTACTTTCCCAAAATTAAAAAAAAAATCTGAGCTTTTCAATTGATTCTCATATGAGCTACAAATAATTATGATTTGTGTTCTCGTTTCCAGTAGTTAAAGTGCTGATTTTTACTTTCAGTTTCTTTCCTTTTTAATTAAACTCAACAGAAAAATGTTGGTAGTTTATTTAATCCTTATTTTTAGTGAGAATGCCTTTAATGTCTTACTGTAAATTATTTGGTTGGCTGTTGGTTTGGAGTAGATATTTCTTACATTGAGAAAGAATCCTTCTCTTCCTAATGCACCAGAGACTACTTTCAGGCCACAAACTCAGGTGCGTAAGAAAAGTAACAGGTAAATTTGTGTTTTGAGTCTTTATTTTGTAAGATGGCAAGACCTAATCTCAGTTAGTTAGGGCTTCTCCTTCCCTTTTCCAAGCGGCTTACATTGTGATGAGGTGGGAGGAGAGTGGGCATCTGATCCTGGGCCTCCTTCTCTTGTCTATTCCTTCATTTCTCTCTTCCCCAATTGTGGCTGAACAAGTCAGCTATGAGATAAGGGTGGGACGGAATGGACAGGGAGGAGGCGCAAAAGATTGGGGTGTTCTTTCTAATTTTTTCTCTCACAGATTGCATTAGAATGCAGTAAAAAGCAAGGAGTGTTCAGAGAAGTTTTTCTTACCCTGATCCCTGGTCTTCCCTTGACAGCTTATGGTCCTATCACAGGTTCCTCAACTCACTAGCTGTGGGGTGAAGTCACAAGTGGGGTGTGGAGTGGTGGGAATGAGAAGGTATTTGAGGATCCTGGCAAGCAGTGGAGCATAGAAATGAAGGGAGAAGGGAAGATGAAAGGAAGGAAAATTCCAGGAATAAGTAGCAAGAGAATAGGTCTGGGTCAGCATGGGCTGGCTGCTCTTACACATAAGCAAATTTGCTGGCTATTCCTAGTGAAGGACTTCCCATATTTCAATTAAAAATAATGAAAAAGGAAGTAGGCATTACCCAAAGAACTTCCCCTTTTTAATATTTTGAAATACAAATACATACATATTTTGTATTTTGTATTTGAGTCTTCTTTTTTCTTTACCCCTCCCTCTCTCCCTCCCTAAAGATTTGTAAAGCTACCATACAAAAGCTAGAAACTTGGGACAATAAAAAAAGTAAATGTGTTTTGACATGTACCTCTGGTTTTGAATCAAAAGTAGCTTGAGAGAACAGATAAGTGATTTATTTTGCTAGAGTGTGTTTAAACAACAGAATGTTTTTCTTTCCTTTGGAAGAAAAATTTGCTCTACATTCTGCCTGTTCTTTGGAGAATGCAGCAGGCAGGACTACTAACTCTTGGGTAACAGTAATCAGCAGTGCAGCCTTCTTTCTCCAGATCACAGGTTGCCATTTATTTCTTAAGTTGCAGTTTTGTGCTGTTATTTTTTCCCCTCCATCTGATTCATTCTGAGTCATGGGGAGCACGCTCTCATTATGAGGGGGTACACTGCAGAGAGGCTCATCTTGAATGTTTTGCATCATTAAATGCTTGCTTGAGTCTATCAGCAATAGTTTGGAGAGTCAGAAAACAGGAAAAAAAGAGAGTGTGTGAGGGTTCTGCTTGGGAGGACTTGGATTAGGAGGAATGAAATTAATGAAGAGAGTTTTCTTATTTATTTATTTTTTCTTTATTTTTATTGTTGATACTATTACAGATGTCCCCATTTCCCCCACCCCCACCTCCTTTGCCAGCTTCCACCAGCCCCTGCCCCCCTCTCCCCTCTGGCCATCACCACACTGTTGTCTGTGTCTATGAGTTAAGCATATATGTTCTTTGGCTAATCCCTTCACCTCCTTTCATCCAGTCCTCTTCTCCCTCCTTGCCCCTGAGAGCTGTCAGTCTATTCCATGTATTCATGCCTCTGTTTCTATTTTGTTTGTCAGCTTATTTTGTTCATTAGATTCCCCATATAAGTAAGATCATATGGTATTTGTCTTTTTCTGACTGGCTTATTTCACTTAGCATAATAATTTCCAGATCCATTCATGCTGTTGCAAAAGGTAAGATTTCCTTATGTACAGCTGCATAGTATTTCATGGTATAAATGTACCATAGCTTTTTTTATCCATTCATCTATTGATGGGCACTCGGGCTGTTTTCATATCTTGGCTATTATAAATAACTAGAGGCCCAGTGCATGAAATTCATGCACTCGGGGAGGTGGGGTCTGTCAGCCCGGCCTGCACCCTTTTGCAGTCTGGGAGCCCTCAGGGGATGTCTTACTGCAGGCTAGCCAGCAGTTAGACATCCTTAGTGCTGCCGCGGAGGCAGGAGAGGCTCCCGCCACTGCCCCTGTGCTCGCCAGCCCTGAGCCTGGCTTCTAGCTGAGCAGAGCTCCCCCTGTGGGAGCACACTGACCACTCCTGCATTGAGCATCTGCCCCTGGTGGTCAGTGTGCGTCATAGTGACTGGTTGGTCCACTGTTCTGTCAATTTGCATATTAGCCTTTTATTAAATAGGATGCTTCAATGAACATAGAGGTGCATATATTCTTTTGAATTGGTGTTTTGGGATTCTTAGGATATATTACCAGAAGTGGGATCTCTGGGTCAAAAGGCAGTTACATTTTTAATTTTTTGAGGAAACTCCATATTGTTTTCCACTGTGGCTGTACCAATCTGCATTCCCACCAGCAGTGTACTAGAGTTCTCTTTTCCCCACATCCTCACCAGCACTTATTGTTTGTTGAGTTATTGATGGTAGCCATTCTGACAGGTATGAGGTGATATCTCATTGTGGTTTTAGTTTGCATCTCTAATGAAGAGAGTTTTCTGTTGTTTTCCTAAAGTAATGGACTACTGTCATGATGGCATTCTCTCCTGATGAAAGGTTTTATTTGCGTATGCTAGGCTCCTAGGGAGTGGTTAGGGTTGGGGTCCCCTTAGTGACAGAACAGCATTACCAATGTCAAATGTCTTTGGTCATTAGTCTTCCCAAATACATTTGCTTGTAATCCCTCAATGGGGAATTGAAGGTTATCATCTCAGTCACAATGAAGGGGCATGCTTTTTCAGGAACTGGGAGCCTCTGTTCCTTAGGAGCATAGCTTGAAACTGAAACTGAGCATAGCTTGAAAATCTGAACAAAAGGAGCCCTGTGGTCAATGAAAATTACTCCCAAGGAGATAAGACAAGGGTAATATATACTTTGAGGATATTGAGAGCTAGAATAGAATGGAATTGTGGTACATTTCTCTCCTCCTTTCTGTGCATAGTACATATAGAAGATGGAGAAAATGAATCAAAAACTCACTCTTTGTCCTCTCATCTAAAAACCTTAAAATCCAATTGATTTACTGTAAGTGTAATAATTCAATTTCCAAGAGAAGAGCCATAGCACCAGTAAATGATAGAAAAGTGTAATTGGTTGCATTAGTGGCAAGCAGTTGGAACAAAATGTGTCACAGTTTAGAAACCATTCTGTGTGTGATTATGTGTGTGCTTTGTAAGAAGAAATACACAAAATGGAAGGACATAGGGAATAACATTGTCTCATTGGCATGAATCATTTAACTTGAGAGTCCTTCTATAGTTCTATAAAAAAGCATATTTTCCCAAAACTGTTAACTTGCAGTAAAATCCATTTTCAGTACTTTTTAATTCAGATCACATAGCCTTCTTGTAGGCTATAAGGAAGTTCAAGCTGTTCTAAAACAGTCATCACGATCCATTACACTTTGTTCCCTGTAGCTTTTGCTCCTGGGTACATTTGATACTGTAATTGTATAAGAAATTTAAATATATGCTAATTTTACATATGGAAGGATTATAGTTTTGCTTGTTCAAAGCATTCTTGAATATACCATCCAGAATTTAGCATGAATAATTCAGGGCAAAGGTAACATTTTAAAAGGTGATATATCAAATTAATTTCCCTTTTTATGTTAAAAGAAGTACCCTAAGAGAAAAATACTTGTTGAGATTGTGGTTTGGTTTACATGTGGGAAACAAAAAAATTCAAGCTAATAATTTAAGCCCCAAAGATTTACTGCAAATATCTATATCACTGAAGCAAAATCATTTTTCCTAAGTATGCATTATTTAGATATTGTATTTATTCCATTTCTAATAAATGATAAAAGGCATCATATATAATATTTTAGTTAATTTTTGAACTATAATTATTCTCTGTTTTGGATGTTGCAGATTATATTTTCAGATCTACTTTGAAAGGGTTAGGAAACAATGTAGAGAAAATACATACTTTCATACTAGTTTATCCCTCAAACTAGGGAAAACTCAGCGTGTTCTTTCAGGAGCGAGCTCCTGCTCCGTCTGACCATTAGTCATTCAATCTTCTTTGAGCTCTTTCACTTTCCTTTTCTATGCAATCAGTTACAAACTCCTACAAAGTCTTCTCTTGTAAAAGTGCTCTCTTCCATCGAATCTCAGAATTTTGTTTCTTTGGAGGAGGCTCATATAGTCCAGTTTTTTTCAAAACCTTTTAAGTAGCAGAAAGTTTTCTCCATATACCTAGAAGTCCTACTACTATGACAATGACAACAGCAACAGCAACACAACTACTACTAAATCTGATTTGGTTCAAGCAAGGGTGGAAGGGGAGGTCACAGGCCTCTAACTTGTCCATTCTTGTTGGCTTGCTTCGCCTTCAAAGCTGCTTTATTTAACCTCAAGGGATCCTTGGAGTGGGGAAAAAGGTCCAGAGATTAAGTGTCTTGTCCAAGATCATTAAACCAGTTAGTAAAAAGCTGAGACTGGAAGTCAAGTCTAAGTTTATTGCCCTTTAGGCTCCATTGCCCACCTGAGACTTGGCTTATTGCAATATGTTCTTAGTACTCTCCAGTCTCTCCTCTCACACGTTCCCATTTGTAGAACATAAGATAGTGTGTATCTCTCCTGTGTACAATAAGCTCCTGTGGCTCTCTGTTGCTTTTAAAATCAAGCCCTAGTCTTTCTGGATTCACTTCAGGCTCTTTATAATCTGAGCTTTTTCTTACATTTTCTCCAATTCAGTGTCACTGTGCCAGGCTGGTGGTTTCTTCACTGATCTGGGAATCACATCCAAGTCTTTTCTTTTTTTTCTTTTTTTAAATTAAATCTTTATTGATCAGATTATTACATTTGTTCCTCTTTTTTCCCACCATAACTCCCCTCCACCCAGTTCCCACCCCACTCTCCGCCCTCACTCCCCACCCATTGTCCTCGTCCATAGGTGTACAATTTTTGTCCAGTCTCTTCCCGCATCCCTCACACCCCTTTCCCCCCCAAGAATAGTCAGTCCATTCCCTTTCTATGTCCCTGATTCTATTATAATCAACAGTTCATTCTGTTCATCAGATTATTTATTCACTTGATTTTTAGATTCACTTGTTGATAGATGTGTATTTGTTGTTCATAATTTGTATCTTTACCTTTTTCGTCTTCTTCCTCTTCTTAAAGGATACTTTTCAGCATTTCATATAATACTGGTTTGGTGGTGATGAACTCCTTTAGCTTTTTCTTATCTGTGAAGCTCTTTATCTGACCTTCAATTCTGAATGATAGCTTTGCTGGATAAAGTAATCTTGGTTGTAGGTTCTTGGCATTCATCACTTTGAATATTTCTTGCCACTCCCTTCTGGCCTGCAAAGTTTCTGTTGAGAAATCAGCTGACAGTTGTATGGGTATTCCCTTGTAGGTAACTGACTTTCTTTCTCTTGCTGCTTTTAAGATTCTCTCTTTGTCTTTTGCTCTTGGCATTTTAATTATGATGTGTCTTGGTGTGGTCCTCTTTGGATTCCTTTTGTTTGGGGTTCTCTGCACTTCCTGGACTTGTAAGTCTATTTCTTTCACCAGGTGGGGGAAGTTTTCTGTCATTATTTCTTCAAATAGGTTTTCTTTTTTTAATTTTTTTTTTATTTTTAAGGACAACGTTTTATTGCTACCAGAGGCTTTTATCATCATCAGTACATGGCTGGTTCTGGCTGCAATACCTTCTTCAGACTGCACAGGTTGCTCAGATTACAGGAGTCACTAAGGGAAATATAGGTAGGCTTGGGAGGCAGAGAATAACTTTTATCCAGAAAATCCTAATAGCTTAACATAAAACTAGGGAACTAAATTCAGTTATTACATGTCACAGACCCAATCATAGAGCTGCCCCAACATCACGACAGTCTCTCCTACTGATTATAGAGTGAAAAGGAGCTGATAAATTACAAAAAAATAAAATCTAAATTTTAGTTGTTACATGTTTCTTTGATAAGTACCTCAACATATTTATCACAAATTTCTTATCCAAATGTCAAAAATGCTTTTGCAAATCTAAAAGTATCCTAATTATATGACACTTTTAAGTTTCAGTTTAAGATCATCAAAAGTAAAAATACTTTTTTTTCCAAATCCTAGAAACTGAAATGAGACAAACACAAAAATCAATGTGGCAATGTGAGTCCTTTTTCTATTATCATCTCTGATTTATTTGGGGCAATTTTGAAGTACCTTTTCAAATTAATTTGAATTTGAATCATGGATTAAATATGGCTGTCAATCTGAAATAATCTGTTCACTGAATTGCTAAAAAAATAATTTTGAGGGTTTCCTAATCAGTGGAAGTCAGGCTATAGATCAACATGCATAAAATTCATTAAGTATTCAATAAGAAAGCAAGCAAAAGCAAGAGGAAAATTAAGTCAGGACATGGGACAGGGTTTTCTAGCTATGAATTTTGGGACTTAAAAAAACACAACAGCCGAAACCGGTTTGGCTCAGTGGATAGAGCGTCGGCCTGCGGACTGAAAGGTCCAAGGTTCGATTCCGGTCAGGGGCATGTACCTGGGTTGCGGGCATATCCCCAGTAGGAGATGTGCAGGAGGCAGCTGATCGATGTTTCTCTCTCATCGATGTTTCTAATTCTCTATCTCTCTCCCTTCCTCTCTGTAAAAAATCAATAAAATATATTTAAAAAAAAACACAAAAAAAAACCACAACACTGAATGTGAATTTTTATTTTTTATTTATTTATTTTTATTTTTTATTTTATTTTATTTTTTTTTTTAGAATTTTTGTGAGTTTATTTGAGCCAAACTGTCGACATATGCCAGGAAGCAGAACCTCAACGAATTGAGATAGTGCTCCGGAGAATGGCGGGGTTACATTTGTATTTATACATTTGCAATCAAAGGAGGGACATAAGCGGGTTACATGAAATTCATTGGTGATAGATTAAGGAGGAGGGATAAAGCAAAGCAGGGAAATCCCTGGGATTGGATAAAAGTAAAATGATGGACACATACTTAGGTGGGTGCAGGATCAATTAACATAACAATGAAGGAATTTGTGGTATCTGTCCTAGGGCCCAGCACATTTGGTTGTGCCCCAGGGGCTCCAGAAAAAGGAAAGTTATAAGTTACCCAGACATTTCAAGGGTGTGTTATCATAGATGCAAAAATACAGATAGGCTCAGTTAAGGTAAAGGTTGACCTTGTCAGTGAAGGACGTAACTGCCCACCATAACTGCTCTGAGTTAAAGTTTAATTTCAGACCATCCTTTGTGGTTACTTTAGGTCTCTCAGACTGCCATGCAGGCCTCCCCTGAGCTTGTCAGCTCAGCATGTGGCCCCTTTCGTTCACAATTACCTTCCCTCCATTAAGAGGTCCATAAAAAGGAGCCAACTGAGATCCACAAGGGGAGTCAGCAGGAGCCATGTTTGTTTTCCCCACCCCGTGATAGGGTTTTGCTGAGGGCCACTGCTAGGTCCCCACTTGCTCCTCTCCCTTTGGCCTGAGATGGCAGGGCAGTACAGGGGCTTCGAAGGAGCAGGTCACGACTCCTCATTCCCAGAATTATCATGGTCATCACAGTCAGCATCTTCCTCCTCCTCTTCATCCTCAATGTCAAGGTCGTACAAGTCGTCATAAAGCCAATCTGAGCTGTTGTCATTGGAAGGCACTTTAGTTTTGATGCAGTATTCTGCCAGGGTCGTGGGTACTTGTACTCCATCCTTTTCTGCTTCGGCTTTAGTGGCTGAAACCTGTTTTCTAATGATTTCAGCATATTCTTTGTCTTTTCCTTTACTGTCCCTCCATTTCCTGAACATAACTGAAGCATCCGCATTGGCTGCGGAGAAGATGTTGGGCTCATTAAGCAATGAGATTACACTTAACAGGATAGTCCTGACATTCTGAGTAAGATTCCACCTTTCGGAGTTCAGTTGACCACTCTGTGGGGCATCTACGGGTGGATGAAGAATTGAAATGCATACATGTCCACTCTCATAAATGTTGGGGTGCCACATTTTGGTCAAGAATCTGAAGGTAGGTGGTGAATATGGGTAGTCAATAGGAAATTTAATATGTGCCTTGAAGTAGTCGCCTTCGTAGAGGGTGTTGGGAGGTCCGAAGATGGCAACCTCCCAGTTGTAGAGGTCGGACTCATCCACCGGGGTGATCCGGGAGCCCTCCACCGGCTCCTCCTGCAGGGACTTGAGCTCCAGCATCAGGGCCTTCTGGGAGCTGGCCATTGCGGTGGTGGTGGCGCCGGGCGGGGGGGACCCAGTCCTCACACACCAGCCGAGCGGGACCAGGCCCCTCCCCTCGGCTCGCCCTCGGGTGAGGCCGCACCTGGCCCTGGTCTTCACACACCAGGCGGGCCGGACCAGGCCCAAGACAACCGTGGGCTGGCCGGGGTGCTCCTCACACACGACGCGGGCCGGACAGAGCCGGGCCTTCTCCTCACAAGGGGGCCAGGTGCAGGGAGAGGGTGAAGGAGTTAGGGGAATTCACTCCCGGTCCTCCCCGCCCCGGAGGGGGCCTCCACTTGGGGGGGAGAGGAGAAAAGGTGGAAGCGGAGAAAGGTGGCAGAGGGCTGGCGATGATGAGGAGAGGGGGCCAGGCCTCCCGGGAGCGCCACGCTCGCTCGCCCCTCTCGTTCTTCTCTGGGGCCTCCGCAGCCGCTGTTTCTCTTTAGAATAGTGCAAATGGGCAGTCGTGCACTCACCTAAGGAGCAGATCCAGGGCTTTCCGTAGCAGGAAAAATAGGAAGAGGTCAGCTCAAGGATCAAGCCTTGATGTGTGGTTGCAGTCTCTTCCAGAAGTCTCCCCAGCCAGGTGAGTTCCCAAGACACTCTGTTCTGGAGAAGGTTCCAAGTTCTGTGTTTTATTGTCTTGTTACATCTGTATTTATACCAGTTGATTTTAATCCTGTCAATTTCTATTCCAAAGGTTAGGGCGTTTCTTATCTCCATTCCAGGGAGTAAAGATTATGTAGCTTAAGCGTGATTGTTTGTAGTCAAAGTGATTAACCACCCGCCTGGCACTTAGTTAAGGGGTTTTATTCCCTCCCTAACCTCAGGGAAAAATCCCTACCTGGGGAAACAACCTTTCTGGGAGAGGTGACCTTGGTTAAAACACATAGCGCCAAGAAGGGGAGCAAATATATTAAGAACAGTATGCCATATACGCCAGGTCCCTTGAAACATGCTGTGCAGATGTTTCTTCCCTGCAGTGACTATGTCAAGCAGCAAGGATGAACTGGCTTCCAGCACTTTTTCTTCTATTTTCTTCCTTGCTCAGGGTTTGCTGTAGGTCTAATGACTCTCTGGGCAGTTTTCTTCCACATGATGGCTCAGCATTCCAGCCTCTTTTATCTTAGACATCTACACCTCAACAAATGATAACATTTTAAAAGTTACCTGTAGGCAGAGGTAACTTTGATTCCTCATTGCCCTTTCTTGTGAGTGTACTGAACTTGTTCATCAAACTGCAGGCAGGATGGAGTGGTAGACCGCAGATGCTGTCATTGGAGGCTGTTGCTAACCGCCCCGATCGAGCTCACTGTTGCACACACGCTCTCCGGAGTGTGGTTTTGAACTCTATATCCAGTAGTTTGCTTTCCTCCATTTTTGTCATTTGTGTCTGTTTCTTTGTCTCGGCATTTTTTATGCTTCGCTGTGTCGATAGAGTGGCTTTCTGTGCTAAGTGTCCTATAGGGCCCAGTGGCTCAGCCTCCCCAATTACCTGAGGTAGACACTCTTGGTGCACCCCCTTGTGGGCTTTGTGCACAGTCTTGTTGTAGTTAAGCCTTGATTGTTGTAGGTAACACTGGGAGGATTTGACCTCCAGGCCAATTGGCAGTGAGAATCAGCTGTGTCTGCAGTGGGAGAACTTCTGTGCTGAAGACACCCTTCTGGGGCAAGACTTGCTTCAGTGGGGCTTTGGTGCTCACTGAGACTGCCCCCTGAGTGTGTCCCTTATGGATCTGAGTTGTAATTGGATTGTCTCACTCTGACCACTGGGTACACTGGCTCTTGGATCTAAGGAGGTGCTAATCTAGTCTCTGCCTGAGGCTACCCAGCAGAAGCCAGCTGTAAAGCAATGCAAGTTGCCCTGGGGCCTTGGGGCAGCTGCAGTTTTTTAAGTAATTTTCAGATTACAAAGGACTGGGCCTTTCATATGCAAAAGCCTCCGTGCATGGCCTGGGCGGGGCGAGGTCCCAGGGGATCAACAGGGTGGGTGGAGCGAGCAGTATGGCTGCTCTCAGTCCTGCCCTCAGAGGCCCGGGCAATCGCTGTGCGTGCCTCCGAGAGAAAGCTGCACTGGAGTTATGACTGATGCCAGACAGTCCCATTTTTCCTGGATGAGTCTGGGTCCCCAGAGACTTGTCTGGAACTGGAGCTCAGAGCCTGAGACTCCCTCCCGATTGAAAAAGACAATCATGTCCTCAGCCGCCAGCCCTCTCCACATGCACCTCCGCACCTTTGTATTTTACTTCCGCACCACACCTCCTCTGAGTCTCGGTATGCTTTTCTCTTTCCTTCTAGTTGTATTTCCACTCAGCCAGCCTTCCTGTGGTTCTGGATGATGTCCGTTCCGTCTTTTAGTTGTATTTTTGAAGTGGTTGTGCAAGGCAGCAATCTCCGGTGTTTACCTATGTTACCATCTTGGTTTTCCCAAGTCTTTTCTTATATTCTTCCATTTACCTAGGATAATGATCTTCCATTTAACCTATGTCAAGGCTCAGATCAAGGTCCTTGAAACCTGTTCTAACTACATCAGTTCACAGTTAAACCTTTTTGTCTTTTGAAGGACTATATTTATGCCATTTTTTGGCTTTTAAATGTCACATGGGTAAGAATATGTATTGTCTTGTCAGTAAAAATATAAATTCTGCTAAGACATGGACCGTGGCTTCTTTTGTACACAATGCTGACACTGTGTCATGTGAAAATCAGTTGGATTTTGTGAGTGAATTAATTTGGAATGGGGTGATGAAAACTCTCCCTGCTCTTGACACTTCACAAGGATCCACTGCAGCAATGTTCATGCAGCTTGATGGGGTTACTCCAGTTGACTCTTATCCATTTTCCTTCCCCACCATAAAATATTGGATCTAAGACTTTATACTTGATCGTATTTTGTAATTATGCCATCAGCCTAATCAGTAAGTGATTCTAATAGAATATAAACAGATGTTAATGATAATACCTTTTGTACCGCTCATGAGCTTTCTCGTGTTTCACACGCCATCTGTTAAGGACCACTCACGAGTTTTCTCGTTTTTCACGTGCCAGCTGTTATGGACCTTAGATGTCAACACACTGTCTTGTCCACATTGAATGAAGCGATCTCATTGGTGGAAACTGCGTAGGTCAATCTACAAAAAACTATATAATTGCACGAACCCATAAAGCATTGCAGTTACATAGTATTTTGGTCATTCGAATAGTCTTCGTCTTTAAGTTTCTGGCGCTTTTAGAAATGCCCTCTCTCAGAAAAGGAAGGAAACCAATGAAACTGATACACTTCCTTTCGTGTTGTTCCATTCTAAGGAAAACGATGAAATGGACAAAAACAGTAGTGCTGTACCTTATAAACTGTGGACTTTTCAATTCATTTAGAGTGTACAACGTCCTCAATCCACAAGCAAAAATGAAGTATAAACAGTTTCTGCTATCGGCGGCGAGAGACTGGATAACGGATGACAATAATGAAGGCTCTCCGGAACCTGAGACAAATCTGTCCAGCCCTTCCCCTGGAGGTTCAAGGAGAGCACCTCGTAAAGATCCACCCAAAAGGTTGTCAGGTGATATGAAGCAGCATGAACCTACGTGTATTCCAGCGAGTGGAAAGAAAAAATTTCCTACGAGAGCCTGCAGAGTTTGTGCTGCCCATGGAAAAAGGAGCGAATCTAGATACTTATGTAGATTTTGTTTGGTCACTCTTCATAGAGGAAAATGTTTTACGCACTACCATATGTTAAAAAAAGTACTAGGAACTTTAATTGTTTAATTGTTTTTGTAAATAAATATGTTATAATTATTGAAAAACAACACCTAAAGTGCATTATGATGATTTAAATAACGTGCAGTTTGCCCAAAAACGTGCGGTCCCTGGCGTATGTCTTAGAGATTTCTATGCGGTACGAAATGTGATAATAATTATAAAAATATGTTATTGCAAATTCCTATTTCTATAAGTTTGCAATAAATGTCCTTAAACTTGCATAGAGCAATAAGTAGAATTCCCTTTTAAACATTAATAGGAATCATGCCAAAAGCCATATTTGCTCCTAGAGCAGAGGCTGTCCACAGCTCTCTCATATCCAGATGTTAAACTCAAGCAGAACTCCATACTTTGTCTACATATGTATCTACAATTAGAATTCAGAAGGCAGGGTTAGTTGAAATAAAAAATGGAGTCAGAATTCTGATTGGTTATTGAACTATATTATATTAGAGGCCCGTTTCACGAAGAGATTCATGCAATAGGCCTTCCCTTCCCCTGGCTGCCGGCACCGGTTTTCCTCCGGCACCTGGGACCCAGGTCTTCGCTCCGGAAGGAGCCTTCAGTCTTTGCAGCTCTGGATGGAGCCTTCAGTCTTTACAGCTCTGGACGGAGCGTTCAGTCTTTGCTCTGCCGCTTCGCCCCTACATATGCAAATTAACCGCCATCTTTGTTGGGTTAATTTGCATACTCTTCTGATTGGCTGTTGAGCACAGGAGGGATGGTTAATTTACATGTTTGTCTATTATTAGGTAAGATTATAGTTTATGTGACAATGAAGAATAACTTTGCTAATTAGGTTATAGAATGAGTATTTTCAATATACCTTTGTTAGTACCTTTTTATTTTTTATCATTTTTAAATATATTTTTTATTGATTTTTAGAGGAAGAGGAAAGGAGAAGGATAGAGAAATAGAAACATCAATGATGAGAAAGAATTATTGATTGGCTGCCTCCTGCATGCCCCTGCATAGGGATAGAGCTCTCAACCTGGGCATGTGCTCTGATGGGGAATTGAACCCTGACCTCCTGGTTTCTGGGTTGATGACCCTGAGTCATGCCAGCTGGGGTGTTAGTACATTTTTAAAAAAGCATGCAAGCTGAAGATTTAGCTCAATTTATTAAAAGTATGTTAACAATCCTATCTAATAAAAGAGAAAAATGGTAATTGGCGTACGACGATACCCTTTTCATTGGCTAATCAGGGCTATATGCAAATTAACTGCCAACTAAGATTGGCAGTTAACTGCCAACAAGATGGCGGTTAATTTGCATATGTAGGCACAATGCAGGGAGGCGAAAGGGAAAGCAGGAAGAGGCCCCCTGCCACTGACAGTGATCGGAAACCCAGGGGGGAGCTAAGAGCTGGGGGGCAGGGCAAAGGCGGCCCTGGGGCCGCCTTTGCCCTGCCCCCCAGCCATGATCAGAGAATCAGGCGCCTTTGCTGCCCTGGCCAGTGATAGCAGGAAGTAGGGGTGGAGCCAGCGATGGGAGCTGGGCACGGTCGAAGCTGGCAGTCCCAGGAGCTAGGGGTCCCTTGCCTGGGCCTAAAGCGAAGCCCACGATCGCGGGGCCACTGCAGCTGCGGGTCCCCGCTGCCCGGGCTGGACGCCTCAGCCAGAGGTGTTAGGCCTGGGTAGGGGTGGAGCCTGCAACCGCGGGGAGCTGGGGGTCCCCTGCCCAGGCCTGACACCTCTGCTGGAGGCCTCAGGCCTGGTCAAGGCACCGATCCGGTGATTGGTGATCGGAGGGTGATGAGGGTCAACTCCTCTGGCCGAGGCATCAGGCCAGGGTGGGGGGCGGAGCCAGGGATTGGGGGGATATGATGGTCCCCTTGCCCAGGCCTGAAGCCTGGGTCAGAGGCGTCAGGCTTGGGCAGGGGGTGGAGCAAGCGATCAGAGGGAGATGGGGGTCCCCTGCCCAGGCATGATTCCTGGGCCAGAGGCCTCAGGCCTGGGCGGGGGCCAGAGCCAGTGATCAGGGGGAGATGGGGGTCCCCTGTCCAAGCCTGACACCTCTGGCGGAGGCGTCAGGCCTGGGCAAGGGGCCGATCAGGCGATTGGAGGGTGCTGGGGGTCAACGCCTGAGGGCTCCTAGTATGTGAGAGGGGGCAGGCTGGGCTGAGGGACACCCCCCCCCCCCCCCACACACCCAGTGCACGAATTTCGTGCACCAGGCCCCTAGTATTGAATATAATTAACAATGTCTTAGTTTTCTCAACTTGTGAACATATTATGGTAAAGGAAATGACACTAAATGAAAAAATAAGAGGTATAATTAAGAATGATTTGATTAGTCTTAGAAAAGTCTTTTGATATAGTTCCCCAAAATTGAAAAATTGATATTTTTAATGATAAGTAACAAATCTCTTCACAATTCAGGGTGATTTCCATTTCAGTGCTTTCAATAAAATTGAGGAGGAACTAATTGAGTTATCAGCTGATGGGCCACAAAAATAATATTTGACCATGTGGCACTGGGTGGGTTTGGCATGTAAAGTAGAAATAGTTCAAAGAATTGAATGACATAGTTTCATAACAAGATTTGCTCCAATTTCATCTATTTATATATTAATAGAGATTCTCAGGGCTCACAAAAATAACACATTAGCATTGATGCTGAACCCAGTCTTACTATAGCAATAAGTAATATTCATCAAAAACATGAAAAAAATTTATAATCCTCATCCATTTTATTGACAAAAGAATTTCCATTTTTTCCTCTTATGTTTAAAATTTACATATATAGATTGTCCCAAAAAATGTATTTAAATGCCATTTAACAAAGAAAAATCAACCAAAAAAATGAGTTTGCGTGTCACTTCTGACACGTGTGTCATAGGTTCGCCATCACTGGACTAGAGGCCCGGTGCACAAAATTCGTGCACTTGGGGGTGGTCCCTTAGCCCAGCCTGCTCCCTCTGGCAGTCTGGGAGCCCTCGGGGGATGTCCAACTGATGGCATAGGCTTGCTCCCAGTTGAACATCCTTAGCGATGCTGTGGAGGCTCCCATCACCACTTCTGCACTTGCCAGCCATGAGCCTGGCTTCTGGCTGAGCGATGCTCCCACTGTGGGAGCACACTGACAACCAGGGGGCAGCTCCTGTGTTGAGCGTCTGCCCCCTGGTGGTCAGTGTGTGTCATAGCAACCACTTGTTCCACTGTTCAGTCGATTTGTCTATTAGCCTTTTATTATATAGGACTAGGGGCCCGGTGCACGAAATTCGTGCACTGGGTGGGGGTGTGTCCCTCAGCCCAGCCTGCCCCTTCTCACATACTGGGAGCCCTCAGGCGTTGACCCCCATCACCCTCCAATCGCAGGATCGGCCCCTTGCCCAGGCCTGACACCTCTGCCAGAGGTGTCAGGCCTGGGCAGGGGACCCTCATTTCCCCCCATCACTGGTTCTGCCCCCAGCCCAGGCCTGATGCCTCTGGCCCAGGCGTCAGGCCTGGGAAGGGCACCCCCAGACCCCTCTGATTGCTGGCTCTGCCCCTGGCCCAGGCCTGATGCCTCTGGCCCAGGATTCAGGCCTGGGCAGGGGACCCCCCTCTACCCCCATCACTGGCTCCGCCCTTGCCCAGGCCTGATGCCTTGGCCAGAGGGGTCGACCCCCATCACCCTCCAATCGCCTGATCAGCCCCTTGCCCAGGCCTGACGCCTCCGCCAGAGGTGTCAGGCTTGGACAGGGGACCCCCATCTCCCCCCATTACTGGCTCTGACCCCCGCCCAGGCCTGATGCCTCTGGCCCAGGAATCATGCCTGGGCAGGGGACCCCCATCTCCCTCTGATCGCTTGGTCCACCCCCCGCCCAAGCCTGATGCCTCTGACCCATGCTTCAGGCCTGGGCAAGGGGACCATCATATCCCCCCAGTCCCCAGCTCCGCCCCCCACCCAGGCCTGATGCCTCTGGCCTAGGCATCAGGCCTGGGCAGGGGACCCCCAGCCCCCTCCAATTGCTGGCTCCGCCCCCCGCCCAGGCCGCGGGTTGAGGGCGTGTGTGTGGGCGGACGCCGCAGCCGCCCCGCTGGCCAGCGTCCGGGTCTACCGGCAGGATTGGGTCTCGGGCGACTGCTGGCACTCACACCCCCAACCCGCTCTCGGATGGCGCTGTACCATCCTACCTGCAATATGCAAATTAGCCGCCATCTTTGTTGGCGGTTAACTGCCATCTTAGTTGGCAGTTAATTTGCATATCTTGCTGATTAGCCAATGAAAAGGGTATCGGTCGTATGCCAATTACCATTTTTCTCTTTTATTAGTGTAGACTAGAGGCCTGGTGCACAACAATTTGTGCACTCGGGGATGGGGGGGGTCCCTCAGGCCGGTCTGTGCCCTCTCGCAGTCTGGGACCCCTTGGGGGATGTCCGGCTTGTTTGTTCCCGCCTCCCTCAGCCGCCAGGCCGGCTTGTTTGTTCCCGCCTCCCTCAGCCGCCAGGCCGGCTTGTTTGTTCCCGCCTCCCTCAGCCGCCAGGCCAGGTTGTTTGTTCCCGCCTCCCTCAGCCGCCAGGCCGGGTTGTTTGTTCCCGCCTCCCTCAGCCGCCAGGCCAGGTTGTTTGTTCCCGCCTCCCTCAGCCGCCAGGCCGGGTTGTTTGTTCCCGCCTCCCTCAGCCGCCAGGCCAGGTTGTTTGTTCCCGCCTCCCTCAGCCGCCAGGCCGGGTTGTTTGTTCCCGCCTCCCTCAGCCGCCAGGCCGGGTTGTTTGTTCCCGCCTCCCTCAGCCGCCAGGCCGGGTTGTTTGTTCCCACCTCCCTCAGCTGCCCGGCCGGGTTGTTTTGATCCTACCTCTGCTGCCCAGCTTGTTTTCAGCTGCCTGGCTTGCTACGCTCCCAGCTGATATATGCAAATTAACCGTCATCTTGGCTGGCAGTTAATTTGCATATCTTGCTGATTAGCCAATGGGAAGGGTAGTGAAGTTATGGTTAATTACCATCTTTCTCTATTATTAGATAGGATGGTAAAGCAGACTTTATTCAGTACTATTGTGATAGGCATAGGGACCACTTTGATAGAATTTTGCAGTGGGGGAAGGAGATTGAATTCAATATAACATAGGCAAGCAAGACTTTATAACCAAGGCACAGGGTTGGGGTCAGTGGATGAAAAATTACTGAGGGGAAATATCAGGGCTAGAGGTGGGATTCTGGCTAATCCTATTGTCAGAGCCAGCAGCAAGAGCTCTGCACAGCTCTGCTTGTCTGACTGGCTCTGAGTGGCTGTGAGTCCATGTATTCTACTTTTATACTATTTAGACAAAGAAGGCTTCGTGCCAGCAGTGACATCAATCATATTTGCTGCAGAAGGGCACAGTGTACCTTGTGTCCTTGCACCCGCTCATGGTATCTTGGCCTGATTAGGATTCCTAGGCTCAGAGTCCTTGGACATTCCATTTAGGCACATGCCCAGAGCAGCCTTTGGTCATTCTGGTGTATTGATAACAGACCTTTGTGCTCCCACCAGCCTTGATTATCCAGGGACCTGGCATGGTTCCCATACCTATCTAACAGGATTCATACTGAAGACAGGCCAGGGTGATCAGATATCACCCCAATGGATGGTGGAGAATGAGGAATGTGATCAGATATCAAGGATGAGCAGATATTGAGGGTGGAAGGTTCATGCTAAACAGCAGGGTTCTTGTTAAAACTTGATTTTACAGGAAAATGCACAGAAGGTTTAGGAGCCTTACTAAAGAGTGGTCAAGCAAAGAATCTTCGTCAGTAGGTTCATAGATGTGATTCAATATTTGTGGAATGGATGAATGAATGATACAACTTTTGAAAAATATAGTTTATTCTTAATAACAGTGTGTGGTCATAGATAATGGTAGAGTATTATTATTTAAGGAGGAAGAACTTCTATACTAATGAAACATCTCAAGAAAACCTTATAAATAGCTACATTAATCAAATAAAATTATGTACCAAAAAAAAAAGAGACTTTGAGGGAGTTAATGCCAGTATTCAAATGTTGACTATTTCATGTAAATTCTCTGTATCATTTGGTTTCTGGGAGAATCAGTCACCAAGATAGGCTCAGACATGCAGGGGATTTATTGAGGAAAATGCCTGTGAAAGATAAAAGGGAGAGCTGCAGATGGTGATGCAAATCTGATACCTGTGAAGGAGAGGGGGAAGGAAGACAGATTTGGCAGGAAGAGCTGGAGACTGCAGTGCAGTTCTAAGAACATGTCAGCCAGATCAATGGGGAATTCTCCAGCCCAAGTCTCCGTTTGGAGAAGTTTTCCACTCTTCAGGATGGACTGCACTAGTACCCCCACCATGCATGGTCAAGACTTAGGGCAGCCTAGGCTGTGGTCGGCAAACTGCGGCTCACGAGCCACATGCAGCTCTTTGGCCCCTTGAGTGTGGCTCTTCCTAAGTCTTAAAGTGATGGCGAACCTTTTGAGCTCACCGTGTCAGCATTTTTAAAAACCCTAACTTAACTCTGGTGCCGTGTCACATATAGAAATTTTTTGATATTTGCAACCATAGTAAAACAAAGATTTATATTTTTGACATTTATTTTATATATTTAAATGCCATTTAACAAAGAAAAATCAACCAAAAAAATGAGTTCGCGTGTCATAGGTTCGCCATCACTGCCTTAGGAGTACCCAAATTAAGTTAATAACAATGTATCTCCCTATGTAGTTTAAGTTTAAAAAATTTGGCTCTCAAGAGAAATTTCAGTCGTTGTACTGTTGATATTTGGCTCTGTTGACTAATGAGTTTGCCGGCCACTGGTTGGGAAGCATGGCCTCATTGCAGACACGGTGATGGATCCAGAGGGCTGCAGCTGGGGCTGTCCGTCCATTCTGTTTCTGCCAACAGGAGACCTAAGCAGTGCATTCTCATGGCTACCACACCCGAAAATCTAGAGGAGCACCGTCTGTGCTATCGTATCTGTTTTATCTATCAGGCCACTCTACACTGGGCCGAGGGCAGCCGATTGTCTAATTTTCAGTTTGTAATTCATGGAGGCTATTTTTCTTTGACAGAGGCTGAACTTATTCAATCAATACCACCAAGCTTCCTGGTCTACCTGCTGTTTGCCAGCTCATTGCATATTCTAGATAACATGGATTTCATTTCTTTGTGGCCCTCAGTCCATTTTCTGCTTGGAACCGACAAGCTCATCCTTGGTTATTCCAGTGTTGGGTTAGGGAATAGAAAAAACAAGTAAGGAATAAAGGCAGGCCTTTAGCAAACAGTCCTTCATTATGGTAAAAGCTCTCTGGGCTAAGCACTTACACATTTTATAACAAGTAATAGGAATTCATAGGGCAGAAATGTGGTAACATTTAACTATAAGAGCATCTCTAATTCCAATAGCTGATACTGTTACCTGGTAGTGAGTTTCTTTTTGGAGAAATGCAGAGACCCAGGGGATAATATCTTGGAATTCATAAAAGCCTGACAAGACCAGCTCCTGTCTTCTCCTTGGGGCTTCATAAAATTCAGTGTTTCTTTCTGATTAAGAAAAGAAACCCTTAGTGAAATACATAGTAATATAAACCACAAAAATTCCTGCTTAATGGTAAGAGACTAGAAACTTTCCCAGTAAATTTAAAATACAATAAAGATGCATCCTAGAACTGCTAAATTATTACTTCAAGATTATATCCTTATATATTTTGAAAACCCCAAAGAACCAACTGAAAAAAAGTATTAAAAATAGAGGATTAAATGGACACAGGCCATAGTGTGGTGAAGGCCTGAGGGGGGGCTTCATTGTCCTCAGGAACTGCACCATCAGTTCCATTTGTCTCTAGAGAAGTTTTGCTAATGGTCCTGCTGCTATCTGTTGTCAAGTCTCCCTTGGAGGAACAATTTCCAGTGTGGTCACCATGGTGATGCCACATGGGTCACTTTGTACTTATATGACCTCGACATCACAGACCTTGATTTTAGGCCCAGCCCTGTAGTCTTTGTGGGGATATGTAATTATGAATCAATTATATAGAGCATTAATACTAATCATGTAGAGGGGAAATAGCATTGGAAGGTTAAAATAATCTTTCAAATTTGCTCACTCCTATGTGGTGATGGGTAGTTTTTATGTGAGCAATTATAGATTTGAATAGGAGGCATATTTTGTTCTGATTGTTGCATTGCTACTCAGTTAAAAAATAAAAACAAAAGACATTTTGCTTCTGAAATTTAGCTAATAAAATAACTCTTGTAGATTTAGTTCAGAAAATGCTTTGGGGTTTCAGTTCAGTAGTTTTAGAACATACAACAGCCCATCCCCTTTTTCAGGGATATATCTAAGACAGAACATATCTTTATATGCTACATTTTCACCAGTTGGAGGAGGGATCAAAATCAAGTATTTTAAAGAAAGATTAGGCTGATATACAGGTGTTACTATATTGGATGCCTGCACTTAACTCTGTAGTTTGGTATTTATTCCAAATATTTCTGATCCTTGTGTCTGGAATGTTCTTATAAGACACCCCCTGCCCCCATCATCAGAACTGTCACCAGCCCCTCCAATCTCTCCCTCCTTCCCCTCCCATGCTCCACAAATATACCCATTTTCTCTCTAATTCTCTTGGGTGGTTAACTTCCAGGTCTTTTGGTTCTTAGCTGAAATGTTATTCCCTCACCAAAGCCTGTTTCATTGAATCACCAATATCCAGCACAGTTTATAAAATGTGGTAAATATTTAATTAATTAATTTCATTCCTATTTTTGCTAATGAGTAATGTTTTCGTTAACATCAAAGTGCACGTCTCCATCCACATTTCAGGCTATTTCCTGAAGGCACATACCTATAAGTAACTAACTGTGTTTAAAAGGTACAAACATTTTTAAGACTTTATCTATATATATTGCAAAATTGCTTTCCAGCAATTGTTTCAATTTCTACTAACACCGTTAGTATGGTCTTTCTGTGTCCCAACAAGGAAACTTTTAAATTTTAGGGCACTGTTTTCAGGCTTCCTAAATTCTGCAACTTTATTTTAAATTGATTGAAAATGTATTTTCATTGCCTTTTTATTTTCCTCTGTTGCTGGCTTATTAAAAAAATCTCATTTCAGTGGGCAGGCTTGTTGCTGTCACACAATTATTTATTATCTTAGAGTTTTCTTATTCAGTATCACATGATCTCTATTCCAAAAGGCAATATATTTTTTGCCAAAACCACAAATGATTTCTCTAAAGGTTTTTTAATGCCTCAAATTGAGCTGTCATCTAGTTCACTGATCCAAAAAGATGATAATACATTTTATATAAATAATTTAGGAGGATTTCTCCTGTCAAAGCAAAAAGTGCCTTTAAAAATAAACCAATATTAACAGTAATAATTCAGAGAAGATACCATAACAAACCCATGAATGGTATTTTATATTTATTTTATAATTTATGAGTTAGGACCATACTATATATTGCAAATAATAGGCTACATTTTAATATCAGGTTCTTAATTCACAATATTATGTAGTAATTGAGGGGACTGAATAAGATAATAAATGTTCCTTTACAGAAAATATGGCAAAAATCAATCACCAAACAGGCAAATTAAGGATTTTAGCATCTGAACAACATAAATTGGAGTTTGTATATGCTGACGTTTTATGTTACCTCAGAATACATGATAGCCTATGCCAGCAGTTGACAAATGTTTTTCTGTAAAGGGCAAATAGTAATTATTTTAGGCTTTGTGGGGCCATTGGGTCTCTGTTGCAAATACTCAACTCTGCATTAGCGGCCACAAGGCAATGAGTAAACAATGGGGGTAGCAGTGAACCAATAGAACTGTTCACTAAAACACAACAGTAGGACTGGAATGTGCTGACCCTCAGCTGATACGTTAGATATGACAGTGTTGCTTCAGAATGCCACTGAAAGTCCAAAACATGATTGTTAGGAAGAATAGGAATATTGACCAAAGCATGTTACAAAAAGCATGAAGAAACCACACATGACACATTAAAAAACCCAGACCTATAGATAGATAAAGTCTGAAATAATGTCATAAAAGTTTTCAAAGCTGGTAGAAAGAGATGAGAAGAGACTGAGTAAGATGTAACAGAGCAGCCTCGTGCCCCTCAAGGCAAGGGGGAAAATCCTGAGATGTTGCTGATGGTGGGTGGGGATTAGAGATGTTGAATGAAGCCCGGACTTCAGACTTGCTTAATGTCAGAAGCCCCAGGAAAAAGGACCTTGTTTCCTTTGTTATCTAGGGAAGAAAGGAGCTACTGAGGTGGACTTAGCTTGGTGTGCAATTAGAGTATTTTACTTTGTCTCACCCTGCAGTTCCCACAATGGTGATTGTGGGGCCAGCAAGGAAACTAGGTTACCCAAATGTACCCAAATTATGATGGCTCAGGATCCATTTACTTTATTTATCCTCCCCAAAGTATACTCAGATATGTAGGAGAGGCCCTGAGGTACTGCCTCAGATGTGGTAAGCCCCACTTCCTCACCCTCTTGCTGTCCATTCTCAGTCACACCTTCACAGTGGAGTCTGTCTGGCTGACAGCCCTCATGCTTTGCAAGGCAGAGCTGTTCCTCCACTGGTGAGCCCCACTGCTTCAGGAGAAAGAGAGGTTTCTTCCTTATAGAGATGGCATTCAGCTTTCACTAAACTATAGGGGCTTAAATGGATATAACTCTATTTTTGCCACAAAATAAGTTCAGAGGTATGTAATCTATACTTTTGTGTCACCATTTTTAGTCTGTGGTTTTTATCCTCATGGTTGCAAAAAAGGCTGCTTGTCGGTCCAGATCATGTCCACAGTCCAGGCAGGGACAGGAAGATAGGAAAGAGTTGGCACCGGCAGATTTCTGCTTATATATTTATGGCCAGAACTCTGTCAAGTGGCCATATTTAGTTGCCATGAGTCTGGAAAATTTATATGTTATATATGTATATCTCCTCTAAAAATAGTGATTAGGTTATCCCAGTGGTCGGCAAACTGCGGCTTGGCAAACGGCGGCTCACGATCCACATGCGGCTCTTTGGCCCCTTGAGTGTGGCTCTTCCACAAAATACCGGCTCTTCCACAAAATACCAACTTCTGTGCATGGGCCACGAAGTTTCAGTTGAACTGTACGTGCACGCCCCCATGTGGTATTTTGTGGAAGAGCCACACTCAAGGGGCCAAAGAGCCGCATGTGGCTCTCAAGCCGCAGTTTGCCGACCACGGGGTTAGCCCATCTGTACTGAATTCTCAGCTTCTTGTCTCTTCCATTTGTAGGCCAGGCTCTTTCCCTAAGTCCCCCAAAATATCGTAGAGATTGGGTTTAACTTTTAAAAAATAGCTATTTTTTTGAAATAGTTTAAAATTCATAAGTTGCATAATAATAATATAATTCCTGCATACCTTTTATCTAGTTCCCCAAATGATAATGTCTTACATAATCATGTTTCACTGTCACAACCAGAAAACTGATGTAGGGCCCAGCTGGTATGGCTCAGTTGCTTGAGCATCATCCCATGCACCAAGAGATCACTGGTTCTATTTTTTAAAAAATATGTTTTTATTTATTTCAGAGAGAGGAAGGGACAGGGAGAGAGGGATAGAAACATCAATGATGAGAGAGAATCATTGATCTGCCACCTCTTGCACGCCCCCTACTGGGTTGAGCCCACTACCCTGGCATGTACCTTGACCAGGAATCGAACCGTGACCTCCTGGTTCATGCTTCTGTCTCTCTTCCTCTCACTCCCTTCCTCTCCCTCTAAAATCATTAAAAACATATTTGAAAAGAAAACAAGAAAACTGATATTGTCACAATACCATTATCTCAGGTATAGACCATATTGAACCATATGGTAACATTGATTGATATGTAATAATGCTGAGTATAATAAAGCATAACAAAAAAGACTACATATGCTCTGGTTGCATTTATATAACATTTTAGAAAAATGCAAACTAATGTATAGTGACAGCAGAATAGTGGTTGCCTGGTGTTGGGTGGACATAGGGTGGATTCAGGAGGGAGGTTACAAAAGAGCACATAGAAACTTTTCAGGTTGATGAATATGTTCACTATCTTGATTGTGGTCATGGTTTTGGGCTGTGTATATATGTCAAAACCTCTCAAATTGTACATTTTTTATTTATTTTTGTTTTTTAATATATTTTTTATTGATTAAGATATTACATATGTGTCCTTATCCCCATGTTACCCTCTACCCCCCTGCTCATGCCCTCCCCCCCCGTTGTCCGTGTCCATTGGTTAGGCCTATATGCTTGCATATAAGTCCTTTGGTTGATCTTTCCCCCTTACCCCCACCCTCCCCTACCTTCCCTCCAAGGCCCGACAGTCCAATCAATGCCTCTCCATCTCTGGATCAGTCCTTGTTCATCAGTTTATGTTGTTCATTGTATTCCACAAATGAGTGAGATCATGTGGTATTTATCTGCTCTCCAGTTCCATCCATGCTGTGACAAATGGTAAGAGTTCCTTTTTCTTCTTCCTATTCTTAAAGAATACCTTTCAGCATTTCATATAATGCTGGTTTGGTGGTGATGAACTCCTTTAGCGTTTTCTTAGCTGTGAAGCTCTTTATCTGACCTTCTATTCTGAATGATAGCTTTGCTGGATAAAGTAATCTTGGTTGTAGGTTCTTGCTATTCATCACTTTGAATATTTCTTGCCACTCTCTTCTGGCCTGCAAGGTTTCTGTTGAGAAATCAGCTGACAGTCATATGAGTACTCCCTTGTAGGTAACTGACTGTCTTGCTCTTGCTGCTTTTAAGATTCTCTCTTTGTCTTTTGCTCTTGGCATTTTAATTATGATGTGTCTTGGTGTGGTCCTCTTTGGGTTCCTTTTGTTTGGGGTTCTCTGTGCTTCCTGGACTTGTAAGTCTATTTCTTTGACCAGGAAGGGGAAGTTTTCGGTCATTATTTCTTCAAAAAGGTTTTCAATATCTTGCCCTCTCTCTTCGTCTGGTACCCCTATAATTCTGATGTTGGTACGCTTGAAGTTGTCCCAGAGGCTCCTTACACTATCTTCATATTTTTGGAATCTTTTTTCGTTTTTCTTTTTTGGTTGGGTCTTTTTTGTTTCTTCATATTTTAAATCTTTGACTTGATTCTTGGGATCCTCTTGTCTGCTGTTGGATCTCTGTATATTATTCTTTATTTCAGTCAGTGTATGCTTAATTTCTAGTTGGCCCTTTTTCATGTCCTCGAGGGTCTCACTAGACTTATTGAGGGTCTCACTAAATTTATCAGCGGTTTCCATAAAATTCTTGAAAAACCTTATAAATGTGGCCTTGAACTCTATATCCAGTCGTTTGCTTTCCTCCATTTCTGTCATTTGTGACCTGTTTCTTTGTCTCCGCATTTTTTATGCTTCCCTGTGTTGGTAGAGTGGTTTTGTGTGCTAGGTGTCCTGTAGGGCCCAGTGGCTCAGCCTCCCCAGTTACCTGAGGTGGACACTCTTGGTGTACCCCCTTGTGGGCTTTGTGCACAGTCTTATTGTAGTTATGCCTTGATTGTTGTAGGATCACTGGGAGGAATTGACCTCCAGGCCAATTGGCAGTGAGAATCAGCTGTGTCTGCAGTGGGAGAACTTCTGTGCTGAAGACACCCTTCTGGGGCAAGACTTGCTTCAGTGGGGTTTTGGTGCTCACTGAGTCTGCACCCTGAGTGTGTCCCTTATGGATCTGAGGAGTTGTAATCTGGATGGTCCCCCTCTGACCACTGGGTACACTGGCTCTTGGATCTAAGGAGGTGCTAATTTAGCCTCTGCCTGAGGTTACACAGCAGGAGCTACGAAGAGAACTGCAGATTCCCCTTCCTTTTTTGGAGTTTGGAGGTACCCTGATGAGGCCCAGCTGTGAAGCAATGCAAGCTGCTGTGGGGCCTTGGGCCTTCTCTTGGAAGTTCTGGGTCTGTCTGGCCCAGCTGCAGTTAGGTAATTTTCAGGTTGCAAAGGGCCGGGGCATTCATATGCAAAAGCCTCTGCTGCAGCCTGGGTGGGGCGGGGTCTCAGGGAATCAAAGGGCGGAGCAAGCAGCTATGGCGGATCCTCAGCCCTGCCCTAAGGGGCCGCGCGTCTCAGTGTCCCGGTAATTGCTGCAAGCACCTCTGAGGGAAAGCCGACCTCAAGTTCCGAGTTCTGCCTGCTGCCCAGACAGTCCAGTTTCTCCCCGTATGAGTCCTGGGTCCCCAGAGACTTCCCGGAACCAGAGTTCAGAGCAGTCGGGAGCTTGTGACTCCCTCCCGATTCAAAAAGACAGCCGCGTCCTCAGGTGCCAGCCCCTTTCTGCGCGTGCGAGCCTCCGTACCTCTGCACTTTACTTCCGCAGCTCCTCTGGCTCTCAGTGTGCTTTTCTTTCCTTCTAGTTGTAGAATTTCCACTCAGACAGCTTTCCTATAGTTCTGGATGATGTCCGTTTTGTCTTTATGTTGTTTTTTTGAAGTTGTTGTGGGAGGCAGCAATTTCCCGGTGTTTATCTATGCCGCCATCTTAGTTTCTCCCAAATTGTACATTTTAAATGCATGTAGTTTGTTTTATATAACTTATACCTCAATAAATCTTTTTGAAATAGCAGCACAGAAGTAAAATTAAATTCATGTATAATCACCAAAGTTATGATAAAGACCAATGTTTTAATTTTGTAAGTGATCACTCTTTCCCAGGAGTACATGTTTTCAAGCATTTACTATCACATTAACCATGTGAGGTAGTATTATGCTTATCAGCCTTTCCCAGAGGAGGAGACCGAGGCATGTGCAGAGGGTAGGAAATACAAACAAGGTTGTATAAGTAGAAAGTGGCAGAGCCCAGTGAATTGGCTACAGAGATTGTACTTGTAGGACTAACCATTTACAGGTGAAAGCTGGAAGAGACTGTGAGAGTGTGTGACAGGGCAGAGATCCAGAGTGAGACATGTGGATATCTTAAGCAAGCCACTACTTAGGATCCTTTCCAAGCCAATATTAATTAAATATTTACTAAGTATTTATTTTGTGGAGAAAACTGATTTTCTATTAATCACAAAATCACACTTTTTACGTGTTCAGAACAAACCCTGACATCAGAAAAATTCTAACTTGTTTGAAGTTATTGTTCACTTCTCAGTTTTTCGAGCTGATTTTCTAATGATAGTGGTAACAGGATTAGAGGAGAGGGTCTTGTTCATATTTAAAAGTTTGTTTAAGTTTGTTCCCACTTGTCTGTGCATCTTTTCCTTTCTTAAATATATATATCTTTATTGATTTCAGAGAGGAAGGGAGAGGGAGAGAGAGAGAGAAACATCAATGATGAGAGAGAATCATTGATCAGCTACTTTCTGCCTGATTGGGGATTGAGCCCGCAACCTGGGCATATGTCCTGACCGGGAATCAAACTGTGACCTTTTGGTTCCTAGGTCAGTGCTCAACCACTGAGCCACCATGGCTGGGAGCATCTTGTCCTTTCTTCTGTTTTCTTGGGAAAACAAAAATTCAAACAAGTTCTTGGGAAGTACATTACAGAATTTAAAATTTATTTCTTCTTCTCAATAAGGATACTATACATTTAGCTCCCTTATTTTGTCAGCTTCCAGGCTTCTGTTAGGTGACTAGTCTCAGTGTTGGTGCCGTAGATTGTTGGGCAGTGTAATTTTTGTGTGTCACAAAAATGCTCAAAACTCATGGGTTGGCTCTAGCAAGCAGTAGTTTTTCCCTCACTAAAGGTTACTTTGTACTCAGAACTTACCAATTGCATTTTACCAATTATGTAAGGGATTGATTTTGAAAACATCAGTTAATGGCATTATATTTATGATTTACTCCAGAACTCTTTAAATGCTCATTAGAGCTGTCTGCTGCTTGGTAGCCCATTCGTTAATCCAGTTCTGGGAATACCCAAATCCTAACAATCTGATCAGAATTACACTGAAAGAAGTAGGATGGAATAAGACAGTAATTCAGAGGATCTGTCTGTACTGAAATTGAAATCTCTCTGTGAAGAGCTAGAAAGTGGCATCCAGAAGAATAATTTGTGTAGTGTTTGTACGGCAGTGCTGAAGACCTGGAAGGTAGTGCACTCTACATTTCTGGTACCTATACTTTCCTCCATCACAGGGATAATGGGTTAATATGGGGTGAGGGGAGAATGTATTGATTTCTTCAGTTCAAATGAATAGCTTAATTTTCAAGCTCATTAAGACTTTCTGTTGAGAGTCTTCTTTAGCTCAATAAAGAAGGAAACCTATCCAATAGCACTATGGCTACTTGATTTGTTGTCTAATAACGAAAGTGGGATTTACTTATTTGTGGGTGAGAGTCGCATTAAACAATAGTGAGGAAAAACACCCACTAGCTTTCTTACCATCCAAAGTATGCTTAACAACAAAATAATCATGTTAGGATTATCCATGTTCTTTCTTCTCCAGAGATTTTTTTTTAAAATATATTTTATTGATATTTTTATAGAGAGGAAGGGAGAGGAATAGAGAGTTAGAAACATCGATGAGAGAGAAACATCGATCAGCCGCCTCCTGCACATCTCCCACTGGGGATGTGCCCGCAACCCAGGTACATGCCCTTGACCGGAATCGAACCTGGGACCCTTGAGTCCGCAGGCTGATGCTCTATCCACTGAGCCAAACCGGTTTCGGCTCCAGAGATTTTATAAGCTAAATTATTGATCAATTTGTACTCAATTTAAGATCTAAAATAACAATGTAGACTAGGGAAAGGAAGATCAATTTGTACTCAATTTAAGATCTAAAATAGCAATGTAAACTAGGGAAAGGAAGATATTGATTTATGACTTGGACAAAGTGGTCAAAATGTTGATGTGCCATCAATATATATAACAAATGAATTACTAAAATCCTGACTAGGAATATGGATGTGTTTAACTGAATTTGGAATGCTGAGATGTCTTTGATGACAACTAGAAGATAATAATGAAGGAGAGAGACAGGTCTCATGTTTACTGTTGATTCTAATGAAATGATTCTTGATTAAGCACTTCACCTTTTTTATATCTTGGTCTTTTTATCAAAAAACAAAAACAAAAAGCAAGAAAAACAAAAACAAATTTAAGCCAGGCCAGCATGGCTCAGTGGTTGAGAGTTGGCCTATGAACCAGGAGGTCACACAGGGTTGATTCCCAGTCAGGGCACATGCCCTGGTTATGGGCTCAATCCCCAGTAGGGGATGTGCAGGAGGCAACCAACCTCTGGAATGATAAGCTATAAGAGAATAAATGGGTGTTGCTTCGAGCTACCAATTTTTGGTGATTAATGGCACTGCAGTCACAGGGAGTCAATCCACTGGTCATTTCCTGACCAGTGGTGGGCTCTTGTCAGCAGCTCCCTCAGGTCTTCCACTGTGATAGAAGCACCCAAAACAGAAACAAACCTTTCTCTTGTTAATAAGGATTGATTTTCATGACGTAACAGTTTCACTGAAAGACTTCCAACCACCTGGGAAGGAATGAAACAGATAAAGGAGACTGAAAAATCCACCCTGCCACAATGTGAGTGGGCCACCTAGCATCCCATGCCTTTCTTCTATGCATTAATGTTGGTCCTGGCCCAATTTCTGTGAACCAGATAAGGGACATGCATCATGACAGTCTAATCTGCTCTGTTTAACAGGTTGGCAACATGGAGAAGTTATCGTTCTGGGGCAATCTTCTCTAGCAGAACCTCTTAGGGCAAGCTTGCTGTCAAAATTTTGTTATGCATCTCTATCATGCAAGACATAAATTGATCACAACATCCTTCCCCACTAAGCTGGCATTTGGGGTCTCTGAATGCCTCTCAATGCAGATCTCCCAAAGGCTACTGCCAGATGAGGGATGTTGCTAAAGAGGTTTTCCATCCCAGTACTAAGGGTGTGTTCGGGCTGAGAGCACTCATGACAACTCCGGGAAGACAGTATTTGTCCCACCAGATGGTGGACCAAAATGACCTGATTGAATTTATAAATATTCCTTCCCCTTTAAAAATATTCTTTCAGAATCTCTCATATGAGTCATCCCTGGAAAAATCTTCTCAATTATGAGAAACTTCAAACTGTGAGAACTCATTAAGTGTGAGTGTTAATTGTTCTGAACTAATCAGAGAAAGAGGTATTATAGAAATATAAAAGGTTTTTAGCTGTGTTTTTTTTTTGTTTTGTTTTGTTTTTGTTTGTTTTTTTTAAGTTGCAAGCAAGTTCTGTAATATTTATTCTCCCTGTTTTTTGTATGTTGGATATCATATATTAATGTGTGTCCCTCTGTCTTCAGCAACTTCACTCTGAACTTTGGATCATATCAAATTCCAGTTTGGTTTTTACCTAAGGTACCAGTGTCCTGTCTGTGCCTCTGGAATGTCTTGAGCTCAGCATTGCATCTCTCATCTAGTTGTGTCACCATCCCCATTGGTATGCAAGGTAATGGAACATTCATTACCTCTGCTAGGCCCCCAGGCAACCAATGAAAAAACTCCTTGTATCTCTGGTTGCCCTTAGCCATATTCTCTTTTTATCTCCACAAAGAGATTTGAAGTTAGCAAAGGTAGGTTTGGTTCATTAGTAGAGAAGACCAAATTTATGAGCCAGGCTTTAGCACATAGGCACATAGGAGGGGATAATTTTAAGCCTTGGTGAATTCAGGGGTAGCAGAGCTGGCTTAATTAAATTTCTTATGTATCTCTACATTTTCATGCATTTCTTTTGTTTTTATGTAGCTTATGTAGCTTAAAGTACCTTTTGTAATGAGCTCTGAGATGGGAATTTGAAATGAGAGCATGCTTTATAAATTTGAAATTGAGTCACTGCAAGTGGGATTATGCTCAGAAGTCACCAAATGTGCTCATTTTGTTGGACAACTTTTCCCAGTGCCCACCACTTGCATTCAGAAAGCTGCTGCTCCAGAAAGCTGCTTAGAGTAATTCTGAAAACCGTAGTAATCAAATAATTAAAGCTCTCTGTAGAAAGGAAACTGACATCACAGTTTTAAAAAGAAAAATTTCTTGACAGGGTGACTGCTAGTATTGAGGCCCTGTTATTGTTCTTTTTTTTTTTAAAATTAAATCTTTACTGTTCAGATTATTACATTTGTTCCTCTTTTTCCCCTCCATAACTCCCCTCCTCTCAGTTCCCACCCTACCCTCCACCCTCACTCCCCGCCCACTGTCCTCATCCATAGGTGCACGATTTTTGTCCAGTCTCTTCCCGCATCCCCCACACCCCTTCCCCCCCCCCCCCCCCAAGAATAGTCAGTCCATTCCCTTTCTATGTCCCTGATTCTATTATAATCACCAGTTCATTCTGTTCATCAGATTATTTATTCACTTAATTCTTAGATTCACTTGTTGATAGATGCATATTTGTTGTTCATAATTTGTATCTTTACCCTTTTCTTCTTCTTCCTCTTCTTAAAGGATACCTTTCAGCATTTCATATAATACTGGTTTGGTGGTGATGAACTCCTTTAGCTTTTCCTTATCTGTGAAGCTCTTTATCTGACCTTCAGTTCTGAATGATAGCTTTGCTGGATAAAGTAATCTTGGTTGTAGGTTCTTGGTATTCATCACTTTGAATATTTCTTGCCATTCCCTTCTGGCCTGCAAAGTTTCTGTTGAGAAATCAGCTGACAGTCGTATGGGTACTCCCTTGTAGGTAACTGAGTTTCTTTCTCTTGCTGCTTTTAAGAGTCTCTCTTTGTCTTTTGCTCTTGGCATTTTAATTATGATGTGTCTTGGTGTGGTCCTCTTTGGATTCCTTTTGTTTGGGGTTCTCTGCGCTTCCTGGACCTGTAAGTCTATTTCTTTCACCAGGTGGTGGAAGTTTTCTGTCATTATTTCTTCAAATAGGTTTTCAATATCTTGCTCTCTCTCATCTTCTGGCACCCCTATAATTCAGATGTTGGTGCGCTTGAAGCTGTCCCAGAGGCTCCTTACACTATCTTCCTATTTTCGTATTCTTTTTTCATTTTGCTTTTCTGGTTGGGTGTTTTATGCTTCTTCGCATTTCAAATCTTTAACTTGATTCTTGCGCTCCTCTGGTCTGCTGTTAGGAGTCTGTATAATATTCTTTATTTCAGTCAGTGTATGCTTAATTTCTAGTTGGTTCTTTATCACAACATCAAGGGTCTCATTAGATTTCTTGAGGATCTCACTATATTTATCGGCGGTCTCACCAGTCTTTTCGAGGGCCTTACTAAGTTTATCGGCGGCTTCTAGACAGTTCTTGAGAGACCTTAAAAGTGTGGTTTTGAACTCTATATCCTCCATTTCTGTCAGTTGTGTCCTGTTTCTTTGTCTCCGCATTTTTTATGCTTTCTTGGTGCACCCCCTTGTGGTCTTTGTGCGCAGTCTTGTTGTAGTTAAGCCTTGATTGTTGTAGGTAACACTGGGGGGGATTTGACCTCCAGGCCAACTGGCTGTGAGAATCAGCTGTGTCTGCAGTGGGAGAACTTCTGTCCTCTAGGGAGGTGCTAATCTAGCCTTTGCCTGAGACTATCCTGCAAATGTGTCTGTGCAAGGCTTGTGCAGGGTGGGTCCCAGGGGATCAACCGGGTGGCGGGCAGAGCAAGCGGTTATGGCTGCTCTCAGTCCCATCCCCAGAGGCTCTGCCTCTCAGAGTCCCAGCAACCATTGTAAACCTCGGAGAGAAAGCTGCCCTCGAGTTCCGACCGATGCCAGACAGTCCCGCTTCTCCTGTTTGAGTCTGGGTCCCTAGAGACTCGCCTGGAACTGGAGCTCAGAGCCTAAGACTCCCTTCGGATTGAAACACACAACCACGCCCTCAGCCGCCAGCCCGCTCCACACGCACCTCCGCACCTTTGTATTTTCTGCACTGCCCCTCCTCTGAGTCTCGGTATGCTTTTCTCTTTCCTTCTAGTTGTAGAATTTCCCCTCAGCCAGCCTTCCTGTGGTTCTGGGTGATGTCCATTCCATCTTTTAGTTGTATTTTTGAAGTGGTTTTGCGAGGCAGCAATCTCCGGTGTTTACCTATGCTGCCATCTTGGTTTCTCCATCTAGGTGAGTCTCCCCTGTTATTGTTCTTAAAGACTCACATTTTAAGTTAAAAGGAAGAACCAACATACTTAATTTTGGTGGAAACACACAAAAGAGAATGGCCATAGGTAAGTTCACTAGAAATATCTTTGGACTTTATAAAGGAAACATGATCTGTTCTATGTATTCATATAAACAAAAAATAGCTGTATATTCCACTGCTCACTTTATCCTCCCCCATCCCAGAACCAACAGAACCCACCCTCCCCTCAGAGGAGCAGTCAAAATGGAGACAATAGAAACTCTGGCATTGAACATTTGGAGTCGTGGAATCTTCAGCATTCGGAGGGAAATGATGGTGGCTGAGACTTGGCAATTTCTATGGGGCATTGTGGTAGATCCCAAGGGGGACTCTGGGTAATGACTGTGGAACAGAAATAGCAGAGGAAAGGGTTGAAGAAAGAGGGGAGTGGGTGGAGGAGGGAGCAGGGGAAGAATTAGGAAAGAAGCAAACACTGACACTCTCCAACTTCTGCTCTGTCCCAACTCAAGCCCATCAATGAGGTCTTTTCCCTTGTGCGGGAAGAAGGAGGTAGAAGTGGGGACCCTAGTTCCCACCACATCCCTGTTGTTAATATGTGAACACTGTAACATCCCTATGTGGGTTATTAGACAAGGGTCATCTCCTCCTGCAGTGACCACCCAAGAAGGGAACAAGGAAGGTCATTGTCCCTGACCTGCCTTCTCTAGAAGGTCAAGGCATTCTCAGAAACATTTTATGGGACACCATATGTTGAAAAAGCCATTCAATAAGATCATGCATGGTTCAACTAGCAGTGTAGCAGGCAAGGCTGGCAAATCCAGATCCAGGATAAGTGTCAATTATGGTGATTTTAAGTTGCTACCCCTTTTATGACCAGGGCAGTCATGAGCTCTTTGGGGTACCTAGCATCACTTTCATCTTCTTGTACTTCCAACCAAGATTTAAATTTTCAGGAAAGAGAGGGTGCCTGATTTACCTAGATTGGATTATATGCCTAACCACTGGTCATGGGGATTATGATAGACAGAAACAAAAAGTGTGGTTAACACACAGAAGGGTAAGGATGCTGGATAGGCAAAAAGCTCAAATGTGAACCACATTCTACCACTCAGAGGCTCACTTCCCTCCCCCTACATCACACACAGATTTTCATGAATCCAGATTTTTTTAATGCCTCATCTAATGTAAGAAAATTTATGTGCAACCAAGAACACATTAGTTATGGTATCCAGCTTAAGTTCAGGCTCCCAGGGTAAAGTACATTCCTCTTCTAGTTCCATTGCGATTTTGCCTTGCCATTCTGAAACCTGAAACTTGATCCTTTTTTCTTACTTAACACTAAGTGTAGGTGAGTCATCTACATCGATACACATGACTCTACATCTTTCCTTTCTACTACTATATCACTATGATTTACCCATTTTTTTTCTGTTGAATTTTTCCATTTTGGACAATTACAAATAACACAGTGGTAAACATTTGTGTGTGTGTCTCTTTGTTCACATGTGTAAGTGTAAGAGTTTTTCTGGGGCAGGAATAGCTGAGTCAGAGTATGTGCATTTCTAACTTTTTCTATTGTTAAATTGCTTCTACTTTATATTCCCACAAGCTGTGCATTAGAATCTTATTTCTTGACCTTTTCTACAATATTTGTTACTATTGGATGTGAATGTTTTTGCTTATCTGATGGGTATGATTTGATATCACATTACAGTTCTTATTTTCCTCTCTGATTTCAACCTTTGGTAGCAGGTATTATTATTAATCTCATTTTATAGCTGGGGAATCAAAGACTTAGAAAATAATTTGTTCACAGCTTCACATTAGTAGGGCACAGGAAGTCAGGAATGACCCTGGAGTGTCTAACTCTGAGTTTCAACATTTTAGCTTCCACTTCACTGTTAAGCCAGGATGTGTTGTTATAATGTGGAAACAGCACAGGGAATCATATTTTTCTCTTTATTCTATACTCTTTCAGTAGTCTACCCTCTTTCTGAACTTCATTCTGGCCATCTTTTTTTTTTTTTTTTATCATTTCCATCTTTACTTTTATCTTTGGTTCTTCCCTCTCTTCTTTCCTCCTTCAATCATTCTGTCCCTCACTCCCTCCTTCCTTACCACCCTACATTTTAACAATTGATTTTAGCTGGGTTATTTTGGTATTCATAGAATTGGAAAAAAATGAAGTAAATAGGCATAATAAAATCTTGAGATATTAACTGGATGTTCTTTATACTGTATGTGAAAAAATCACAAACCCACATATGTCAAGGTTGAAAGGGAAACATATGAAGCTGAATGCATTCGTGTTTGTGTGTAATTTGGAAATGACTGTTAGCAAAAAATTCTTCCTGGAGCAGCTGCTTCTGATACACATCACTTGTCTCTGATAATTAGAATCAAATTTAAGCTTCCTTGGGAACTGAAATTATGCAGTGAATTTATAATTAACAATACAATATTAAATGGAGAGTTGCCCCACCATTCATTCCTGCGTTAATTTTTCTGTTAAATTTCTTTGGCAAATTCTGTTCTTAGCTGAAAGGGAATGACCACATAAGCGGGTAATGTGAGAAGTATGATTGAAAAACAAAATACCTGCTCAGGATGTTTTAAGCCTTGCAGTTGGAAGAGCAGTGAAGCAAATTGGACTTAGTCACCAAAGCACCAAGTTCAGCAAATTTCTAGGCCTCAGGGTTTTCTAGAAAAAAGATACAATAAGTTGAATCAGTATTTTTATACAGAATGTTAAAGTTTTGACTTTGTCATATTGCTTTTTTTTCTTACCCAAATAGGAAGTCTCTCCTCTGCACCCTTAGGACAGTTTGCCTCCCATGAAGCTTTTTTGGTTTATAGTTGCCACCATCACAGAGTTAAAGATCCTTGACAACAGGGCTCACAACTTGTTCATTTTTGAGCCCTTACAGAAATTAGCACCTTGTCTGACAAAATACATGATTATTGGGTTAAGTCAAACTGAATTCAATTACGGTAACAAATATCCTGCTCTCTAATTCTGATCATGTCTGTGAAGAACTGGTCCTGGGCACATGCTGAACTGTTATGATTACGGCAAATTTCTGATCTCCATAGCCCCAAACTCAGCAATACAATGCTTTTAATAGAAAAACCAAAGTCTCCTAGGTGAGATATTGGTAGTGAGCTGTGGTATAGGTTAGCAGATATCCAATAACAGCAATTCCATTTCCTGAGGTGCCCTTGAATAAGTGATAATGATGCCTTATCCTTTGGGTGGGTAGATTTAATCTTATATAATTTTTTTCCCCTTAAATTAGGACTTACCAGAGTTTTGGGTTAGGGGCAGATTGAAAAGGATGTTCTAAAGTTAACTTGGAAGAAAAACATGCAGAAATTCACCAACATTTCTCAAAACTTGTCGGACAAGGTATTAAAACATATTACAAACTATTTTTTTTCTGTACATCAGATTATTTATTCACTTGATTCTTAGATTCACTTGTTGATAGATGCATGTTTGTTGTTCATAATTTGTATCTTTACCTTTTTCTTCTTCTTCCTCTTCTTAAAGGATACCTTTCAGCATTTCATATAATACTGGTTTGGTGGTGATGAACTCCTTTAGCTTTTCCTTATCTGTGAAGCTCTTTATCTGACCTTCAATTCTGAATGATAGCTTTGCTGGATAAAGTAATCTTGGTTGTAGGTTCTTGGTATTCATCACTTTGAATATTTCTTGCCACTCTCCTCTGGCCTGCAAAGTTTCTGTTGAGAAATCAGCTGACAGTCGTATGGGTATTCCCTTGTAGGTAACTGAGTTTCTTTCTCTTGCTGCTTTTAAGATTCTCTCTTTGTCTTTTGCTCTTGGCATTTTATGATGTGTCTTGGTGTGGTCCTCTTTGGATTCCTTTTGTTTGGGGTTCTCTGCACTTCCTGGACCTGTAAGTCTATTTCTTTCACCAGGTGGTGGAAGTTTTCTGTCATTATTTCTTCAAATAGGTTTTCAATATCTTGCTCTCTCTCATCTTCTGGCACCCCTATAATTCTGATGTTGGTACACTTGAAGCTGTCCCAGAGGCTCCTTACACTATCTTCGTATTTTCGGATTCTTTTTTCATTTTGCTTTTCCGGTTGGGTGTTTTTTGCTTCTTTGCATTTCAAATCTTTGACTTGATTCTTGCACTCCTCTGGTCTGCTGTTGGGTGTCTGTATAATATTCTTTATTTCAGTCAGTGTATGCTTAATTTCTAGTTGGTTCTTTATCACAATATCGAGGGTCTCATTAGATTTCTTGAGGATCTCACTACATTTATCGGCAGTTTCTAGAAAATTATTGAAAGACCTTAAAATTGCGGTTTTTAGCTCTATATCCTCCATTTCTGTCATGTTTCTTTGTCTTCGCATTTTTTATGCTTTCTTGGTGCACCCCCTAGTGGTCTTTGTACGCAGTCTTGTTGTAGTTAAGCCTTGATTGTTGTCGGCAATACCAGGGGTGATTTGACCTCCAGGCTAACTGGCTATTAGAGTCAGCTGTCCAAACTATTGTTTTTAAAACACCATGACACTGGGGTAGGAATGGATCAATTTATTTGTTCATGTATTGCTATTTGGATTGTTTCCAGTTTTTTGTCTGTTATGAATGGAGCTTCTATGAACATTCTTGTAAATGCCTAGGAGTGGAATTGCTGAATCTTATGGTAAGAATAGGTTTAACCTTATAAGAGATTGTTACACTCTTTTCCAAAGTGATTGATTGATTTTGCATTTCCACAAGCAATGAATATTCTCTCCAATATTTAGTATTGTCAACATTTCCACATTCTCTCCAGTATTTAGTATTGTCAATATTTAAAATTTTAACTATTCTAGTGGGAGTACAGTAGATCTCAATATAGTTTGAATTTGCATTTCCCATATAACCAATAATGTTGAGCATTATTTCATGTGCTTATTATGCATTTGTCAATTTTTACTTGAGTTATTTGTCTTCTTCTTGTAATTAAGTTGAAGAGATCTTATATAGTATTTTGGATACAAATACTTTGTCAGGTATATGTTGTCATAGGTTCTCCAGAAAAACACAGAGCCAATAGGATATCTATAAGAGGCGATTTATTATAGGAATTGCTTACATGGTTAGTGATTACAGAAGCCAAGAAGTTCCAGGATCTGCCATATGGAAGCTGGAGGAAAACTGGTAGTGTAAATCCAAATCTGAAGACTTGAGAATTGGGAACTGATGTTATAATTATTATTACTGTTATTATCATTTTGAGAGAGAGAGGAAGAGAAATATTGATTTTTGAAATTTTTGATTTGAGAGAGAGAGAGAGAGAGAAACATCAATGTATCAATGTGAGGGAAAAACATTGATCAGTTACCTCATACGTGCCCCTACCAGGGATCAAACCTGGCAGCTTGAAGAATGATGCCTGCAGAGATCAGATACCTCCATTATTAGACAAAAGACAGTAGATGGAGGATGACATAAAGAGCTGAGAACAAACACCATAATACCACCTCAGAGTTTGTCCTCTGTTTCTGAAAAGCATGTTTATGCTACTTTACTATTCTTTCAAACTTAGACTTTATCTATTGACACCTACCATTGAAAATTTGGTTCCCTTGATCTATTTCCATCCTCCTCCATGGTAAGCTTCTGTTATTTTGCAAATGGTGTTATATCACAACTTTTGTCTAAATAATGAATGCTGTATTATTATGAATATGTTTGTACATGTTTTCCACAGCTGAGCTATGTAGTGCATTATAATTACATTTCCATTAATCATTTTTAAAATTGTGGTTAAATGCACAGAGCATGAAATTTATCATCTTAACTCTTCTAAAGTACAGTTCAGTAGTGCTAAGTACATTTATGTTTTTGTATGATCAATCTCCGGAACTTTATCATACCTTGAAATTCCCCATTTTCTCCTCCCTCAGCCCCTGACAACCACCACCCTACTTTCTGTTTCTATGAGTTTGACTACTCTAGACACATCATGTAAGTGCAATTATATATACAATATTTGTCTCAGCATAATGTCCTCAAGGTTCATCCATGTTGTAGCATATATGAGAATTTCCTTTCTTTTTAGGGCTGAATAATGTTTCATTGCATATATATATATACTATATTTTGTTTATTCATTTATCCATCAATGTTTATTTGGGTTGCTTCTATCTTTTGGCTATTGTGAATAATGCCGTTATGAACATAGGTGTATAAATATCTCTTTGAGACCCTGCTTTCAGTTCCTTTGGATTCATATCCAGAAGTGGAATTTTGCTTACACGGTATTTCTATTTTTAGTTTTTTTTGAGGAACCATTATATTATTTTCTATAGTGGCTGCACTCTTTTACATTTTCACCAGCAGTGTACAAGGGTTCCAATTTCTTTAAATCCTAGTCAACACATTACTTTCTGTTGTTGTGATTTTTTTTTTTTTATAGCAGCCATCCTAATTGTTGTGAGGCAGTATCTCATTGTGGTTTTCATTTGCATTCTCCTGATGGTTAGTGATGTTGAGCATCTTTTTATGTATCTGTTGGCATTTTGTATATTTTCTTTGGAGAACTATCTATTCAAGTCCTTAACCCATTTTTAATTAGGTTATTTGTGTGTGTGTTTTGTTGTTGAATTGGAGAAGTTCTTATTTAGTCTGGATATTAATTCTTTTGTTTGTTTTTCGTTAATCCTCACCGAGGATATTTTTCCCATTGAATTTTTTTTTTTTTTTTTTTTTTTTTTTTTTTTTTAGAGAGTGGAAGGGAGGGGGACAGAGAGAGAGAGAGAGAGAGAGAGAGAGAGAGAGAGAGAGAGAGAGAGAGAGAAATATTGATATGAAAGAGATACACTGATTGGTTACCTGCTGCATGGCCTCGACCAGGCCAGAGATCAAGCCTGCAACCAAAGTATGTGCCCTTGACCGAATCAAATCCGGACCCTGCAGTCCGCTTTATGCACTGGGCCAAACCAGCTAGGGCTGGATATTAATTCTTTATCAGATATATGATTTGCAAATGATCTTTCCCATTCTGCAGGTTGCCTTTTCACTTTGTTGATAGTGCCCTTTGATGTGATTAAGTTTTTAATTTTGATATAATCTCACTAACTGTTTTTGCTTTTATTGCCTATGCTTTTGCTATCACATCAAAAAAGTTCTTGCCAAGTTCAATGTCATGAAATCTTCCCCCCCCTATATTTTCTTCTAAGAGTTTTGTAGTTTTAGGTTTTACATTTAGGTCTTTGATCTATTTTGAACTAATTTTTAAATGTGGTGTAAAGGTCCAAATTTGTTCTTTTGCATGTAGAATCCAGTTTTCCCAGCACCATTTCTTGAAAAGATTATCTTGGTACCCTGATCAAAAGTCACTTGCCCATATATGTGAGGGTTTACTTCTGGGCTCTCTATTTTGTTACATTGATCTGTCTTTATGCCAGTACCACACCACTTCGCTTACTGTGGCTTTGTAATAAGCTTTGAGTTCTGGAAGTATGAAACTTTCAACTTTCTTCTTCTTTTTCTAGATTGTTTTGCTATTCAGAATCCTTGAGATCTCATATAGATTTTAGGATAGACTTTTTTTTTCTTTTCAAAAATAAATTATTGGGATTGCATCAAAACTGTAGATTGTTTTGGGTAGTAGTGACATTTTAGCAAACTTATTTTTTTAATAAGCTACCTCATCCCTGCACTCAGTTGTAACTGGTCTTAGCCAAGTCAGAGTCTCTCAATTTTCTGATCTTCTGATCTTCTTCATGCCTGTCTGAATGAATGGGGAGAATGCTTTCGGCGCATAAAAACTTTCAACCAATCTTCTTACTCCCAGCGCAAACTAAACTGTTAGACTCAGTGATATCTGGTTTATTCAATTCTTGAGAAGTCCCAAGGTTCTGTAACTTATCAAGTTTTTGACACATAATTAGCGTACGTCTTGTTGGACTTTGCATTAAGATTCAGGCTTCATCTTCCTCTAGCCTATTAAGCTACTTCTCATTTATTGTTTTCCACTTTCCAGATTTTGTTGACATCTCTCATATGCTATAATTAGTTCATTTGGTTTATATATTCTTGGGAATTTATAGATATTCATTCATTTTCTTCTCATTTTAGTGGGATTTCAGGAGGCAGCAATCTACACTAATAAAAGGCAAACATGCAAATTGACCATACCTTCACTATGCCTTCAGCCACGCCCACCAGCCAATCAGAGCGACTATATGCAAATTTATCCAACTAAGATGGCGGCCGGCAGCCATGGAGCTGGAGCAAGCAGGAGGCTTGGTTCCCCCAATGATGGAGGAAGCCAAACCTCGCAGGCCTGCTGTGGCCTCCACTCAAAGCAACAAAGTTTCAATTATAGAAGCTAAATAAATCCCAGATACCTGCTTTCAGCAAGCCGTGGCCACGGAGCTGGAGCGAGCAGGAGGCTTCCCTCCCACCTGCTGTGGGTGTTTTGAGTTCCACTCAAAGTAACAAAGTTTCAATTATAGAAGGTAAATAAATCCCAGGATAAAAAAAAAAAAATAAGGAGAGGCTGGGAGCTTCTGTCACTGGGGAGCTTTGCCAGCCTGAAAATGGCCCTCAGCCCCTCACCCAGACTGGCCAGACACCCCAATGGGGACCCCCCACCCTAAAGGGGGTGTGGCCAGCCTGAAAACAGCCATCAGCCCCTCACCCAGGCTGGCCAGGCACCCCAGTGAGACCCCCATCCTAAACAGGGTTTGACCAGCCTGCAAACAGCCATCAGCCCCTCATCCAGGCTGGCCAGGCACCCCAGTAGGGACCCCCACACTGAAGGGGGTGTGACCAGCTGCAAAGAGCCATCAGCCCCTCACCCAGGCTGGCCAGGCACCCCAGTAGGACCCCCACCCTGATCCAGGACACCCTTCAGGGCAAACCAGCTGGCCCCCACCCATGCACCAGGCCTCTATCCTATATAATAAAAGGGTAATATGCAAACTGACCCTAACAGCAGAATGACTGGGAATGACTGGTCACTATGACACACACTGACCACCAGGGGGCAGATGCTCAATGCAGGAGCTGACCCCTGGTGATCAGTGTACTCCCACAGGGGGAGCTCTGCTCAGCCACAAGCCAGGCTGATGGCTGCCAGCACAGTGGTGTTGGCAGGAGCCTCTCCCGCCTCCACAACAGCACTAAGGATGTCCGACTGCAGCTTAGGTTTGCTTCCCGCTAGTAAGTGCACGTCCCCTGAGGGCTCCCGGGCTGCCAGAGGGATGTCTGACTGCCAGCTTGGGCCCGATCCCCCAGGGAGTGGGCCTAAGCCAGCAGGTGGACATCCTCCGAGGGGTCCCAGACTGCAAGAGGGCATAGGCTGGGTTGAGGGACCCCCCTGAGTGTACAAATTTTTGTGCACCGGGCCTCTAGTTGAATATAATAATTATATTCAATCCACCAAGTTTTCTCACAAATTTATGTATTGCATATTAAATTAAGAAAAAAAAACCTGAAATAAAAAAAGTGGTTAATAGAGTTATAATTAGGCAAATTAGTTTGCTGGCTAATTCAACTTAAAAATAAAATGTTTAAAAAAAATAAAAAGAAATAAAATGTTTTGCTATTAATAGTAAAGTGATGAGGAAAAATGGAAATCATTAAAGTTATTAATATTTCAATTTTTCTCTTTACTTGACTAACTTTTTTGTTATTGGATATAAAGAGGAAACACATGATGTAAGAGATTATAATAATAACAAAACACTTACAATACTAAGAGAAAATGCAGAATACAAATTTGTGGATACTGCTTGTCATAAGTATGTAAATAGAGAATTTCAGATGGTCATTTATTTTTCCTCTGCTCTCAAATAAAAATAGTTATAAATATTTACTTTTTCTTCACTGTAATCAGAGTGCTTTGATATTTATCATTGGACAGTTTGATTTCACAAAAGGGTAACAATTTTTATTTGAGAGCAAAGTAAAAATAAATGACCATGTGAAATTCTCTATTTACATACTTATGACAAGCAGTGGAGAGAGAGGAGGAAGCAGGGAGTGGTGCGGTTGGGAGTGACCCGCTGCTGCGGCTGTTGCCTGGGCTGCGCCACCACTGCCTCTGTGCTGGTGGAGCAGGAAAGGAAGCGTGAACCTTGGATGAGAGCCCCTGCGGGAGCGTCGGCGGTGGGAAGGCGATGGCGGATATAGATAAACTCAAGTTGACAGTATCATCCAACGGCTGCTGGAGGTAAGAGGATGCAAGCCTGGTAAGAATGTCCAGCTACAGGAGAATGAAATCAGAGGACTGTGCTTAAAATCTTGAGAGATCTTTCTCAGCCAGCCTATCCTACTAGAACTTGAAGCACCACTCAAAATATGTGGTGATATCCATGGGCAATACTATGATTTGCTTCGACACTTTGAGTACAGTGGTTTCCCACCAGACAACAACTACCTGTTTCTTGGGGACTATGTGGACAGGGGGAAGCAGTCACTGGAGACTATCTGCCTCTTACTGGGATAAAAATCAAATATCCCAAGAATTTTTTTCTTCTCAGAGGAAACCACAAATGTGCCAGGATCAATAGAATTTACGGATTTTATGATGAGTGTAAAAGAAGATATAACAAACTATGGAAAACTTTCACCGACTGCTTTAACTATTTGCCGATAGCAGCCATCGTGGATGAGGAAATATTTTGCTGTCATGGAGGTTTATCACCAGATTTTCAATCTGTGGAGCAGATTCGGCCAATTATGTGACCAACTGATGTACCAGATCAAGGTCTTGTTTGTGATCTTTTGTGGTCTGACCCCGATAAAGATGTCTTAGGCTGGAGTGAAAATGACAGAGGAGTGTCCTTCAACATTTGGTGCAGAAGTGGTTGCAAAATTTCTCCATAAGCATGATTTGGATCTTATATGTAGAGCCCATCAGGTGGTTGAAGATGAATACGAATTTTTTTTGCAAAGAGGCAGTTGGTCACTCTGTTTTCTGCACCCAATTTTTGTGGAGAGTTTGACAAGGCAGGTGCCGTGATGAGTGTGGACGAAACACTAATGTGCTCTTTTCAGATTTTAAAGCCTGCAGAGAAAAAGAAGCCGAGTGCCACGAGACCCGTAACACCTCCAAGGGGTGTGATCACAATGCAAGCAAAGAAATAGATATCGTTCTGACACTGCCTAGTAAGTGGGACTTGTAAGATAGAGTATATAAGCTTCATTTTTAAAACTGTAATGTGTATTGTCAGCTTGCTCAAGTAGTGTGTTTGTGGGGCCCTCTTTTCCATTTTTTCAGCTAATGAATGTCATTTGCTGGTTATAACAGCAAATTGAAGACTTCTCTCCCAAGAAAAAATATTTTGTTTTTAAATTCTCTCTTCCTTTTGCAAACAAGTTTAATGATGGTGTTAAATCTGTGCACCCCCAGACAGTTTATCCTGTCTAAGGGGGTAACTGTACAGTTGACTTTCTTTTTTCAATTCAGTAAAACCCATGAATAATGTAAATCTCGTTTTCTTTAGGATGTAAAGAGAGCCCTAGGGTGCTCAGTCTGTACATGTTATTGTCATAAAGTGCATACTTTTGATACAAAAGGAGTAACTTTCAACCCTGCCAGCATCACTGGTATAATGTATACTTAATTAAAGCACACTTTCCTCTATCTTATACTTAAAATGACAAAGCAATTATTTATTTTTTATTTTTTTTAATTAAATCTTTATTGTTCAGATTATTACATTTGTTCCTTTTTTTTCCCCCCCATAACTCCCCTCCTCCCAGTTCCCGCCCCACCCTCCGCCCTCACTCCCCACCCACTGTCCTCATCCATAGGTGCACGATTTTTGTCCAGTCTCTTCCCACATCTCCCACACCCCTTTCCCCCCCAAGAATAGTCAGTCCATTCCCTTTCTATGTCCCTGATTCTATTATAATCAACAGTTCATTCTGTTCATCAGATTATTTATTCACTTGATTCTTAGATTCACTTGTTGATAGATGCATATTTGTTGTTCATAATTTGTATCTTTACCTTTTTCTTCCTCTTCCTCTTCTTAAAGGATACCTTTCAGCATTTCATATAATCCTGGTTTGGTGGTGATGAACTCCTTTAGCTTTTCCTTATCTGTGAAGCTCTTTATCTGACCTTCAATTCTGCATGATAGCTTTGCTGGATAAAGTAATCTTGGTTGTAGGTTCTTGGTATTCATCACTTTGAATATTTCTTGCCACTCCCTTCTGGCCTGCAAAGTTTCTGTTGAGAAATCAGCTGACAGTCGTATGGGTATTCCCTTGTAGGTAACTGAGTTTCTTTCTCTTGCTGTTTTTAAGATTCTCTCTTTATCTTTTGCTCTTGGCATTTTAATGTTGATGTGTCTTGGTGTGGTCCTCTTTGGATTCCTTTTGTTTGGGGTTCTCCGCGCTTCTTGGACCTGTAAGTCCATTTCTTTCACCAAGTGGGGGAAGTTTTCTGTCATTATTTCTTCAAATAGGTTTTCCATATCTTGCTCTCTCTCATCTTCTGGCACCCCTATAATTCTGATGTTGGTACGCTTGAAGCTGTCCCAGAGGCTCCTTACACTATCCTCGCATTTTTGGATTCTTTTTTCATTTTGCTTTTCCCGTTGGGTGTTTTTTGCTTCCTCGCATTTCAAATCATTGACTTGATTCTTGCGCTCCTCTGGTCTGCTGTCGGGCGTCTGTATAATATTCTTTATTTCAGTCCGTGTATGCTTAATTTCTAGTTGGTTCCCCAATATAAGATCGAGGGTCTTATTAGTTTTCGTGTAGATCTCATTAAGTTTATCAGCAGCTTCTAAACAGTTCTTGAGAGACCTTAAAAGTGTGGTTCTGAACTCTATTTCTTCCATTGACAATTTTGTCCTGTTTCTTTGTCTCCGCATTTTGTTATGCTTCCTTGGTGCACCCCCTAGTGGTCTTTGTTCGCAGTCTTATAGATAAATCTTGATTGTTGTAGCTAATTCCAGGGAGGGTTTGACCTCCAGGCCAAGTGGCTATGAGAATCAGCTGTGTCAGCAGTGAGAGAACTTCTGTCCTCTAGGGAGGTGCTAATCTAGCCTTTGCCTGAGGCTATCCGGCAAATGGTTCTGCGCTGGGCTTGGGCGGGGCGGGTCGCACAGGATCAACAGGGTGGGCCAGAGAGAGCAGTTATGGCGGCTCTCAGTCCTATCCCCAGGGGCTCTGCCTCTCTGAGTCCCAGCACCCGCTGCAAAGCTCGGAGAGAAAGCTGCACTCGCTCTGACCGAAGCCAGACAGTCCCGCTTCTCCCGTTTGAGTCTGGGTCCCTAAAGACTCGCCTGGATCTGGTGCTCAGAGTCTGCGACTCCCTCCCGATTGAAAACAACAACCGTGCCCTCCGCCGCCAGCCCGCTCCGCACACTCCGCACCTCAGAATTTGACTTCAGCACTGCGCCTCCTCTGAGTGTCCGTGTGCGTTTCTCTTTCCTCCTAGTTGTAGGACTTCCACTCAGCCAGCGTTCCTGTGGTTCTGGGTGATGTCCCTTCCGTTTTTTGGTTACACTTTTGAAGTAGTTGTTCAAAGCAGCAAACTCCGGCGTTAACCTATGCCGCCATCTTGGTTCTCCCAGGCTCCAAAGCAATTATTTTTAAAAAAAGAATATTTATTAACTTCTAGTGAAGAGAAGTTTAAGAAATGTTCAGTAGATGGACTCAATAGGATGTAGAAGGTGTAGGACATAAAAAAGAGGAAGGATCCTGGGTGCTGGGAGGGAAGGGTGTAGTGCTCTGAATAGGCCGAAATAGCTCTTTCTATGGGAGACATCTCTAAGGAGCAGCTGTAGGTGCACTGATGGTCTCACCAACCCTGAGCATAGCTCATTAGAATAGGAATGAGTTTTGGTCCAGAACTAAACTGTGTTGGTTTAAGAGACATTGGCAAATTCTTTGAAACTTCTATCTTTGAAAGGTGGGGTCTAAGTCTCCCCATTCCTTAAATCTAAGCTGAACTTAGTGACCAGCTAACCATAGAATGTAGTAAAAATGATGCTATGTGACTTAGGAAGTGGGGTCAAAAAGGCAATATAGCTGTTACCTGGTTCATTGGAACAGTCACACTGGAGCCTTGAACCACCTTGTAAGAATTTTATCACCGGAGGCTGCCATGATGCAATGAAGCCCAAACCAGCCTAGAGGGAGAGAGACCACACAGACAGCGCTTGAAACCTCACAAGAAAGAGAGGTGCCTGGCCAGCCACCAGCTGCTTCAGCCCTGATGATCTTCTAGCTCCAGCCTTCAACTGACTGTAGCTGCATGGGACACCCGGAGCCACAACTACCCAGCTGGGTACTTCTCACATTTTTGATCTCCAGAAATAGGAGAGAAAAAGAAAATTACTGTTGTTGCTTTAGCCAATAAAGTATATTATTAATCACATAGCTATAGATAATTGACTCACAGTACCAAAATCTTTTCTAATTATCTATTGCTACAGAACAAACTAGTTTTATTATGCTCATAGATGCTGTGGATCAAAAATTCACACAGGGCCCTACAAAGTTAGCTTGTCACTCCTTTATGTTATCTGATGCACCAGCTGGAAAAACTAGGAGTGATTGAATGGCTGGGACTGGTATCATTTGGAGGCAGCTTTACTCACACTTATATGGTGGTTGATGTTGGCTGTTGGCCAGGACCTCAGCTGGAATTGTCAGCCACAACACCTACCAGGCCCATCTCTGTGACCGGGGGCTTCTTCACAGCATAATGGCTGAATTCCAAGAGCAAGCTATTAGTTTCTTAAGGCCTGGTCCTGTAAACCTGGACAATGTCCCTTATACTGTATTCACATAGCCCAGATTTAAGGGGAGAAGACATAGATCCCCTTATCTTTGGATAGGAGGAATCTCTATATATAAAAGCCTAAGTGACTGAATGAATGACTGAACAACTGGTCGACCGGTCGCTATGATCACACTGACTACCAGGGGGCAGACACTCAATGCAGAAGCTGCCCATGGTGGTCAGTGCGCTCCCATAGCCAACCTCCCATGGCCCCTCCCCCTGGCGAACCTCCAGTGGCCCCATCAGCCCCAGATGGCCAGCCAGGCTGAGGGACCGCACCCATGCACGAATTCATGCACCGGGCCTCTAGTGTTTAATAATTTTGGATACTTCAATCCATAAGCTAGATAGTGGACCATAACATGGTCTGGCTTAAAAAGATAAACTGGGTTAATCATTTTCTCTTTTTCAAAAATTGAACTGAGTAATGAAAAGGAACTATCTAGTTTGAAGTGGGAGGCAGAGATGAAAGAGTAACATGATCTATATACATGAGACTGTGGATAAACCAATGTCATGAAGAAGCAGAAACTATGAGAAGACAGAACATCTATTAAGTAGAGAGAAGGAGAAATGGAATGAAAGAAAATTCATGTAGCCCTGGAGAAGGATCAGGATAAGGAGGGGCCTCTGTCTGGCACTTCCTGTTAAGTTCTAGTCATTCATTGCTTTTGACGTTGGTCTTAACTTTCTACCCAGTTTATTAGGTCACAGTCAATAGGTATGTCCTACATGCAATAAGATGTGCTGAAATGAAAGGGCTGGAAAACAAGTTTCCTCTTTCCTCAGAACTTTTACTGATGTGATGATGAGAGCTACCATTAGAGAGAAATAGCTGTGTGAAATGATTGGGCTGAGTAGTATGAAAGAGCCACTCTGCTCATTATCTCCATCTGTACTTGATCATTATAGGCTGGGAGGAGTTGTGAAAAGTGAGTGAAAGAAATACCACATTATTTCTAAACAGGTATTGTTTTATAATATATTTTTAAATGGAAATAGATAACTTAGTAGAGATCTGGTTTTATTCAACCATAGGGATTAATTTTTTTATACAAAGTGAATGAATAAAATTTAAAATACATTAGTTCAATAGGTTTTCCCTGAAATTTGAGAACACTTACATTATCTGTTATATATCGGTCACATGTTTACTAAATTCAGAGGAACACTCTTTTAAAAGAAATATTTTGTTACCCAAGAAACAAGGTGTCTTCTTGATAGTCTTGAAGAGGGGCATTCAGATTTTATCTACTGTTACATATTGATCTTTTTATCTTGCCCCATCCTGCGTGGCTCAGTGGTTGAGCATCAACCTATGAACCAGGAGGTCACGGTTAGGTTCCCAGTCAGGGCATATGCCCGAGTTGCGGGCTCAGTCTCCAATGTGGGGCGTGCAGGAGGCAGCCGATCAATGATTCTCATCATTGATGTTTCCATTTCTCCCTTCCTCTCTGAAATAAATAAAAATATATTTTAAAAAATAAAGGAATAGTTAGGCAGTCTTTAAGGTATCACTGTCAAAACAGCCTTGATTCCAAGAATATCATCATCTGATTAGAGAGAATAAAGAATTCTGAGTTGTCAATAATACTAATATAGGTCTTTTTTCAAACTTAAAATTCTTCAAATAAAGTAGAGTGTTTTGAGTTGCTCTTGCTGTGACAGAAAGATATTATGATAAGTCAGGTGAGGGGAGGGTTGCTGACAAGGGTCATTATTTGAAAAATTCTGGCCTTTGTTTTTTACACATTTTCACCATGACACAATAACATCCAATACTTATTGTAGTTATTTAACCTAATCATTGTGCCAAAGATATAATTGATCTTTCTTACACAGGAGGAACATAGAATAACAATGCCCTAATTTTGTGTGTCTCTGTTCTATAATGACAGGCTGTCATCTTCTATAATTTACCAGAGATGATGAACAATTTGTGTAGGCTGAATGTAGTTGCTTAGTTACCACCCTTTAAAACGTCCTTAAATGTAATTGCTTCTTTGCCAGGGAAACATTGATCCAGCTAATTTGCATTGAACCACTCTCTAAGAGCTCAACATATTAAATACTCCTGTGCTTTTAATTTCAAATTATTTGCCCTTTAAGTTCTGTTAAGGTAACTCACCTTTATTATGCTCATTATTTGTCTTTGAACAAAGTGGAACTTCCAAATGATTATTTGCAAATAGTCATTTCCCCATTGTTTTTCTCTATCTCTATTCATATTGCTTTTTCAGAGTTGAGGATAGAAACTTGTGAAGAATAATGAAAATCTCCAGTCTCTCTGAATGATTTTAAATGCTTTCATACACCACAGTCTGGCTTTCTTTAACTGTGTATCAAAATTTGTACCATATAAATGTTCTTTTGGCTTCTCTATTGATGTAGGAATAATTTACAACTCAGAACAAACCCAACTTATTTTTTGATCTAAGTTTGAGGCGTGTGTGAGATAGAAGAGACCAGAAGTGGATTTGAGGAACTGAAAGAACATGTTTATATTTCTACCCTCTAATCCTCAAGTTTACTAAATGACATCCAAGCTAGATTAGAGGAGAAAGTTTGGAAAAGAGATAAAAGGAAATTAGAAACAGTGTAGTGACTTCACTCTCTGAACCCCACTCAGGTATGTGTGTTCATCCTTTCAAATCTACATCTCAGGATCCCAGAGAGGAAAGTCTCAGGAGAAATCTGGAATAGCTGCAAGCCCTCAGTAGAAACCCCTTACTCCATGCTGGCTTAGCAAAGTGGCAGAAAGTGTAGATAGAAAAAAGTAGGCCAGAGATACCCCTATTTCCCCACAAAACTTTTCCATGGATCCTGAGATCCAGTTATTCCTATAGGCCCAATGTGGGGACACAGAAGTTAGCTAAGAGTGAGAGCTGGTAAATGGCCTGCCAGGAGGTCACCCAGCCGGGTTGAGAAGGTTTTTATCAAAAGATCACTGCGTGCGCTTCCAACCAGGGATGAGATGGATGCCGAAAGGAACCAGGAAGACCGGGAACACCAGAGAGCAACAAGGGAGCTAGTGGTCAAGAGCTTTGAGCTCTACCTGGGAAAGTGCTAAACACCTCGAACCAAGAGGACAAACAGGTTACATCCTCAGTAGACACCAGGCGACCTCAGAGAATGACATATGCAATACTGTAATGCTCCATATGCTAGGACGCAGATTCTACCCCAGAGGGAAGGATGGAAGAAGACAGAATATTCCGTTAAGGTTTAACCTGGTAAGTGATCTGGTTACAAGTTGGAATTTATTAAGTTAAGATCACTGGTAGACTGAGAGAATCCAGGAACTACTTGTTTTAAATTCCCTGCTATTTGACAGTCTGGGGAACCGGATTTAATTGAGTTATATCAATAAAGTGAACATGTTTGCATTCCATTTAACTTGTACCTCTGTGGCTCAGCCTGATTGTGTGTCAGGATGGCAGGGGTTGGGGGATAAAGTTGGAGAGGGCAGAAGAGTATACTGAAGTTTCTGTCCCATATGGGACAGTCTGGTGATAGGATCAAGAGTAGATGAACTAGAAAGTTGCTAAGAGAGTGGATCTTAAAGGTTCTCATCACAAGAAAAAAATTCTGTAACTGTATGCTGATCAATATTAACTAGTCTTATTGTGATCATTTCACAACATATACGAATATAAAATTATTATGTTCTACACCTGAAACTAATATGTTGTATGCCAATTATGCCTCAAAAAAAGAGCAGACAATTTGGTTTGAATCCTGGCTCCATCAATGACCAGTTTTGTGTTTTGGAGCAAATTATTTTATTCCACTGAATCTGATTTGCCTCATCTGTAAAAATATGATAATATTCAACTTCATAGCCTTGTTGGGAAGTTTTGAAATAAAATATATTGCACTGTTGGCACATAGTATCTGGAATATAATTGCAATGAATTATATTTTTGACTTCCAGTGCTCTCCCTCATCCCCATTGGCCCCTCCTGTATTCACTTTTGTATTTATGTGTCTGGCACATAGTAGGTGTTCAATAAATAGTTGTTGAATAAATAAATTGGTAAAGAGCTCTAGGGAAATAGCTGGGAGTATAAATCAGGTTATACCATAGAATAAGACCCAAATAAAAGGAGAAAACTTAGACCCCAGTGTGGTGAAGGAAAAAGCAGGTGGTTATAAATAGTAAGTCTCGGGTTAGCAGGTTGTGATTAGAGTGTGGGAAACAGAAAACATATGCACACATATGGTTACAATAGAAAGGGAACAGAAACCCATGGTCCACATAAACAAAAAAAATCCTGAGCTCTAAAGGCATATCTTTATAGACCACTGGTTGTGTTTTCCAACAGTATGTGTATGTTTCTGGGAAAGCGTGTGTGTTTCTGAATGTCTATAAAATACTTGGACTAGAATTTTCAATTTTACCTGATTGTTTTGGACCTCTTGAGTCTATCTGTCTATCTGTGTATTTATCTATCATATGCAAACTGGTTTTTCTGTATGAAAAAAAGTAAATGGAATTTACTCCATCATAAGGTCAGTACTAATGCTTTAAGAATTTTTAAAAGCTTGTAAAGATGAAGAAAATTTAAAAAGATTTTCATTTGACATTTAAAGATCATAGTAGATTTTCAGAATGTAATTAACCCTTAGACTTGGCTCATTTATAAAATGGGTACAGGTTTGACCTTGGAATAAGCACAAAATCTGAAAGGGCAATGGAATTAGGACATAATATACCTTCCTCCCCCCCCCCCCCCTATTTATTCCAAAACTAAAAAAAAACTTTAAAATCTTATGTTTGTAATTTTTATTATTTTTATCGAATTGCTGGGAATGATGGGTGATGGTTTTCTGAAGGAAAACAAATGTCTCTTTCTGATGTTTAAAGAGATTTAATATCCTTGACATAGTAAATGATGCTGTTTAGTTCTGTTTTTCTTGAAAAGCCTCATCATTTGATTTTTATATTTGTTGGTGCATAAAGAATGCCCTGTGCACAAAATGGTCTGTCCTAATAGTATGACATTCTCATCAAGCCATAAATTAATGGTCTTTTGTTTATGAGAAAAGAAAAAGGTTAATTCTTGGGTTTTTTTGAAAATAACTATTTGACTGTGTCATCATTATTGAATTAATGTGGGATGAAGGTTTCATGCTTCCTGTAAAGATCTTTCTCTGATACCAGAGGCAGGGGAAAGTTGACCAGGAGAAGCTATAACAGAACCCAGCTGAGCAGGAAGGAGTTGGTCCAGTGAGTCTCAAACTTTAGCATCATAGGAATCACTTGAATAATTTGTTAAACCACAAATCTCTGGGCCCTATACCGAGAGATTTTGATTTAATGAGTAGTGTCATTGATTGAATGGTATCCTCCAAAAAATACATTCACATGTCTGTGAATGTGACCTCATTTGTAGATATAATTAAGGATCTCCAAATGACTTTTGGACTAGTTGCAGGGTAGTCAACCATGTGATTAGAGGATTGGAACTTTCATCCCTCCAACCTTCCTACCCTCCCCAATCCCAGCCCCCACCTCCTAGGAGGAAAGAGGTTGAAGACTGAATTCCATCAGCAATGACCAATAATTTAATCAACCTGCCTATGTAATGAAGTCTCCATAAACCCCCAAGAGGATGGGGTTCCAAATGCCTCCAGGTTGGTGAACATGGAGATATTTGGGGAGGGTGGTGTGCTCCGAAAGGGCTTGGAAGCTCTACGCCCATTATTCATACCTCACTCTATGCATCTCTTCCATCTGGCTATGACTGAATTATATCCTTTTACAATAGACCAGTGATCTAGTAAATAAAAATATTTTCTGAGTTTTGTGAGCTGCTTTAGCAAACCAAACCCAAGGAAGGGGTTATTGGAACCTTTGCTGTATAATTGGTCAGTCAGAAGCACAGGTGTCAACCTGGATTTGTGACTGGCATCTGAAATAGGGGGGGGGGGGACCACAACCTCTGGAATCTGATGCTGTCTTTGAGTAGACAGTGTCAGAATTAATTTGAATTGTAAGACATACAGCTGGTATCAGAGAATTCCTTGGATGTGTGAACAAAACCCCCAAACACACTGGAATTGTGTGTTCAGAACCTTTAAAAAGAGTGTGGAAGACTTCTCTTGGCATTACTTTTTCTTGTGGTATTTTTTATAGTCTACCAAAAATCTGGACAACATAAAACTCATACTTATCTATGGGACTTTTGAAGAGTATTAGATGATTAGTCCTCCAACTTTGTTATTTTTCAAAATTATTTTGGCTGTCCTGTCTTTTGAATTTTTATATAAAGTAAGCTTGTAAACTTTTACAAAAAAATCCACTGGAATTTTGAATGGAATTGCATTGAATATATAGGTGAATTTGGGGAGATTCGATATCTTAATAATATTAAGTTTTCCAAAGCACGAACACAGTGTATCTCTTCATTTGTATAGTTCTTCTCTAATTCCTCTCAGTAGTATTTTACAGTTTTCCATGTACTAATATTGAAGATATTTTGTTAAATTTATTCCCAAGTAATTTTTGTTTTTGTTCCTACAGTGAACATGAGGGTGCAGATATCTTTTGAAGATAGTGATTTTGTTTCCGTCAGATAAATTCCCAGAAGTGGAATTACTGGATCAAAATTTCTACCCTTTACAATGATGGTGCAGTGCAGTGCTTGGCTCCAGGAATCATATCAAACACTGTTAGTGTGAACTCAGACATTATCTGTCAGCTGGTGTGGATTCTAAAATATTTAGTAATTCAGTCCTCGGTCAGGGGGGACTGAGACCTTTCTGGGGAAGAGTGTTGCCAGCATGTGCTGGTAAATATTTAACAACCAGGTCTCTGAACAAAGAAAAACTCTGACTTATAGTGTTTTCCAATTTCTGTGTATACATACTCCCACCATGGCTGATGTCAAGCTAGCAGTGTGTTATTACTGAACTTGGGGTTGGAGAGAGCTGTGCAGTTACACATTAGTAGCATTTCTATCATGGAAACACAACAGATAAAACCCAAGGGCATAGATAACAGGAAATTGTAGTAAAATTAGAAAGTTATAAGTTTTGAGTATTTATTACCTTTGCTTTTAATATTGGAAATGTAAAGATATTATCTATATATATAAAAGCCTAAGTGACCATTAAGATTGAACAACTGAATGACTGGCCAGTAGCTATGATGCACACTGACCCAGACCTTATTGCTGGGGCCCTGACAGCCCCGAATCCAGTTCACCCGCTCCCCGGACCCAGACAGGAAGGAGGGAGCCTGATTCCTTGCAGAATCAGCTGTTGGTTAGCTTTCTGCTGGGGCTCTGACAGCCCCGAACCCAGTTCACCTGCCCCCCCGCCCCCGGGCCCAGACAGGGTGAGATGGCCCTGATTGGCCCTGTTGGCCAGGCCTAGGGACCCCACCCGTGAATGAATTCGTACATCAGGCCTCTAGTTTTTAAATAATCTGATTATTTATATAGAACATTTAAGAGGTTTTTTGGGACCATTTTTCCTCTGTTGTTGCTTTGTCATTTCTCCTTTTTACCTTCAGCTGCTCTGGTTCAAAGGGTTTTTATTATAGTGTCTTGCTTTCGGATTTTGAGATTTTGCTGAACTATTTGGTTTTTATTCACTTAGTGACATTAACACCTGAGATATTTTTTAAAATATATTTTTATTGATTTCAGAGAGAAAGAAGAGGGAGAGAGAGATAGAAACATCAATGATGAGAGAGAATCATTGATTGGCTGCCTCCTGTATGCCCCTTACTGGGGATCAAGTCCGCAACCTGGGCATGTTCCCTTTACTGGAATCAAACCAGGGACCCTTCATTTTGCAGGCCAGTGCTCTATCCATTGCGCCAAACCAGCTAGGGCAACACCTGAGATATTTTTAAAGACTAACATTCTACCAGTGAAATTATAGTTCATCTATCAAACAAGATTTTGTGCCCAATATCAATTGAGCAGATTAAATATCATTCCTATTGTTTTCCATACCCCAAACTATATTTTTCTGTTGATTTATTCTGCTGATTTAATTTGCTTACTAAAATATCTTTAAAATATATCAGCTTTTAATTTCCAATAAATAACACATATAAGTTTGGGCATATTCAACCTTCTACCCATTATAAAGTATAAAGAAAATAATTTATAATTAGCCCTTACAAACAATGTAACTTTGAATTTCTCCATTATTTTATTCTATGTAAAAGATTTTAATGTAATATTCTATATAAATTACAGTTTCTTATTTTATAAAAGACATGAGAAACAATATAAAGCATATTCTGTTTAATAACTCATGGTTAGGATTTACTAGATAAAGAGAAAATAAAGGGCAAAAGGGTATCTTTTCTTTTAAAAAATTTGGTCCTGATTTAAGCACTGTGACTGGCCCATGGTAAGTACTACATAGTGTTAGCTATTATTTTTACTAGTATGCTTACTAAATCTTAAAAGTACATAGCATATTTTGGAATTTTTTTTTTTTAACAAAGAGAATTATTTCAGGCATATTCCAGGTTACCCTGTTAACTGAGAAATAGAATTAATTAGAGCACACCATTGTCTGAATATTCCATTCAATTGGATTTTCAGAATGGAATCATTTTCTAGTCAGCCTGATAATTTAAACATATGCAAGAAATTAAAAATTCTGACTAATAAAAAATTAATAAAGATACTTAACAAAAGTAAGTTTGGGGCCTATTAAACTCTGGAAAGACACACCCCAGCCTTGGGGAATTTTCTTGGGGAAGGAAAACTGAAAAATAGCACCATGAGTTAATCACGCTCCCCATGTGTGAGCACAACTTTTCTTTTTAATGGCCCAATTTCCTTTTGTAAAAAAAACAACAAACTTTATTGTTGAAAGTATTACAGATGTCCTCCTTTTTCCCCATTGATCCCTTCTAGCCCACCCCCGCCCTCTCCCCAGGCCTTCACCACCCCATTGTCTGTGTCTGTGTCTGTGGGTTGTGGACATGTGCGTACAAGTTGAACATAACTTTTGAGAAACACCAAAGAGGACCTTGTGCATGGACTATTTGATTGGCTTTGCCATAGCACTAACAAATGCTTGACTTTTGCTAATGTAGTAATTTAGGAATGATAAGTGGAACCTGCCAGCGATGCCATTTTGCTTGATTGTACCTTAATTGCTTTTATGTCATTGATATCAAACTGTGCATAGAGACTATTTTAACTCATAACAAATAATACACTTTGTTTTTACATGGCTAAATAATATCCTACAGAAGGAACACCCTTATGTCATAGAATAATGACTTAGTATGTCCATTAAAGGAAGACCTGCTTTTTCTGGTTGTTAAACTATTGTTCATAGTGTTGATGAGTTGGTTATATTTATTTCATAATGTAAAACTGGGTTGATGTGTGCTTGTTGCTTGTGTTGCAAACTTACCTAAATGATTAACTTAAACATATTGTATATACTCAACAATAACATACTTTATTCTAGTGTGCAGACAACACTGGATTGTCACAGCATAATTAGTAGTAATAACAATTAAAACCTTTGTGACAATTAAGATACTAGATAATACTTGAAATTCAAGGCAGCAGATGCAAGCTAACAATAGAATGAAGGCTATTTTTAATATAATGCATTCATGACTCAACATTTGAACATTTTACATACTGGTTTATCTGAGAGCTGTGATACATACAAGAAATTTCGTTCTTTTTGTTCCAAGTGTGGCTCTTGTGGCAAAACAAATTCTAGAGATTACCAAGTAAACTCCCCCCACCCTCCCACAACCCCAGCACCATTGACATTTTAGGTCAGATAATTCTGTTTTTTGGTTAATTCTCACCTGAGGATATTTTTCCATTGATTTTTTTAGAGAGAGTGGAAGGGAGGGGGGAGAAAGAGAGAGAAATGTTGATGTGGGAGACACATTGATTGGTTGCTTACCTGCAACCAAGGTAAGTGCCCTTGACCGGAATCAAACCCGGAACCATTCAGTCTGAGGGCAGACACTGTATCTTCTAAGCCAAACTAGCTTGGGCCAGATAACTCTTTATTGTCTTGTTGGCTGGCCTGTGCCTTGTAGTTTGTTTAGCAGGATTCCTGGGCTCTACCCATTAGATGCCAGGAGCCTCAACCACCCCATTATTTGCCCATCAAAAATGTCTCAAGACATTGCTGAAACTCCTGAGAGGCAAAACTGCCCCTAATTGGGAGCCACTGTTCTAAGGTGACACATCTGACCATACAGGTGATGCCTGAATTCCCGCCACAGCATCCCACTGGATGTCTCTGATGGCGAACCTTTCGAGCTCGGCGTGTCAGCATTTTGAAAAACCCTAACTTAACTCTGGTGCCGTGTCACATACAGAAATTTTTTGATATTTGCAACCATAGTAAAACAAAGACTTATATTTTTGATATTCATTTTGTATATTTAAATGCCATTTAACAAAGAAAAATCAACCAAAAAAATGAGTTCGCGTGTCACCTCTGACACACGTGTCATAGGTTCGCCATCACTGGGCTAGACTGTCGTTGGAATCATCCAGTGCACTCAGTTGGGCCTGGCAGGGCCCCTTATCCTTGCTTTCTTTGAGCTGAAATCGGTCATTGAGTACATCCTTGTGGACCATGCAGTGTTTTGCATCCCATACAACAAGCCTTTTATATGTTTAAAGATAACTCTGGTCATCTTAAAAGATTTTAAGGCCCCATGATGCTTCTTTAGAATCATCAAAACTCATCACTTAAGGTGGTGGGCTGTGTAGTGTAATTTCCAGCATCTTGAGCACTTTACATTGTCTTCAAAATGCTTCCCACACCTGGTCCTCTGATGCCTGAGTTCTACAATCAGAACTTTAGTCATTGGTGAAAGTCAAACAGGAAATAAAGTTGGAATTTTCCTGATGAAATTAACATACTTAGCCTTATTAATAATTTATACCTGTTTGCATGAAAAACAGGAAAATCAGCAATAACAATTACACAGCATGCAGTTATACACACAAACACACACACACACACATGAGCACAAGATGAGGTCATCATTGATATTTGGAATTTAATGGATTTTTTTTTAGCCTGCTTTATTTTCCTGACCTCTTAGTCAACCTGATTTTACATCATTCAGATGATAGACACCTCCTACCCTCTATACATACGACCACTGTCACCACCACCTTCTTGACTGTTTTCAGAATTCTTTCTAGATTCTCCAGGATTCTTTTTGCTTCAGAACCTGCAAATGCTGAATTATTTTATATTATTATTTTTGTAAACTTAATTAAACTTTATGTTGGGATGTGACACACTTAAGGAAAGTATACAAGCCATGAATGCACAGCTTGATGATTTTACAAAATGAAAAACACCCATTAAGAACAGAAAATTGCAGTCCTCTGGAAACCCCCTAAGCTCTTTTCCAGTTACTACTCTCCAACAGTAACCACTATTATAACTTCTAATAGCTTAAATTGTCTATTTTTGAACTTTATATGGAATCATACAGCTTGTGTTCTGTTTTGACTTCTTTCTTACAACATTATGTTTATGTGATTTTCCATGTAAGTTATGTCTATTTCCATTACTGTGTGGTATACTGTTGTATAAGTAGATCACAATTTATGTTTTGTTCATTCTGTTATTGGACATTTGTGTTGTTTTCAGTTTAGGTCTACTGTGCACATCATTGTACATGTCTTCCAATAAACACATGTGTGCAGTTGTGTTGAGCATATACCTAGTAAATAAACTGCTAGGTCATGAAGTATGCCTATATTCAACTTCAGTAGATGCTGCCAGTTTCCCTAAGAGCTGGTACCAATTTGTGCTCCCACCAGCAGTGTATGTCCATTTTTATAAATTTAGCCATACTTGTAGATATGTGGTGTGCTATCTCACTGCAGTGTGAATTTGCATTTTCCTTACTAATAATGCTGAGTTACTTGTCATTTATTAAGAAGATTGAAAATCATGTTTTGTGAAGTGGCTGTTTAATATTTTGTGCATTTTAATTGGATTGTCTGTCTCCTTATTGATTTTTAGTATTTTTTAAAATAATTTTTGGATTTAAGTCCTTTGTTGTATTTATGTATTGCAAGTACAGGGCTTGGCAAAAGTAGGTTTACAGTTGTTCACATGGAAAATAATACAATAATCTATAATAATAAAAGCATAATATGCTAATTAGACCAGGCGTCCTTCTGGACGTCCTTCTGGGATGAAGCTGGGGCTGTAGCCACGGGGTGGAGGAAGCAGCCTCAGCTGTGAGGGAGGGATTGAGGCAGCTGCTGTGAAGGCCTACTCTTGCAGGAATTTCGTGCATCGGGCCTCTGGTTAATAAATAATAATGCAAGAATAAACTCTGTTTCATGTTTTCACAACTATAAACCTATTTTTGCCCACCCTGGTATTTTCTCCTATTTTGTCATTTATCTTCTTCCTGTACTAATGATGACTTTGGATAAGTAGAAGTTTTAATTTTAGTGTATTCCAATTTATCACCATTTCCTTTAGGATTAGAGTTTTGTGTGGCCTATTTAAGAAATCTTTGTTTACTTCAAAGTTATCAAGATACAACTCTAAGTTATCTCCTGGAAGCTTTATTCTCTTTACATTTACAGTCTACCTGGAACTGACTTTTGCTTATAATATGAGGTAAAGGTCAAGGTACATTTTTTATGAGTATATTCAAATGGCCCAGGACTATTTATGAAAATGATCATCCTTCCCCCAGTGCACTACACTAGAACCTTTGCCATAATCAGGCAGTTGTACATGTGTGGGTATGAATCCTGAATGCTTAGTTATACTCTGAGCTTAAATGGGTAGGGAGGCAGGATCAATTTCAAACTCTGTTGTCAGCAAACTGTTACTCCCCAAACATGCCAGCTACTCCGTAGAGTGAACATGAGCTGTTTCAAACCATCGGAGGGATTTAATTGCCAGTTCTAAAGTCTAAATTCATCTAATATGCAAATTAATGTTAATATTTATTAGCTATGTAAGGAAAATAAACATGTGCGTGTGTACCACACATGCATATGAAACTGAATGTACCTCAGATGCAAGCAGCCATGACTGATACTCTGCACCTCAATAGCAATCATCAGAGTGGGTGCAAGGACACAGCAATAATAACAATGGTTAAGTGGCACTGCCAAGAGAGTCCTGCTTCCCTGTGAAACCACTTCAAATAAATTGTGTTGTATATTATCTCACTACATAGATATAGCTTAAGACTGTCCTACCACCATCCCTTCCTTTCCAATTAAGTTACGCCCTCTAATAATATAGAAATTCTAATATCTAATATAGATATTAGTGATACTACTGTTGCTAATAATAATGCTAATGGCATTTGACAGTTTTTGGAGGAGTTGCCAGATACTCTTCTAAGTATTTTACATATATTACTTCATTTTCCCCTTATAATAGTCTTATGAGGCAAGTACTATTATTTCCTACTTTTTACTCTTCCCTTCCTCTTCCTCCTTCCTCTGGAGTGGCTGTCAGGAGCCATAGCCCATGCTCTTGGCATAGTTCCCTGTGGGCATCGGCACGTAGTGCGTGTCCACTGCTCCATAACCAAAGCACGTGTGAGCAGGGCTGCAAAAGCAGTAGTGGGCAAACAGGGCTGTAACTCTGCATCTTCCTTCTGGTTGCAATTAGTACAGCATAACAATTCTGACTCACCACTGTGGGCTGCGGAATTTCTCGCTTCCCTTGTTTAGTGCAAGGCATTCTCAGTAGAGGCTTTTAGACAAGCTGTATTTATAATAATGGTTGCTCAGTGGTAAAGAAAGCTGAATTTCCCACTTGGATAACTCAAAAATCTGTGACACGCTGATTTTTTCATTGCTGGTCCAAGAAAAGTTGAAACTTAAATGTGACTTATGTGATTTGGCCCCTCCTTCCTTCCCTCCCTCCCTCCCTCCCTCCCTCCCTCCCTCCCTCCCTCCCTCCCTCCCTTCCTTCCTTCCTTCCTTCCTTCCTTTCTCTAAGAGTTTAGCTGCCATATTATCTGAAGAAAAGAACTAGGCTAAATGACCTTGTACAGGTCTTTGTGGCCTCTGGGGATTAGTGACAACTTTTTTTAAGACTTTGCCAGACCATGAGAGAAAGTAATAATCCTTTTCTATGTGTCCACTATCTTTTCCTACCATGACCCATGTCACCACCCTTCTTGTACCCCTACCCTTTTTTTATAAAGCAACAAGTCATGCAGGAAACACCAGTGATCTATTTTTATTTGAATATCAGCATGTGCTGTTTCCTCCACGTATCACATGCCAGCCTTCCTCAGGCTATACTTCTGTGGACCCTCTCCCTGGCCGTCTGCACCAACATCCCGCAAACTGAGGTCTGGGCCCTTGAGTTCTATACGATCCTTTAAACTTAGTTTTTTTTTTTATTTTCATCAAAATCTAAAATCTTTTTTTAACCAGGTTAAAGTCTAGAACCTTTTTTTCCCCCAAAATAATTCATGTTTAAGAGACATTTTCATAATACTTGACATTCATAAATCAGTGTTCCTCCCATCTGAATCCCTGTAGCCCTTGCAGTCCGCAGACATATTCCTAAAGGGTGACAAATGAGTATGTGGGTTTCTGGTCTGAGAACCGCTCTAAGGTCTTCCCTTTGCAAAGGGAGCTCTGCTTGCTCTGGTTCCCTGTTCTGCTGCACGGTCTTTTTGCCCATCCGTCCTTTCTTGTGTGCCCTTTTTCTTGCAGACCCGCCTTCGTCCCCTATAACAATCATGTTGAGTCCTTTTCCTTCTGAGCCTACCTTTCCCTACTACTTGACTTCCCCCTCTGCTCCTGGCAACTCAATTTCTGTTTCTGGCTTTAAGGTTATAATTTGTCAGGAAATGGAAGAGCAGAGAAAGTCAGCCTGTGCTAATAAGCGGTCTGAGTTATGTTGTATATTTAAAGAAATATGACTTTATTTTGATAACACTGTACTGTGGAGAGAGGAAATAGAGCTCTGTAAGTTAGTGATTCTTAACAAGAAAAAAGGAAGATTTAAAATGAGCAGATCATTGCTTGAAGATGACAATGATTACTAAGGCCTTCCTTCTAAAAGGGGCCAGCATTTCTGCAAGTATAATATTTATTTGCTTAGCAAATTCTCTCTTAAAAAAAAAAAAGATTTAGATGTGTGGCTTATCTTACCATTAGCTCCTGCTTCCTATTTCTAAGGCTTTAACTCTTCAAAACTCATTCCATTTCCCACACATCTCCACTTGAGATGGAGCTCCCAGGCCTGCTCCAAGAATCTCTAGGACTGCTCCCTGGCATTTTACGCAAACTCAGAGCAAGTACCCCACACTGGTATAAGGTAAGGAAGACCCTTGGTATTGTCTTTACTCTTCTTCCTTTGATTATTTTCAACCAAGAGGTTGTTATTATTTGCTAGCTTATATAATTGTTAGTTGTTTCCTCTGTATAAGCCATAGAATGAGCACATTAGTTTTTCTCGACTCCCTCCCCAATCCTATTAAAATAACAGTCAAGGAATAAACAAAGGTGAAAAACCATAAAGGCAATGAGAATGAAAGAAAGGATGACAGAAGATGAGATATAATGAACAGAATCTTGAAATATGGGAAGCAAGTGGATAAATTTAAATAACCTAGCATTTCAGAGAGAACTAAAACCTACTTTTCTGTAGAGGAGAAATCAATAAAAAGAAATGCATTTTTCATTTTATCACAGAATTGTGGAGAGGTTCAGGAATTGGAGACACCAGATATTCCTGAAGGTGGAATTATAGGGCAGAGCCCAAAACAGAAAACGGGTTGAAAACCTTTAGAAGAGTCAGCTAGATTTCCATGTCCTGTCTTCCAACCCATTCAGCTAACCAATTTGGCCCAGAGCAGAAGGCTGGAGGGTCATTGAGCCATATGTGGTCAGGTCTCAGGGATACCAGACACAGATGGGTACAGTGGTGTGGCACTGTATTCAAAATAGGGTGAGGGGATTAAATGAAAGTCCATAAACTGAATTGTGAGACCCCACCCCCACCCCAATCTCTTTCTCTGCTTGGCTCCTGGAATGCTGAGCATCTCAGGTAGGAGAATGGAGGAGTTCCATTTAGGGAACTTGCCAGCTTGGAAACAAAAACAAAAAAATACCTTTGATACTGACATTTGAGAGTTCCTCCCAAGAAAAGCTAGGGCCCCACTCATTCAACAATATTAAAACCTTCCTGTTGACATATCTGGTTCATTCATATAACACTTCCAATTGGCATTTTAATCCTCACTATTTATCATAATACACTGTGTAGGATCACCTGACGTTTGAAGATACCCCCTAACATGATATGTAAAGTAAAAAACTAACACATTAGAATGCAATAAATACAGGAGGAACTATCAAAAATCTGTAACTTATAATCATTCCAGAAAGGTTAAAGATAATGCAGTCAGGAAACAAGAATGAGATGCTGTAAAACAAGAAAGAAATAAAAAGTATTGTCAGAGAATAAGAAAAAACTCTTGGAACTTAAAAATATAAGAACAAAGATTTAAACTTCAAGAGAGGTGTTGGCAGATAAAGATGAGTACATTTCTAGAAAGAGCAAAAGATAAAATTAAGATGGAATACACAAAATAGTCAAGAAAAAATAAGGATATGAAAGGATATGTTCAGGAGATTCAATATTCAATTAATAGAAGTCCAGAATCAGAGAACATGAAATGGAGAATATTATCAAGGTACATTTCCAGGAACTGAAAGAAATATTTCCAGATTGAAAGAACCCACTGAGTAAAAAAATATGCTTTTTGATAGACGAGAGATGCTAAGAAGTAGAGAGATATCAACTTTCTTAAAAGAAGCTCTGGAGGCTAGAAGTTGGTTAGTAATTTCTTCAGAAATTTATACCCAAATTGTTATCTACACTAATAAAAGAGAAATATGCAAATTGACCATACCTTCGTGATGCCCATTAGCCAATCAGGAGTGAGTATGCAAATTAACCCAACAAAGATGGTGGGTTAATGTGCATACGCAGGTGCAGAGCAGCCGGGGGTGGGGTGGGACGCTTGTGTCGTCAACAATGCAGGCGTTCAGCACCATCCCAGCCACTCTGGGCCTCTGGGCAGTGTGGGAAGGTGGAAAGGTGGCTCCAGCCATAGCGAAGGCGTTGCCGGCAGCCAGGGGAAGGGCAGCCCATTCTTGTATGAATCTTCATGCATCAGGCCTCTAGTTCAAGTATATGAAGAGAAAAAAAGCCATGCTCACACCTCCAGGATTTACAAATTTTACCTCCTATGCACCATTTTCAGGTAAATATTAGAGGATGGTTGCTTTACCGAAATGAGGGAGAGAAGTAGAGGAAATAGCCCCGGGAATCCAGGGATAGTAGTGGCGGAGCTGGCATAGAGAGCAGCCTGCCCAGACTGAAAAAGGACACAACAGGAAAGCTCCAAGGGGAATGCCTCTAGGAGAATTGGACAGTGGATTACCTGACAGGTTTGGCCATATGGAAAACTGAGTTGAGAAGCATTTTATGGAGCAATTCAAAGATAGTGGAAACACTTGGAGACTCAAACCAAAGCGGTGGGGGGAGAAAATTAATTCCAGGAAAGAAGTGAATAAGGAAGGAAATATATATATATTACTTAACTCATTGATACAAAACATTTAATCATGAAAATGAAAAATTGAATATGGGCTTAACCAAAATATAATTTAAAACACGCTTTATCTCTATAAATTTTTATTCTACCACTGATTAAAGAAAGGGAAAGGGTGGCAAAAGCTGAAGCCATAATGACAATACCCAGATAGATGCTACATGCTACCAGGTGGATCCCAGCTTGGAGGAGGGGATCTGTGCCATCCTCTGAATTGAGGGTTTATATAGTCTGTACCTTTTCCTTTAGTCTCCCCTATTGAGGACTCTGTGATGTCTCATACAGAGAGCATATTACTTGCCCTAAGCTAGAATGCCACTGTACTCATTTCCCTAGATTTGGGGGCCTCCTTATGATGCAGTTGGGGCTAGGCCTGTCATTGAAGTGGGCAGAGCTTCTGTATATCAGTGTCAGTAGAAATGAATAAGGTCAAACCACTCAATGGCCTGCCCCTGTCATTTTGTTTGTGGTTAGCCATGTGGAGATATGAGAGACAAGGTATTGCTGAAATACTCCTTCCTTCTCCAAGCAACATTGCTATGTTGATGGCAGGGGAGGCTGAGGGTAGATATCTCACCCTATTTGTTTTGTTTTGTTCTTCACCACACCATATGCTTGACTGAATGTTTTGATTCTGAGGTACTTGTTCCAGCTGTAATTTAGTGAGTCTTAATTGTTTTCTGTACAAATCAGCAATTGGTATTGATTGTGATTAAAACTAAGGACTTGAGATATTGATCAGATGCCTGCATTGGAGAAACACAGAGAAGTCTAGATCTCCTTATCATTGGCCAGCTGCCTTATTTACCATCTCAGATTTCAAAGGGAATCTGCAAAATAAAACAGTCTTCAGGCAAATGCCCACACATTAGTACCAGTGCTAGGAAATTTGTAAAATAGATAAAATCTTCACTTGTGTTTCTAGTTTTATTTTGGGAAAAGGTTTAATTTGTCATCATTTTGGTCCCTCCAAGAACACTGATGTGTGAGCAATAATCTATGAGTAAATTTTAAATTAAAAATAGATTGAGTCAGTACTTCTAAAATGATCTATTTATCATCATTTTAAAATATCTTTCTTTCCTATAAAATACTTTTGATCTCTTTTTTGCATCATTTCTGGCTAGTAATCTATTTGCTGGAAACTTGAGTTGTAACAGATGGGATGAAATGGAAAGGTTAGCTCTACAATTTAAAATCCACTTTCATTCCAGAAGTTTATTTTTTAGGTATCTGCATTGCAGTCTCAGACTATGTTAGTGTGTTTGTGACTTGGGGAAGAAATGTGCCACTGACTGGCATAGCTGAATTGTAGAATAAGTTTCCTTCTCCTGTTATGTCTCTGTTAGGGCCATGTTCAGACTGTGAGTTGGCAGCACCCATTCTGTGTTGCAGGATCTATTGGATGCCAGTAGGGACATTCAGTTAGTCACAGGCCCTGGCTAGCTGAGCACTCTGGGCCATAAAAAACAGCTCAGGGCCGAATAAACCTTGATCTCCATAACAAAATTTGATCACCTGTCTCTTACTAATTTATCTGCTTTCCAGATTCCTAAACTTTGGCCTCCATTCTCAAGGTAGAACTCTTTTTATCTACCTTTGCTAATATTTGGCTTCTTTGATTCCTCAGGCTTGATTTTGGCCTTGCACTAAAACTCCAACCCTTACTTCAGGGGCTACAGGGATTAATTTCTTCTCTGGTATTAAGTATCTTCTCTTCATATGTCCCTGGTTTGAGTTTTGCTATGGTTTACATTATGTCAGTTACTATTCTAGTAATTGACCTGCTTGATGGGAAGAATTATGGTGAGTCCCAGATAGCTGACATCTTACCGGGGAGAGTTCTGTAGACAGTTACTATTTTAAATCCACCCTGCAATGTTGTGAATTTTTATTCCATCCAAATAATGGTTTCATTACTCTTCAATATACTGATTTCTAGTTGACAGCTCACATTTGCTTTTATTCTGGAACGTATTATGGGTTTTTAAATGTGATTTAGTTAGAGTGAGACAGTCAGATGTATAATTTTTTTCTCTTGCAACAAGCTGGAAAACATTTGTCCTTTCTTGATATGTCTGGCAAGATAATTTCTCTTTGGGAGATAATTATTTGGAAAAATAAACACTTGGAGTAGATGGTAAAACAGCAAAGGCAGAGGAGTCAGCTGGTGATAGCACTTGAGGAAAAAGGGCTAACCCACATGAATGAGGAGGGGATCACATTTGTCATTTTCATAAGAAAAGAGGCGATATAGAAGAGAAAGACAGAAGGATAGGTCTGGTCTTTGAAAGGGGGAAGGTACAAAAGAACTCTTAGATGTAAGGTGAACATAAACAGTTTGGAGAGTAGAATGACTAATAGCGGTTTTTAGATTGCTTTTGTGTATCATCCACAATTCAAACCTTCCTAGAAGTTTTAGATATGGGTTTGTAAGCAGATGAGTTGATTTCATGGCTAAGTTGACTGAGTATGCTGAGGTGTCAGGTGAGGAAAAGGCTCCTGGGATGGGGAGAATGCACAGCAAGGACCTTCAGATTGAACTGCCTTGGAGAAGTATTGCAGTCTGGAAGGCCAGAGAACTGTATGAGACGAGACAATTTTACCTAGATCTTGAGAGGCTGAGGACTCCAACTTATATTTGGATTATACTCTTATGTAGCAAGGAAATCAAGATCACACTGATCTGTGGAGACTCTTCATTGCTAAGTGGGTGGTGTTAATCAACGACCCACAAGATCATCAGGGAGGCCCCTGAGGACTCACTTCTCCTTACTAGCTCGCTGCTCTTATTTCTCCTGACACGATACTTCCTGTTCATTATGGAACATGTGCTATCATGATGATGGGATAGGGAGAGGGCACAGTGAAGTTGGATCCTGGAACACACTGGAAAAGAATACAGAGATTTAAATGTGTATGCTTGTTATTCAGACTCTAGGTTTGGGATTGAGATATTGAGTTAGCTGTTTCCATGATTACAAATGTGCTATGATGAGGTCCTGTGTGTTTGAATAACTTCTAACATTGATATTTGATTCAAAAAATTTATTTCACATGTGCCATGTGAAAGGCACAGTGGAAAGACCCTAGAAGTAAATAAGGTAGAGGAAGAGAGACATTCTTGCTGGAGAAATCTGAGAAGTCGCCAAGGAGAACTAGGATTTTGGATTGGTGAATGGCAACTAGTCCAGTTGACTGGATAATGAGGGGAATTGTGGGAGATGAAGCTAGCAAGTAGGCAGAATGATCAACTTCATCATGAGAAATCTGTTTTGAGATTTAAATTTTTGTTTACAGCTCAGCTTTCTAATTGCATGCCTCTTTTACTCAAAGGGGAAAAAAACTGTGAATTAGCAGTGTTATGGAAGGCACACTCATGGAATAAAATCTTCTGGGGAGAATGGTTAAAGAGATTTGTGCAAGCACACATCGATGTTTAAAGCATGAATTATGCAGTACAGCTCAAGACCAAATCTGTGCTCTTCACATCTTGTATAGTTTTGATATATAGTTTGGTATGTTTTCAGAAGGTTAAGGAGAAACTGGTGTGTGTGTTTTTCCTTCTCCCCTCCCCACCTAATTCAGGTGAATAAATTCCTGCTTATAAAAATATTATTTCTTTTGGCTAGGGTATCTTGTTTTCTCAAAACAGGTCTTTGGAAGGCAAGGAGAGGACCAGCTTACTGTCTGGGGCCCTTGAGATATTTCTTATATAGATTAGTTGGATCCCAGAGGCCACAGTCCTGAAAAAGAGAGATTGTGAGTGGGCTTAGCCAAATGAAATACCCTAGCAACTCTGGGTGTCCTCTGACTTCTCACTTTCTTGTTGCACATTGATCAGAACTGCCCTCTATTCAGAATTCAAGAACAAAGTTCTCATCTGTACATAGAACAGTAAAATGGAGCCCCCAAACTCAGCAAGTGATTCATCTGTCTGCACAATTTAATGGCTTGACTTCCTATCCCCCTTCCAAATTTAAGCCATCACTTCTGGGACTGGATCCTCAGAAAACACAGTTCCCATCTATCATCCTACCCCTTGACAGACATAGACATAGATAGCTAATGTCAATGACGTGAGAATCAATTTTAGTAAATCCATCACTTTAAGTACTATTTATGGTCTGGCTATGATGAACAATATGTTGTTACATAAAGACAGTATGTCTCAGTAAGAATTATCACTCTTTTAAATTCTTGAGCTGGCTAGATCCTGAGAGTAAATAGAGAGGGCATGGAATTCACTTTTGCAAATGAAATTCAAGTCCTATTTCTTATTGGCAAGCAAGAATGATTGTAGGTGATTGCAGCACTTCATATGATTAACAATGATAACTGGAGGTAAGCGTGACCCTGCTTCAGAATGTGCCCTTGGAGCGTTGCTTTTAGCTCCACTTTAGCCTTTAGTCTCGCCATATGATCCCATGACACAAAGGAGCACACATTCTTTTATATTAAAGGATTCCTGAATGTTACAGGATTCTCTAGTGATGCGGAATCTCACCCTAGGATTTGGCTATGAAACAAAGCAAAGGTGCCTTTTCTTTTATCTTTGCTTCCACCGAGGATCCCTAGTAGTTATCACATGAGAACTGCCGGGGTCCAACCCCAGCGGGTCCAGGGGTCCCCAAAGGTGTGGACGGAGTCGGCGAAGAAGGAATGACACGGAGATAGCGTTCAGTTGATCAGCAGCCTAGCCAGGATCTCTAGCCCGGATCTCCAGAGAGGTTCTGCTTCGGATCTCCAGCAAGGTTCTGTAGCCATGTTCCCTCGCTAGGTTCTCCAGCCAGGTTCTGTCCAGGCTCTCCAGTCAGGTTCAGTGTCCAGGTTCCAGTCAGGTTCTCCTGTCAATCTCTGTAGTCAGGTTCAGTCCAGGATCCCTTGCCATGTTCTCCCGCTAGGCTCTGTCTCTAGGCTCCGAGGCCAGTCCCTCTCCAGGATCCTCCGGCATGCTCTCTCCAGCGAAGTTCTTCTGTCTCTAGGCTCCGTGTAGGTTCTGTCTTCTTGATTCTGTTCTGAGTTCTGAGTCTTTCTGTCTTGTTACAACTGTATTTATACCAGTTGATTTAATCCTATCAATCTCTATTACAAAGGTTAGGGTGTTTCTTATCTCCATTCCAGGGAGAAAAGATTATGTAGTTTAAGCATGATTGTTCGTAGTTAAAGGGATTAATTACCCGCCTGGCACTTAGTTGAGGGGTTTTATTCCCTCCCTAACTTCAGGGGAAAATCCCTACCTGGGGATTCAACCTTTCTCGGAGAGGTGACTTTGGTTAAAACACAGCGCCAAGAAGGTGAGCTAACATATTAAGAACCGTATGCCATATATGCCAGGTCCCTTGAAACAGCAAGGATGGACCGGCTCCCGGCAGAGAACAAAGGCTCTTGATACGCAATAACTCTCAAATGCCAAACTGCTGGCTGCCACTGCTCTGCCAGAGTACTCGTCCTTATCCTCTGGGCCAAATCATCTCGTAAGCAGTTTGATTAATACATACATTAAGAAATGCATACCCATGTTGCAAAATAAACTGGAAAAAATGCAATTACTTTGACTGGGTGTGGTGTTATAGAAATTAAGATGACTCTTGAAGCAATATAAGGGACATTGAGATCCTTGTGTTGAGGCTGCAGATAAAATTTGAGGTGGAAAGGGAAGAAGGGGATAGTGGTCTGCAGGTAGGCAATCCAGTTTCCAGTCTCTCAACTGATGCTATGAGTGGTTCTCTAGCTCACCCTGTGGAGCTCATATTGCTTCACTTATCTTCAGAGCATCCTTCAAAAAGGTGACTTGCATGACTGTTCACTCTATTTTTTTTTAAAAAAAATGCTTTGAAAGCTGTAAAACTTTCTTTTTTTTTTCATTTTTTTTTAATTAAATCTTTATTGTTCAGATTATTACATTTGTTCCTCTTTTTTTTCCCCCCATAACTCCCCTCCTCCCAGTTCCCGCCCCACCCTCCGCCCTCACTCCCCACCCACTGTCCTCATCCATAGGTGCACGATTTTTGTCCAGTCTCTTCCCACATCTCCCACACCCCTTTCCCCCCCAAGAATAGTCAGTCCATTCCCTTTCTATGTCCCTGATTCTATTATAATCAACAGTTCATTCTGTTCATCAGATTATTAATTCACTTGATTCTTAGATTCACTTGTTGATAGATGCATATTTGTTGTTCATAATGTGTATCTTTACCTTTTTCTTCCTCTTCCTCTTCTTAAAGGATACCTTTCAGCATTTCATATAATCCTGGTTTGGTGGTGATGAACTCCTTTAGCTTTTCCTTATCTGTGAAGCTCTTTATCTGACCTTCAATTCTGAATGATAGCTTTGCTGGATAAAGTAATCTTGGTTGTAGGTTCTTGGTATTCATCACTTTGAATATTTCTTGCCACTCCCTTCTGGCCTGCAAAGTTTCTGTTGAGAAATCAGCTGACAGTCGTATGGGTATTCCCTTGTAGGTAACTGAGTTTCTTTCTCTTGCTGTTTTTAAGATTCTCTCTTTATCTTTTGCTCTTGGCATTTTAATTATGATGTGTCTTGGTGTGGTCCTCTTTGGATTCCTTTTGTTTGGGGTTCTCCGCGCTTCTTGGACCTGTAAGTCCATTTCTTTCACCAGGTGGGGGAAGTTTTCTGTCATTATTTCTTCAAATAGGTTTTCCATATCTTGCTCTCTCTCATCTTCTGGCACCCCTATAATTCTGATGTTGGTACGCTTGAAGCTGTCCCAGAGGCTCCTTACACTATCCTCGCATTTTTGGATTCTTTTTTCATTTTGCTTTTCCGGTTGGATGTTTTTTGCTTCCTTGCATTTCAAATCATTGACTTGATTCTTGCGCTCCTCTGGTCTGCTGTCGGGCGTCTGTATAATATTCGTTATTTCAGTCCGTGTATGCTTAATTTCTCGTTGGTTCCCCAATATAAGATCGAGGGTCTTATTAGTTTTCGTGTAGATCTCATTAAGTTTATCGACAGTTTCTAAACAGTTCTTGAGGGACCTTAAAAGTGTGGTTCTGAACTCTATATCTTCCATTGACAATTTTGTCCTGTTTCTTTGTCTCCGCATTTTGTTATGCTTCCTTGGTGCACCCCCTAGTGGTCTTTGTTCGCAGTCTTATAGTTAAATCTTGATTGTTGTAGCTAATTCCAGGGAGGGTTTGACCTCCAGGCCAAGTGGCTATGAGAATCAGCTGTGTCAGCAGTGAGAGAACTTCTGTCCTCTAGGGAGGTGCTAATCTAGCCTTTGCCTGAGGCTATCCGGCAAATGCCTCTGTGCAGGGCTTGTTCGGGGCGGGTCGCACAGGATCAACAGGGTGGGCCGGAGAGAGCAGTTATGGCGGCTCTCAGTCCTGTCCCCAGGGGCTCTGCCTCTCTGAGTCCCAGCACCCGCTGCAAAGCTCGGAGAGAAAGCTGCACTCGCTCTGACCGAAGCCAGACAGTCCCGCTTCTCCCGTTTGAGTCTGGGTCCCTAAAGACTCGCCCGGATCTGGTGCTCAGAGTCTGCGACTCCCTCCCGATTGAAAACAACAACCGCGCCCTCCGCCGCCAGCCCGCTCCGCGCACTCCGCACCTCAGAATTTGACTTCAGCACTGCGCCTCCTCTGAGTGTCCGTGTGCATTTCTCTTTCCTCCTAGTTGTAGGACTTCCACTCAGCCAGCGTTCCTGTGGTTCTGGGTGATGTCCGTTCCATGTTTTAGTTTCACTTTTGAAGTAGTTGTTCAAAGCAGCAAACTCCGGCGTTAACCTATGCCGCCATCTTGGTTCTCCTCCCTGTAAAACTTTCTAATAAAAGGTATTAATATGCCGTTTATAGTCTTTTGAATAGTGTTTCCCCAAAATTCACATCCACCTAGGACCTCAGAATGCAACCCTATTTGGAATTAAGGTCTTTGCAGATATAATTAGTTAAGATGGGGTCATAATGGATTAGGGTGGATCCTAAATCTAATGACTGATCTTTTTTTAAGAGAAGAGGACACTATTCTTAAAGTATACATGGACACATAAGGAAGAAGGCCATGGGATACAGAGATTGGAGTGATACAGCTACAAGCCAAGGAATGCCAAGGATTGCTGGCAACCACCAGAAGATAGGAAAGATGCATGAACAGATTTTCCTAGGAAACTAACACACTATCTTTCAACCGCTTTTGGATAATAACTAGGTTGTGTCCCATGCTATACTAAAAAAAGGGGAGAATAGAAAAGTTGTACAAGATATCCCCATGGATGAGCAGAAGGGTTTTGTGTCTGTCTGTTTTTGGCTGAACATGAACCTTTTTGACTAGCTCACCTTCTTTGGTTAGAATAGGCAAATGTGGCTCAGAAAGATATACTGGGGTCATACTTGGCTTCAGATAAGATAGTTACATGTGGATTTCTCTGACAGGAGTCAGTAGGAAGGCACATCTTACAGCAGCAGTTCTTAACTGGGTTAATTTTGCACTCCCTGCTGGATTTGGGGCAACATTTTTGGTGGTCACAATTGGAGCTTAGTACTGGCATCTACTGGGAAGACTTTGTGCATCCCAGAATGCATGGGATAGACCCCACATCAGATAATTATCTTGACCAAAAGCTGACATTAAAAACCCTATCTTAGAGCATCTTTTCTGAAAGTGCTGGTGGAGATGTTTCAGGGGGGTTCTGATTGGCTCAGTTTGGGTCATGTGCCCAACATTGAACCAATCAAATTGGCCATGGTAACAACCCTGACCACACCACTGATCAGGTGTAGGGTCACATGATTAACCCCATCTATATCACCTAAAAGAGGGGTAGTCCCCAAAGGGAGGGATGCTTGGGGAAAATGTATGCTCATTACAAAGTTGGCATAAGGAGACAGGCAGAGGAGCTCTGACTCTGGACTAGGAAATATTACATCAAAGAAACAGGGTGGTTTGATCATGGCACACCTGCAAAGCAGCACACTAGGGCTCTATTATTCCTTCAGTGCTTACAGGAAGTCTGGTCTGTGCCAGGCTCTGTGCCAGGGGCAGAGGCAAAGATGGTAAGTTTCATTGTCAGGGTTGCTACATTATGGTGACACTTGCAGGCTAATGGAGGAGGTAGATACTAGCAAATACCCATATAAAACCAAGATCAGTGCCTAGAAGGAAAAGAGCCCTGTGAGAGAGAACAATAGGAATGACTTCTTTGGGTGACAGTCTATGTGTGTTAGAGCAAAGCTGATAACTGTGGACTTGTGCACAGATGTTAGCTAGTGGTTGCTGATGGGGGCCAAGGTTGGCTATAACCTAGACCAGTGATGGCGAACCTATGACACGTGTGTCAGAGGTGACACGTGAACTCATTTTTTTGGTTGATTTTTCTATGTTAAATGGCATTTAAATATATAAAATAGGTATCAAAAATATAAGTCTTTGTTTTACTATGGTTGCAAATATCAAAAAATTTCTATATGTGACACAGCACCAGAGTTAAGTTAGGGTTTTTCAAAATGCTGACACGCCGAGCTCAAAAGGTTTGCCATCACTGACCTCGACAGAGCCTCTTTAAACTTTCATAGGTTTTTAAAGGCTGAGAGATTGTTCATTTTTGTTTTTTTAGTCTGATTCTGAGTAAACAAGAAAGAAAACAGATGAAGCAAATATCTAAATTGTTCTAATTTAATAGAGGCTTAAAGAAAGACAGAATATTGAACATGCTATGAAGAAGCCTAACCTAAGAGCCACCAGCATGGGCCTTTGACAAGGTCTCTGAGCCCTGTCCCTGCACAAGCATATCCAGCTCCTTCTCATCTCTCAGTAGAGCACCCCTGGGACAGACATGGGTTGTTTCCCACACTGTTTTTTATTAATTACCTGTATGTGCCCAATGAGCAATGGAAGCAGTGAGTCCAAATATGTCCCTTTCCCCAATTCTGTTGGTCCCTGTTTTGTCCTGTCCTCCAACACTGTAGATTTATTGTTGCCAGTGGTTTTGGTTCCTCCAGCCTCTGATAATATTTCTTTAAGTGCTAGCTAACCTCTCTAGCAGTGCAGAGAATTTCAGCATTATCACATATAATAAACTCCTAAAAAGTTACCTCATTTTGTACATAAAAATATCCTTTATATTTAACAATGTCATTCAAAGTTAATAGCTTCTAGAGCAGGGGTGGGCAAACTTTTTGACTCGAGGGCCACAATGGGTTCTTAAACTGGACCGGAGGGCCGGAACAAAAGCATGGATGGAGTGTTTGTGTGAACTAATATAAATTCAAAGTAAACATCATTACATAAAAGGGTATGGTCTTTTTTTTTTTTTTTTTAGTTTTATTCATTTCAAACGGGCCGTAGTTTGCCCAGGGCTGTCCTAGAGGCATCATGCTTTACAATTTGCAAAAGCACACCGACATATTATCCATTTGATTTTCATTCTTGTTTCGGGAGGGAAGAAGGTGGACGTTATTGTCCTCATTTGGCACAGAAGCTGAGACTTAGAAGTCAGGGCAGTGCATTGGCTCCAGAACTGGGTGTCCCGACCATCCTTCTATCCTCTCTTTCCTCAGGCCCCACACTGATTTCCACAGTTCAGTGCTAGTCACAGCAAGAAATGGCTGAATTGGTCTGTGAATGACATCTGTACATGTGTGTCAGGCTGCTGCGTGCTCTCCCTGCTTCCTTGGCAGGACTCTTAAGCATTGTCCTTAGCTGAGGTGGCAGCGGCATCTGTGTTCCTGCTTGCCTTTGCTCTGGAATGCACATGTAGTTATGATGTCACTTAGTCTAAACGGGGGAGGTGAACGGCTCTGCAGGGTCTCGGTGGCTGGCTAATTGCAGCTGCTGAGACCTGGCTCTTGTTTCGTTGATGCGCTGTGGGAGTGCAAGAACTGGAAAATGCCTTGTCTGTGGGAGAGAGACACCAGTGAGGGGGACAGAAATGGGCTAATGGGAAAGGAGGAGGGTTTGTTCTCAGTGGCGTTTTACTTGTTTAACATTCTTGGAGAGTGGGAAAATTGTCTCTGATTTCAGCCTCTTCCCATTATGTGCTGTTGGAACAGTAAAAGAGAATGTGTAGCAAAAATATACATTTTGACCTTTAATTTTAGACTCTTTTTTCCTCTAAGCCCAGGCTACTGTTAAATATGTTCTAGAATTTTTTCAATGGTGTTTTGCCCATGAATAGTTGGTGTTCTGTGACGAGCAAAGTCGAGTATGACCTGTGTTGCCATCTTGATGATATCGCTCTCCTAAATACATAAACTAATTAATATATTTCTTAATCTCTTTCATTTATCCTTCTCAACTTCCCAAATAACAGGATGTAAAATTGTACCAATTTTCCCATCCCTCTCACAAAAGACATAAAAGCACAAAGATTCATAACATCACCACCATCAAGCAAACAGAATGCCACAGAGTCTGGATAATCCATTCATAGGCACAAGAATTGTTTAAGTGTGTCCTGCCCAGGAAATCCCACAGCAGTAGGATTATGCCTTATGATTTTTTTGTTGCATTCCTGGTCAGGGCTCACCTACCATGATGACTGTCACAGAGCAGGCTCTCCATAAATATTTGTGGAATTAATGAACTAGTCAGTGTATATAGTAGTCTCAACAAATATTTGATTGATTCCATCTTCTTTTCTCATGTTTAAAGTAGTCTTATATCCTTATTGAATAGAAAAAAGAATATGTCCATTGGCTGTGTAAAGGTAAAAAGATATGAAACTGTTGGAGGAAGTGTAACCAGTATGTGGAATATGATCAACTGTGACCTCGTTTTTGTGTTTTACCTCACATCATTTCTTTAGACTGTAATCAGAGAGGTCCCTGGATGAAAACTCTGGAAGGTCCCATTATTTTTCTTCTCACCCTTAGGTAATAGTCAGTGAAGTAGAAGAGAAGAAACAAACTGAAATAGGTATCTGTTTTAAAGTTTTCCACAGAAAATTTCTGCAAAATTGTATTATGATGAAGCAAAAGTAATGTACCTTAGCTTAACAGGTTGTCAACTATATTCTAAGATTACACTGCCCAAGAGGAAGACCAACCCAGGTGGGTTGGAGTAACTCTGAATTGGCCACGTGCTCTCTTTCCCATATGGTGCAAGAATACACTTGACTTAGGATATAGTGGAAGCCATGAAGGCATGAGTCCAAGAATGGCCCTGATCCATTCAGGTCAATTCAACCCAGACTCTGATCGATTCCTGGTCAATCCAAACCACATTTTCTGTGAGGCATGCTGGACCACAGGAATGGACCAGAAAGGGAGACAAAGATCAGTCTCCCAACCCAGTAATCCAGCCCAGGAGAGCTTCTCAAATGATAGTATTCTGAAGATCAGAGTGAAAGTGGGTTTGGCCAGTGTTGAAATCTCCAGAATCTGATCCAGTGATTTGGGTATAAATCCAGAGTCTCCAGAAATTGCCCATACTTGAAATTAGATAGTTATCAGTATCATGCTTTTGGATAATTTCGTTGCGTTTGGGGAAAAAGATCCAGCCCACACTGAATGGTGTAAATTAGAGCACGGTAAGTCTCAGAGTCCCAGTCAGGTGAGTTTATTAAGGGCTTAAACTCAGGTGCTGGAAAGTGGGGAGATAATTAGTAAATCTTGGAAGGATTAGGGATTAGGAAGACACTGGAGCAATTTGGGGATAAGGGAGCCATACTTCTGAAGGCTGGGGGTGCCCAGGTTCACTGCACATACACTCTGTGTAGGATGGCAGGACTGACTCCAGACCCCATCTTCTGATGGGAATGATCTAACTGACCTTTCCGGGGACTTCCGAGGCTCCAGGATCGCAGGTTGGATGTGTTACAAAGTAGCTGGAGGAGGCCAGGACTGTGGTCCATCCCTTGACCCTATGTTTTAGAAACAGTTCATATAATGCCATCCATAAACTGAACATTTGCAAAAGATTCTGGATTCTTCTAAAAAAGCTAGAATATTTGAACAGGATTTGTAGCCTACATAACACTAAAATACAAAACACAGAAGAAATCCTCTTGCTACTGTGACGAAGACCTATAGTATCATTTGTTCTGAGGAGTCAACTCTTGATGGATTCTTGGATGGCTTCAGGAAGGGTGCTGGTCACCATGAAGACCAAGCCACAGTTAGAAGCTTGGAGCTTTCAGCTCCCACATCCTCCAGGGAAGGGAGAGGTACAGATTGAACTAATAACCAATCATATCTATGTGATTGATCCTCCATAAAGCCCCTAAACTACAGGGTTCAGAGGTAGGTACTGGGAGGGTGATGTGCCTAGAGAGGGCATGGAAGTGCCACACCCTTTCCCCATACCTGTCCAATTCATCTCTTCCATCTGACTCTTTCTGAGTTAGAGCCTTTGTACTAAACCAGTAATAGTAAGTAAAGTGTTTTTTCTAAGTCCTGTGAGCCATTCTAACAAATTATTCACCCTGAGGAGGGGATTGTGGGAACTCCCAAGTTATAGCCAGTCAATCAAAAGAATGAGGGGCCCAGGCATCTAAAGTGGGGGGAAGCGGGTAGACCTAGTGGGACTGAGCTCTTAACCAGTGGAGTCTGTGCTAACTCCAGTTAGTATTAGAGTGAATTAAATTATAGGACACCTAGTTTGTGTCTGCAGAAAATTAGAGAATTATTTGGTGTGGAAAACCCATGCATTTGATATCAGATATGTTATGAGTAGAGAAATGTTTTTCTTTAACCTCCCAATGAAACTATTTGCACTTTAATCCTTGTCTTAGCATTTGTTTAAAATAGATTAAGATATTTTTAGAATATAGCAGACTCTTTTCATTGAGCCAAACAAGCTAGGGCATAGCAGACTCTTTTCAAAGATGTCCAGGACAATTAACCACAGCCACCACAATATACACAAAAACTTAAAAACAAACAACTGAGAATTTAGCCACTGCAGGGTAGCATGAGAATCTGACAGGTGTGCATGACATTTTTGTCTTCTCTGTCTGTATATAGCCTCTGAAATACTGAAGTTAGGCATAGAGCCATAACCAAAGTGAAGTATACTTATATGCTACGGAAAGAAGAAGAGAAGAGAAGAGATTAAAGGAGTATTTACCACAGAGCTGTCACCGAATTGAGCTCTTACCACATATAATGATCTCATTTAAACCTCACAACCTTGGGAAGCAGTATTACTACCTTATTTTTTAGCCAAAGACATTACTATGCCATAAGGCCAAGAAAGGCAGGGATTATATTTAACTTGACATTGTATCTATAATCTCTAAAATATATTTGTTTTAGAATGAACAGGTGAGCCCTGGCCCATTTGGCTCAGTGGATAGAGCGTCAGCCCATGGACTGAAGAGTCCCCAGTTTGATTCCAGTCAAGAGCATGTACCTCGGTTGTAGGCTCAATCCCCATCCCTGGTCCGGGTGTATGTAGGAGGCAACCAATAGATGTGTCTCCCTCACATCGATGTTTCTCTTTCTGTGTCTCTTCCACTCTCTCTAAGAATCAATGGAAAAATATCCTAGGGCAAAGATTAAAAAAAAAAAAAGAAAAGAATGAACAAATGATACTTTAAGTAGTAAGGTCGCAAAGCCAGTTACTTGTAGAGCTGGAATTGCACCACATTGTGCTACTTGAGGAGCAGTAACCTACTGACTGCCCCAAACAAACTGCAGCACTTTGATAGATACAGTAAGCCCCAACAGATTTCTCCTCAGTGTCTCAAAGAAATAAAAGCTGAGACTTACACCCCTTTTCCTATGCATTTCCTATGCATTAATTTATAAGCCACTGAGCAGAACGATAGTGGCATATTTATTGTCATTACAACAACAAACAAGTTGCTGTGACTTTTTAAGCAAATGTTACATCTTGGTGAAACATGTAGGCTCTATGAAGAAAAAAGCTGAGTCAGAGAAATAAGAGGAAGAATTTGCTCATCACAAGATTGCCTGTGTGTGACAGTCCTTGTGGCATTTGGGGTGTGAGTAGCTGCAGGCTGCTCACTCTTCTCATCAACCACTGAGACCGCAGTTAATCATAACAAAAGGACTAGCTCCTAAATGATGTAATTTTTGTGCTCGTGGTGGGTGACAGGAGTGATAGATACTCCAGAGGTCAGAGAATTAGAGGAAAGCTGGGTTATGGTAGAAAGTGAATAATGCAGAAAAAAGGCAGACACAGTTCTCAAAACCATCATAACCAACACAGGTTTGTGACTAGAAGCCAAAAGCAATCCCTTCTGAACGTGTTCCAGTTCACAAGGTGGTAGGTGTAAGACGCAAACAGATCTGATACTTAACTGTATGATGAGCTTACATTGCCTACTTGATGCCAGGGAAGTATCAAATATGCCAGCAGAATCCATGATTTTTTGATTTGGTGGATTTGGTGGGGTTTTTTCTGTCATATTCAGATGGGATTACTAGTATACCAACTCCAAAGCTTTGTTGAATGAACTGTGAGAATGTAAACTGGTGATCCGAAAGCTTATCCTGGAATACCCTGTTTTGGATTGGTCCATTCTATTTGTTCAACATGAGAAAACACTACCAGTTATTGGTGAATAGCATGATGGCCCAGGTTGTCTGAGGGCAAGGCAGCCTAGATCAGGGAGAAAAAATACACTCTGAGCAGCAAGGGTGGCCTTGTGAAATCAAACCATCAGTGTGATTCTGATTCCCTGTGTTTCTACTCTATACTGTGTTTCTCCACTTCATGCCCATGAGTCTTTGCTTCTTCTTCTTTGTGATGAGAACCAAAACCATTTACACAGCTGACTGTCTCCATTAGCATAACCTTACTATTCCAGGAGACTCTTGCCAAAGAAAAGTTGCAAATATCTTTGTTGATTTCCATAATTTCCTGAAAGATCCATCAACTTGTCAATAGAATGCATCCCAAACCAGTTTATACCCAAGATTCTTTGAACCCCTCTGCTCAAAATCTTCACCTAGCCATGCATTATTACATCATCGAATTAAGCTCTCCCTCTAATTGCAAGACCATACTTCTACGTTTCAATCAATTTCCTGACTTTGCCACTTACTCTTTGAGATGCAAGACTCTATTGAGGTGGAATTATCTCTCAGTAGATAAACTCAGTAGGTAAACAGTAACTCAGCTCTACTTGTCCACAGGTTGTTTTGTTGATGAGTTGGGGAGCCAGCATTGGATAGTGGCATTTGTATACCATCTTGTCTGTGCCTTTCTGCTTCAACTTCTTTACTCTGTGCCAAATTCTGTATTTTAAATCTCAAATTCCAGAGTTTAAGAGTTTGATAAGTTTTTTAAAAATATTTTTTTTATTGATTTCTGAGAGGAAGGAAGAAGGAGAGAGAGATAGAAACATCAGTGATAAGAGAGAATCATTGATTGGTTGCCTCCTGCATGCCTTTACCGGGGATCGAGCCTGCAACCTGGGCATGTGCCCTTGACCAGAATCAAACCCAGAACCCTTTAGTCTGCAGGACGACGCTCTATCCACTGAATCAAACCAGGTAGGGCAAGTTTAATATGTTTTGATTAACTGCTGTCATCCCTATTGGACAAAACTGAAGTCCATATGGGTTTTTTAGGGACCTATGTTCAACTCAGGGATTTGTTGCCTTTGGATCAGGTCCCTCCCCTGATCGAAAACGTATAGTCGGGTAGTGAAGATATATGATACAACATGGGGCCATACAAGTATAAGGGATTGACTACAATCACTTTCTTAGGCAAGAAACTATGGACAGGAACTCTTTAGAAGGGGGCTGAGGGCATTGCAGGCATTCTGAGAGTGGACTCTGTTAGAGGTGCAGAAGCGATGAGCATTGTCTGGGAGCTGAGAGCAAGTATGTGGTACCAAAATCATGGTTTAAAAATTGAACCCACTTTTATCTGTTAACAGCAATGGATGCAACAGAGGGGGTCAAATGTTTGAAGCTCCCCCAGCATGTTATTTAGAAACACATGGTATCTACCAAGCTTGTGTCAAGAATTGTTGTGAGGATTCCACAAGACAATATAGAGCAGGTTGTTTTTTTTAAAGGTGTAAAGCATAAAATAGTATCAGGTAACATTCATTTATTTATCCATTCATTTGAGAAATAATCATCTAGTGTTTACTATATGTAGGAAATTGTGGTAGGTTTCAGACACACAAGTACAGATGAGGTCTGAATACCTTCAGAAAACTCGTAGTGTAGTGCAAGAAACAGATATAAGAACAAACTATTGGAACACAGAACATGTGCCCTGATAAAGGAATAAAGTTTTATAAAGACAGATAAATATGTTTAAAATATTTTCACTTTATGTATATTTCACTGATCCCTATTTTGTCCTTTAAAATATGTATTATTTTTTCCTCTTATAAAGTAAATAACTGAAGGACTAGATAATGCAGGACATAGTGATAGATCTGATAGATCTGACACTCAAAGATAAATATTCTAACACAAAGTCTGGTTGCCTGTCCCCCTCATCCCACTATACCAAGTTGCTTCATTTAGGATTGGGGGAGACCTTCTCAATCAAGACTGGAAATCCAGGAGCTAGTAAAAAAAACAAAAAGCATGCTTTGAAGAATATTTAATGAAGTAGGAAACTGTTCACTACTGAGTATTAAATGCAAAAAGCAAGATACAAAACATCCCAGAAAATAAAATTCCTGTATGATGGAAAATTATGACCATATAATGTTTTCCTAACCCTCACCTGCCTGGAGATACTAAGCTTACAACAATAGCAAAACCCCATATTTCTCTAGCTCTGCCTCTTTCCTGCATTATATAGAACTTAAGCCCCTTACAAACATGTTCAAAATACATCTTGGAGTTCTGGAAGTGGGGACTTCTTACATGTGCTCACCCAGCGAGGATGTTCCCAGTGGGCACAGAGACCAGACCTTTATTTCATGAGGCTCATCACAGGTACAGGCAGGCCATCTCTGGGTCCCAGGAAAGAATGCCTCTCTCTATCAACACTAATAAAAGAGAAAAATGGTAATTGGCGTACGAGCTACCCTTTTCATTGGCTAATCAGGGCTATATGCAAATTAACTGCCAACTGCCAACAAGATGGCGGTTAATTTGCATATGTAGGCACAATGCAGGGAGGCGAAAGGGAAAGCAGGAAGCAGCCCCCTGCCACTGACAGTGATCAGAAACCCAGGGGGGAGCTAAGAGCTGGGGGGCAGAGCAAAGGCGGCCCCATGATTGGAGAATCAGGTGCCTTTTCCGCCCTGGCCAGTGATAGCAGGAAGTAGGGGTGGAGCCAGCGATGGGAGCTGGGCACAGTCGAAGCTGGCAGTCCCGGGAGCTAGGGGTCCCTTGCCTGGGCCTAAAGCGAAGCCCAAGATCGTGGGGCCACTGCAGCTGTGGGTCCCCGCTGCCCGGGCCGGACGCCTAGGCCAGAGGCGTCAGGCCTGGGCAAGGGGCCGATCCTGCGATTGGAGGGTGATGGGGGTCAATGCCTGAGGGCTCCCAGTATGTGAGAGGGGGCAGGCTGGGCTGAGGGACACTCCCCCCCCACACACCCAGTGCACGAATTTCGTGCACCGGGCCCCTAGTTTTGTCATAATCTGTAAAAGGCTCTCAGCACAGTGCTGTCTGGGCCCCAGTGTGTCAGAGTGTGAAGTTGCTTTTACAACGTTTATTCACAGCGACCCCCCCCCTCCCCGCATCTTCACAGGATGCAGATAGTAATCATGTAGGCAAGCCCAGTACACCAGGTAGGCAGCACTCAGAACTACCCCTCTCTCCACAACAGCTAGGGCCTTTCTCATCATGCCAGGCTCATACGGGCATTCCTTCAGGAGAGTCCCCTCCCCATGGCTTCCTGGTCTTCACACAAGTAAGGTGCTGAAGGGCAGTTCCTGAAATTAAAAAGATGAACCACAAGTACCTTGGAGTCACCCATGGACTCAAAGGTTCAATCTCTACTCATATTTTAGTGATTAGCACTGGGTACCAGTATCAGGGGGATGAAAAAGGAGAGTTACTCTTTATTACTTTTTATATTATGTACATTAAATACTAACTTTATAAATAGGAAATATTTTTTAAAAACACAAAAAGCATAGACTATTAGAATAAGCAATTTGAGAAGGTTATAGATATTAAAAGTAGGATGACTTATCCTCTGGGGTGGCTTGAAATCTGACCTTTTAAATGAACTGGATGACTTCTTAATCTAAGGTTTCTAGGAATCACTTGGGTTTCTTTGACTCCTTTCTTTTTTAAACTCATATCTAAGCCAGAGATAGTAGGACTCTGTACGAATTATTGAGCATTGAAATTATTAAAACACTGAGTTTCAAATTGAAATGACTTTCATATAGACTCATTTAACTGTGGTTGATAGAAAATAGCAATGTGCACTTTAATCAAAGTTCTGTGTTATTTAGGAAAAGAATTTCAAGCCAGGGCAGCTTGTCACAGACATAAATTCTCCTGAGCTATCCAAACTCACATCTGCTCCAAGACATGCAGCTGTGGAATAGAAGTTTCCTTCAGAGTTATTGTAGCTCATTTCTATAAAAAAATTATCAAGTGTAATAAAACATTCTTGGAAAGAGAGGAGGGATTCGTGGCATTTCAGTTGACATAAAAAGAACTAATGAGTTTTGCTACTGATAACAAATTTGGGGTACTTATTTGCTTTAAATAATGATACCCAATTAATAACTCAAACACATATATCTTTTCCATTTTTGTTTTTCCTGCTTGGTGCCAGAATTTTCTTGGCAAGTATTGGATGGAATATACTGAATAGGTTGGCTCTACTTTTTATCTGCATATTGGATCTGGTGGCTCTAAATCCAAGTCCTTTGAATAATGATAGAGACCAAAAGTTCCTAATGAACCTACATTGTATATAACAGATATTGCCAGTAACTAGAAACAAAAGAAAGGATGATGTGGGCCAGAGCACTGCATATAAACTGTGTTCCTGCCAAGCTGAATGTGTGCACAGCCACAGCGGGCCAAGAGCTTTTCGTAAGCGGTCATCATACATTCCTGTTATTCCTCCTATTAGTCATTCCTTCTAATCCCCGTGGCTCTTCCCTCACTTAATGCTGCACCAGGGGTATCAGTATCCTCTGGAAGGGGTGTTACAGCAGACAAAAAATAAGGAATCATGTCTCAGGTTTGAGGTTCAAAATGGACTTTTGAATCAGTTTAAAAGAAACAGTTTTATTTCAAAAGCCTAAATTTTTTAATATCAAAAGCTAAGATCCCGAAGGACTTAGTACACAAACATTTTGCCATTGACACATTAGATTGGAAAGAATGCATGTGGATGACAACACTTGTTTTTCTTGTTGGAGAGGAGCTGTGGATCCTACATATTGGGGGAGGAGAGCAGAGTTGAAGGGCAAGACAGTTTGACATCACCGAGTCCCTCTGAGAAAAGGTCCTGTGCTCTGACTCCCAAGTGGAGCGGAGAGCAGGGTGGAAGCTCAGAGGCATGTGTGTGTTCCACACCATGCATAGATTTGGGGTTTTGACAATAGGCAGGATCCATGCTTTGTTTTCTGAATGTAGCCAGGCCAGGTGTCCAGCATGTAGAGAACCTAACTTCAACATGGCATGGGAGCAAGAGAGTAGGAATGGATGGATGAGGCATCTTAGGTCTGAGAGAACCCACCAATTAATAGCTATTTGGCTATTGTGACTAATGCTGCAATGAACATGGGGGTGCAGGGATCGCTTCCAGATAGTTATTTTGTTTTCTTAGGATATTACCCAGAAGTGGGATTGCTGGGCCATGTAGTTCTATTTTAAAATTTTTGAGGCACTTTTATACTATTTTCAATAATGCCTCTACCAGTTTACATTCCCACCAACAGTATTTAAGAGTTCCCTTTTCTCTACATCCTCACCAACACTTTTTATTTCTTGCTCTTTGATAAAAGCCATCCTAACAGGTGTGAGGTGATATGTAATTGTGGTTTTGATTTGTATTTTTTTGATGATTTCTGGTGTTGAGCACCTTTTCGTGTACCTATTGTCCATTTGTATATTTTCTTTGGAAAATGTCTTTCTGCTTCTTTGCCCATTTTTTTAAATTAGGTTATTTATTTTTGCTATTGCATTGTATACAGTCTTTATATATTTTAGATATTAACCCATTATTGGATATATGGTTTGCAAATATTTTTTCCCCATCCTGTACATTGCTTTTCCAATCTTTTTGTTGTTTTCTTTGCTGTGCAGAAACTTTTTGGTTCAATGTAGGACCACTTGTTTACTAGCTTTGTTGCCCATGCTTTTGGTGTTATGTCTAAAAAATCAAGATCAATGTCAAGGAGCATTTTTCTTTGTTTTCTTTTCTCTTCCCCCATCCCTCATCCTCCACATTACCCTTCTACCCACTTCTTCTCTCACCTTTTCTTCCACTCTTTTCATCTCCCCTCCACTCTTTCCTCTCTCCTTGCTAAGTCTGACAACACCCACCAAGTAGTCTCAGGTGCAATGTGGAGACATTGGGAAGGGGACTATCTACAAATGCAAGCAGAGAGATTTCAAGCTTCCTCGCATTATTCCTGAAAAGGTCAAAAAGTTACCAGTTTTAAGTTTTACAATACCCTAGAAAGGCACATGTTCCTCTGTGGACACCCAGCAGAGGTGCACTGGAAATTTAAGATTGAATTCAGTTGAGGCTCACTGGTTCTATTAATAAAAAGAATCGTACAAAAGGTCTGTATGACACGCTGTTTCCTTCATGGGTCAGGAGTTGGTTCCACAATGTGTGTGGTGGCTTGAACATCAGACAGAATTCTCCAGAAGGTTTGTAATCTAGGGGATTGCATTTCAGAATGCAATTTTTGTTCACTGACCTTTATGAAAGATACTGCAAATTGATGGCATGAAAGTTGGAAATTCATGGCTGTGAGCACTGTCCTAATGGTACATTTCAAGCTTGGGGAAGCTTCCAAAAAAAATTAAAAAATGTGAATAGAGTCAACATTCCAGAGAAAAACACACTGGAGAATAATATGTTAACTATTTGTTGATTTAATAATCAATTTCTTTTGGTGGAGAGTCGCAATAAGTAAACCTTCTCTGTCATGTCCTAAGAGATAGAGTCCTAGTTTTAGGAATAAATGGCTAAGGAGCTCCTCTCTGCAGCTTGTCTTCCACGTCTAGTCATTTGAAGGGTAGTGGGTAGAATGGAAAATACCCAGGGTAAGAAAGCTGGATTCCAGTTTATGCTCTGTCACGAATTTCTTATATGTCATAAGACAATCAGTTGCTCTGAGTCTTGGGCTTCCTGTTTAGAAAATGGAGTCGCTGGATTGTATGTTCTGTAAAGGTCCCTTCCAGCTTTAAAATGCTACGTTCAAAGTGGTGATGATCAGAAGTGCCCTTATAACAGCATGGAGCTTTGTTTTCTCTTCTGTAAACTGTAATGCACAAACACATCTTGTTGGCAGGGTTTGTTCCAAAGGACATGCTGCCTTCTCCAAAGGACAGATGCTGCTTTGATCACTTGTTTGAGGACCAAAACATTGCTGGCCACTATGTTCATGTCAAATAAAAGGCTGAGGCTGCATTAAACCTAATTTGTTGTTGAAGAAAAGCAAGTTCAAAGCTATATCCCAAAATAACCAGATTCTCTTGGCAATATCTCATAAAAGACACTTAGATAAATGAAATTTATGTTTTGAAGAATATTGGGTTCTTTTGCACAACTTTTGATTTTGTTCATTTTTCTCTCATATGTCAGTGGATTTCATAGTGGATAGAAGAATTTAATTTTATCATCTTGTTATCATAAAGGGGACCTGGCCCTGAGCAGATCTGCCTAGGGCCAAACTGCTGCTGCCCATTGCTATCCTGGCTGCACACCTCAGTGGGGTCCCTAGAGTTTTGGGAGAATATGAGGGTGAGGGGAGGGGAAAGGTGAAGGCTTTCAGGGAGAGAGTGCCTGGGACCTCCATTTTGAGGGAATTTAAAGGCTAGGCACTAACCATTGTTACACTAGGAAAACAGCAGATGCTTATAAAATATTGCTATATAAAAATGTCACCAGTGTACTTAACTACATGGCAAGTTTACTTATAAGAAATGTCAGTCACAGGTTTATTTTTTACATCCTGTATAATAAAGAGGTAATATGCAAATTAACCCTCACACCCTCATAAGATGGCTGCCTACAAGCAGGCCGGCAGGGGAGTTAGTGAGGGATGACCAAACGACTGAACAAGCAGGCTGCGTGGGCGACCAGGCCAGCAGGTGGGTAAGTGAAGGACAACCAAATGACTGAACAAGCAGCCTGTGTGGGGTGACCAGGCTGGCAGGGGGTTAGTGAGGGACGACCAAATGACTAAACAAGCAGGCTGTGTGGGGCAACCAGGGATCGGGCCTAAATCAGCAGTCGGACATCCCCCAGGGGGTCCCGGATTGGAGAGAGTGCAGGCTGGGCTGAGGGCCCCCTCCCCCCTCTGCATGAATTTCATGCACTGGACCTCTAGTATTACTATAACATAATAGTTTACATACTAATTTTTTTCAGGCATGGTTGAAATTTCATACTTAATTTTCTAATATGAACACACGTATTCTAAATTAGATACTAAAAAGTAAGTTAAATAAATGGAGAGAGTGATAGAAACATCAATAATGAGAGAGAATCATCAGTCAGTTGCCTCCTGCATGCCCCACACTGGGGATCAAATTCGCAACCTGGGCATGTGCCCTGACTGGGAATCAAACCATGACTTCCTGGTTTAAAGGTTGATGCTCAATCACTGAGCCACACCTGACCAGGCTAGAGTATATATATTTTTTACAAATAACAGAAACTCACTTAAAAAGCATGAATAGAATTAAGGGGTTTACTGAAAAAATATAGAATCTTAGTAAACTTGTACAGTCCAGCTCAAGGGGACAGGGAAACTCAGAAGTTTCTCTCTTCATCTCTTTCCAGAGCCTCAGGGCCTCTCATATCTGCTTATTTCATATGTCTGCACAGTTCTTCTTGGCATGTAGACTGCCTCTGTGTTTTGTTTTTAATAATTCCTGGATGTATGATTTCACAGGCCCACCATGTATGATTTTGGGGCTGAGGAAATTCTGGGAAATACTTTGAACAGAGGCTTTGATCCTGTCAGTTTACTCTATGTCAGCAGTTCTCAACCTGTAGGTCGCGACCCCTTTGGGGATTGAACGACCCTTTCACAGGGGTCACCTAAGACCATCGGAAAACACATATATAATTACATATTGTTTTTGTGATTAATCACTATGCTTTAATTATGTTCAATTTGTAACAATGAAAATACATCCTGCGTATCAGATATTTACATTAGATTCATAACAGTAGCAAAATTACAGTTATGAAGTAGCAACGAAAATAATTTTGTGGTTGTGGGTCACCACAACATGAGGAACTGTATTAAAGGGTTGTGGCATTAGGAAGGTTGAGAACCACTGCTCTAGGTAATATTTTATTTTTTGAATTTTGAAATTAATTTCCAACTATTAATAGTATTTAAAAGTTCATCCATGATAGTCATTTTTGGTTCAGGACTTACTACTGAAGTACAACCAAGTTTTATAAGAAAGGCCTGTTAAGTTGGAAGTTTGTTGGCAATGATATATGGGTGGTAAATAATACAATAATTAATAAATGATAATAGAAGAATAAATTCTGAACTTGGCATATTCACAACTGTAAACCTACTTTTGCCTACTCCTGCATATAGAAAAAAATCCTATATAATAAAAGGGTAATATGCAAATTGACCCTAACAGCAGAACAACTTGGAATCACTGGTCACTATGACACATACTGACCACCAGGGGCAGACGCTCAATGCAGGAGCTGCCCCCTGGTGGTCAGTGCTCTCCCACAGGGGGAGCTGTGCTCAGCCACAAGCCAGGCTGATGGCTGCCAGCACAGTGGTGGTGGCGGGAGCCTCTCCCACCTCCTCAGCAGCACTTAGGATGTCCGACCGCAGCTTAGGCCTGCTCCCTGCTGGCAAGTGGACATCCCCCGAGGGCTCCTGGGCTGCCAGAGGGATGTCTGACTGCCAGCTTAGGCCTGATCCCCTGGGGAGTGGGCCTAAGCCAGCAGGTGGACATCCCCCAAGGGGTCCCAGACTGCAAGAGGGCACAGGCCGGGCTGAGGGATGCCCCCCCCCCCCGAGTGCACAAATTTTTGTGCACCCGGCCTCTACCTGTAGTTATAATATATATAGGGTTCAGTCCTATCTGCAATTTCAGGCATCCACTGGGGGTCTTGGAACCTATCTCCCATGGGTAAGGGGGGGACTACTGTAATAGGCATTCTATACATGTTTACTGAACAAATACAAGCTGAAGTGATATTCACCTGTGCCTTCAGTGTTATCTGCTGCTTTTGCTTTGATGGGCCTAAAATAGTTTCCTACCAGTTAGTGGTCCTCTTGGTTCACAACAAAATTTGCAAATCAAGCACAGTTCACACAGATTTTAGTATCCTGTGGACAAGAGTCTCTGTCACACCTGAGTTACTCCCAATGGGTGTGTTTCTTCACAGTGTGACTGCTCCCTGCCTGTTACAGTCGCCTTGTACTAAATCAAACAATCCTTGAGGAAGTCATAGCACTATTTTGTGATGAGAAAACACAAGATTGGAATGTTTAATGATTGGAAGGATTTAAATTGCAAGAGATTCTTAATATTTTGTTACTTTATAAATGAAGTGGACAACCCTTGGGTAACAAGAACATTCTTTAATGTAATTTTGTGTAGCTTTTATTTTTTTAAAATGGCTGGTTGTAATCCTGTCTCCCGCCCTCCTGCCCTCCCTTCCTTCTTTTCTTTTTCTCTCATAGATTTCATTTTTTCAGAGCAGTTTTAGGTTCACAGCAAAATTGAGGGGAAGATACAGAGATTTCCCATATACCTCCTGCCCCCACACACAGCCTTCCCCATTATCAACATCCCTTACCAGAGTACATTTGTAACAATTGATGAACCTCCATGCAGTTTTGGGTTTTTCCTTTAATAGGAAAGACATGCGATCTCTCTCCTCCCCCTACCCATAGGTAGAAATCAGATGTGACAGGCAGAGCTAGAGCAGGCACAGTAGGTCATGGGATGGAAGCTGTGTGCTGAGAATGGCTGGGCCATGAGACAGAAAGGACTAGAACCTCCAGCACCATGGGGCAGCTCTATTAGCCTAGGTTGCCTACCTCAGCCAGTTATGTGACAGAGAATAAAACTTCTATTTTGTTTAAGCTATTGTTTCGTAGGCCTTTCTACAGCTGGACCTAAATCTGTATTCTGACTGATACATAGTATGCATAAATTTCCACCATTCATAATATATTTCTAGGGTCTAATGCATAATATCATCTAGATTTCCCTCTTATAACTCAACTAATCTGGGAAAGGAGCCATATTAAAGTGTTTTGGTTAGTAAATTCTTAACATGTTATTAGATTACCAAATTACTTTTATTCATACTTTATTTTTAGGGTTCTGGATTAAAGGAAGATTCTGTTGTTAGGGTTGGCATTGTGTTATTCAAATTAGGAAATCTGACCTGGGATAGAGAATTTGGCTATATCTGATGTGGCTGAGAATTCTCCACATCAGCACTCTAAAGTGAAAGCTAACCAAGAAGAAGTCCCTCAGGAACAGGATCTAGCTAACAATTCATGGGAGTGAATTGTTAGCTAGACCCTGAAGAAGTTTAGAGTTCACGGTACTGCTTGAGAAATAAACAAAATAAATTATATACTTTAAATTGGCAACTGGCTTTTAAGTGGGTACAGCTGTTGATGGGTATTATTTTTATGTGATTTTTCTACCCAATGGCAAAAATATGTTGTCTCCAATAGAATTGGCCATAGAACTTAAAATAATGTTGCCATGAGGACAGATCTTTTCTGCACCTCCTCTTCTTCCCTTTTTTCAGGAGGCATTATTCTCTCTCTCGGCTCATTCATTATCTTATTCCTTTACTATTATTTTCCATCTTTGCTGATTTCCCATTTTTTAAATCTCATCTAACCAATATTGCAAAAGATTTCCAATCTAAAAACTTCCAAATTGCTGAGCAATGCTTCTCAAAATGGCCTACTCCCTCTGTAACTTCTATGCTACATTTTGAAACAGGGGCAACAAGAGATAAGGAGATAGATGGTTGACTTGGAACAAAACACTTCATTCTCTTGACTAGTTATATTGTCCTAAAGTATGGAAATGGGTGATCTCTAAATAGCCTTTCCCCTAACAGCACATTCTGGGCCTTCTTTTTTGCTTAAAACTTATTTGAAGGTGCCACTTCTCATTTCGACACATACTAAATGCCTCTTCTAGCCACCACTTTATGTGTGCCTCACTCTTCTCTATCTGCTTTGGCAAGATAATTTCTTATTGTTGCTAAAAGGGTCTATGGCAGCCGGGGGCAAACTACGGCCCGCGGGCGGATCCGTACCCTTTTATGTAATGATGTTTACTTTGAATTTATATTAGTTCACACAAACACTCCATCCATGCTTTTGTTCCGGCCCTCCGGTCCAGTTTAAGAACCCATTGTGGCCCTCGAGTCAAAAAGTTTGCCCACCCCTGGTCTATGGAGATGGGAGAATTAACTTACTTGAACAGAAGTAAATCAGTGTGTTTTTATACATTTTAAAAAATGTGTAGGGCATGAATTGTTGCAAAAAAGCCCCCCAAAACTAACTGTAATGTTGACAAAGAACTCAGAAACTGCTTACCTGCTTACTCTCATGGTTTGTCCACATCCACCTTTGTGATTTTATGAGTATAGTACAGCTTAATTTGTGTTTGTTTTTGGCCTACAGATAAATATCCTGGGAAATTAGTATTCAATAATCAAGTCATTAGTAATTTTTTCATTAAGATATAATATGTGTGTTAGCAGGCCAACTAAATTGCTTTTTATTGATTGGGTAAAGAAGTGTTTATTACTGCAGTTCCTGTGTTGGCTGAGATAGAGTAGATAGACCGCAGCCTATCTCTCCTACTGATCACAACTAAAACTCTGTACAGCATAAAAATGCAGTTACCTGAGGACTCAGAAAAGTAAACAATAATAGGAGAAATGGAGAGTGTAGTCACAACTTGATTAACAACCTGTAGCAAGGAGGAGTTTCATGTATGTTTTTGTTTCTTCTTTGACTCCTGGATTTGAACTGCAGTCAGGATGACATGTGCAACTGGGCGGCATGTGCTAACAGAAAAACTCTGGGAGAAACGATCTCTTTCTAATAGGAGCAGGAAAAGGGGATTCCACTTTTCCAGAGAGTGTGGGGGAAATTCTCTCTGTCCTTTTTCCCTCTTCCAGTCCTGACTGCAGACCAGCCACGGACATGGGCACTGCACTACCACCACTGTGAAGAAGGCACCTTTCTCCCCAAGAGAAGACTGAATTCCAGGCTAAAAGAACTGGGAAAGGGGCCTCCGTTGTCCAAAGAGTATGAGTGATCCCCTTACTTTTCTCTCTTGTTCCTCTCTCTTCTTCATTCTGAGGGCAGTACCATACGTGTGGAATTGTACAAAAGCACAAGAGGCTAGCGCCTCATTTTTCTGGCCAGAGGAACTAGAGATAATGGGTCACTGTGAACTGCAGTGTGTGGTAGAAACACCAGAAAGGAAAGACTGGAGGTGAGGATCCCTTAATCCTCTGCATGAACCAACATTAGGCCCAGGCCCACCTCCAAGTTAGGACACATGTAGACCAGACTCAAAGAAACATAGCAAAGACTTCCAGAAATAAGCTGCCATATAAAAAACTGACCACCTCCCAGTCTAACTTCTGGGTATTCACTAGGTAGGCCCAGACAGGGTGGTGAAGGCTTTCAAAATGAATTGATACTGGGACTAGTAACCCACAGAAGGCAAGTTAGACTTCGTGGTTTAAAAGAAACCAGGTTGGTTGCTTTAAAAATCACATTCTCTAGAGCAGCGGTTCTCAACCTGTGGGTCGCTACCCCTTTGGGCATCGAACGACCCTATCACAGGGGTCACCTAAGACCATCGGAAAACACATATATAATTACATATTGTTTTTGTGATTAATCACTATGCTTTAATTATGTTCAACAGTGAAATTGGGGGTCACCACAACATGAGGAACTGTATTAAAGGGTCGCAGCATTAGGAAGGTTGAGAACCACTGCTCTAGAGGCTTTTAATAGGAGCCAGTGTCTCAGAACATTATATTCTAAAATTACTCAATATACAGCCCTGGCCGGTGTTTGCTACGTGGTTAGAGCACTGAAGGATCTCAGATTTGATTCCAGTCAAGGGCATGTACCTGGGTTGCAGGTTTGATCTTCACCCCTGGTTTGGGCATGTGTGGGAGGCAACCAATCCATGAGTCTCTCTCACATCCATGTTTCTCTCTCTCTCCCTTCTTCCTTCCCTCCCTCCCCATCCCTCCCTCCCTCGCTCTCACTCTCTAAAAATTAATGGAAAATATCCTCAGATGAGGATTAAAATTTTTTTTTAAATTACTCGATATACAAATAGTATTTTAAATGATCAAAATGCAAGCAAAAAAAATTCACTAAAAGCCAGGGAACAATAATCAACAGAGGTTATTGAGATAACCTATATGTTGGAAATTACCAGAACTAGACTTTAAAGCAACTATAATAATCATGCTCCATGAAGTGATGGTGAACTCACTTAAAATGAATGGGAAGGTAGAAATTCTCAGCAGAGTGCATATTATAAAATTTTAAAGCTAAAAAATATAGTATCTACAGACCTGAACAAGGCTATCAATCAACTTGACATATTGATATTTATAGAAAATTTCAGGCCACAACCATAAAACACACTATTTTTATGTGCACATGGAACATTCACTAAGATAGATCATATCTTGGGTGATAAACCTTAAAAAAATTTTTAAACATTTTTTTTATTGGTTAAGGTATTACATATATGTGTTCTTATCCCCCCATTGCCCCCTTCACCCCCCACTCATGCTCTCACACCCCTGGTGTCTGTGTCCATTGGTTATGCTTATATGCATGCATACAAGTCCTTTGGTTGATCTCTCCCCCTTACCCCTCCCCTCCCCTACCTTCCCTCTGAGGTTTGAGCATCTGATCAATGCTTCTCAGTCTCTGGATCTGTTTTTGTTCATTATAATCCACAAATGAGTGAGATCATGTGATATTTATCTTTCTCTGACTTATTTCGCTTAGCATAATGCTCTCCAGCTCCATCCATGCTGTTGCAAATGGTAGGAGATCAAAACATTTCTTCCTTTTTACAACAGCATAGTATTCCATTGTGTAGATGTACCACAGTTTTTTAATCCACTTATCTGCTGATGGGCACTTAGGCTGTTTTAAAATCTTAACTATGGTGAATTGTGCTGCTATGAACATAGGGGTGTATATATCCTTTCTCATTGGTGTTTCTAGTTTCTTGGGATATATTCCTAGAAGTGGGTTTACTGAGTCAAATGGGAGTTCCATTTTTAGTTTTTTGAGGAAACTCCGTACTGTTCTCCACAGTGGCTACACCAGTCTGCAGTCCCACCAGCAGTGCATGAGGGTTCCTTTTTCTCCACATCCTCGCCAGCACTTGTCATTTGTTGATTTGTTGATGATAGGTGTGAGGTGTTACTTCATTGTTGTTTTGATTTGCATCTCTCAGATTTTTAAAAATTGAAATTATACAATGTTCTCTAGCCATAATGAAATTATGTAAGAAATCAACAACTGAAAGATCCTGGAAAATCATCAGGTATTTGGAAATTAAGTAACAGACTTTTAAATAAGGAGGAGTCAAAGACGATGTCATAGGGGAAATTAATGTATATTTTGAATAAAGTAAACAGAAAAATAACATATCAAAATTTCTGAAAGGCAGGTGACACCGTGCTTACTTAGAGTGACATTTATAGCACTAAATGTTTATGGTAGAACAAGAAAAAGCCTCAAGGAAAGGCAATAGAAATATGAAGCTAGAAAAAAAATAGGAAGCAAGCAGAAAAATGGAAATTAAGAAGAGAAATAAAATTTGCACACAGTAATATCAATGAAGCTAAAACTTGGTTCTTAGTAAAGATTTTTTTTAAAAAAATAAACCTCCATCTGGATTGACCAAGAGAAAAAGAGAGAATACACATATTATTGACATCAGGAATGAAAGAGGATATATAACTATAGACCCTACAGATATTAAAAGAATAAGGTGTGAAGTAGAGGTAAGGGTTTTATATTTTTGCATACAGATAGCCAATTGTTTCAGCACTATTTGTAAAAAAAAAAAAAAAAAAGGCCATTCATCTTCCATTAAATTGCCTTTGCAACTTTGTAAAAAAAAGACTATGTTTATGTGGGTTTATTTCTGAACTCTCTGGTCAGCTCCATGGATTTATGTGGCCATTCTTTCACCAATTCCACGTCTCAATGACTGTAGCTTTATAGTCTATCTTGAAATCAGATGGTATGAGTCTCCTGAGGTTTTTTTGTTTGTTTGTTTGTTTGTTTTGGAAATTACTTTTATTCTAGGTCCGTTGTATAACCATACAAATAATGAAGAATTACACAGTAATAAAAATGAATTAACTGTTGATATATCTCACAAAGTACATGAATCTCAAATGTATTACCCTAAGTGAAACAGGATAGACTCAATCATATTTTATGATTATAAAAATTTTTTGGAAAAGCAAAACTGTAGGGATAGAGATCACACTTGTGGTGTCAGGATGAGGGACAGCATGAAGGAGTTTTTGGAGGTCGATAGAATGGTTCTGTATCTTAATTGTGGTCATAGGTACATGACTCTACCCATTTTAATGAATAAAATTTACTGTATGTAATTTAAAATTAAAAACTTTTAAATAATGTTTATTGCTAATCTTTTATCTTTGCATATTTTGGTCAAGACTGAAAGATCCAAGTGTAAAAATCTGATGGGTTTAGTCTAGTCGGTGACCGAGCCTTAACTTACAGGGATGGAGAGAGGCAGTCTTAGGTTGCTCTTGGCTTTTTTAATTGGATTCCCTCAGAATTTCATACAATTGGTAAGTTTCCCAAAATAGGAAGAATTTGGAGGTGGCAGTGGAAATAAAGATAAATGTCCATTAGAACATCTGAATCAGTACAGAACATGAGGACCGAGAATTGTCTTGATCCAACTAAATTAATACCTCTGGGAGTGATGCTGAGGAAGAAAGAAGGCCCCAAGTTTTGTTGTTGGAGTGATCACTCACTCTGTATTTGTTTTCATCTCATTTTTTGCTTTCTCATTCTGCAGTTCCAATTCAGAACTGCTTCCCACCATCTGTTTTCCCCATCCTCTCCCTTTGAAAAATCCTGCCCCTATTTACATTAGGAATGCATCATAGTCCTAACATTCTTTTTGTGTCTTAAAAAAGTCTAATGCCTCAGACTCTGGATGCTTAAAGATTTCTTCTATCCAGGCTTTGCTGGATATGAAGTGGGAGGGTCAGAGGAGGATATGTGCTTTGGTCAGTAGAGTGAAAGGTAATGGGTGTCCTAGTTCCACCAGTGGCAGCCACAGCTCATTTCCTCCAGAGTTACCCAAGGGCAAAGTGTATCTGACTACAGCAAGTGTGTATAATTATTTTTTATAGTGACAAAAACAGCCCGTCTAAATGAGAAAAGTATGACCTCTTATTAACATATCTTTGAAAATTCTTAGAAAATAATCATCCTGGGCATTATTGGGCTATGTCTCTTCCTGTATCCTGCTTTTATTAGAAGGGCTCCCACATTGTGCTATTTATGTTTTCCAAATTTTTATCAAGGGTGGGAGGTCTTATCCCACCCCATAAATATCAGTGAATACTATTAATGAACAGGGACTGGCAGTTTTATAATGGTCAGCTACTGAAGCATATTTTTGTAAGAGCACATTTGGGAATTTCCTCCTGAAAACAGCCTTTCCAGAGTCCCCGTAGATGAAATGGTCTCTTCCTGTACTTTCATAGCAACCTTCATATACATCTATTTCATCACTTATAGTACACTGAATTCTCTGTTTATGTTTCATCTCCTACAATTAACTGGCAGCTCACATAAGGGAGGCCTGTATCTTATATTCATGAGATTCCAAAGTGTGTTCAGTAGGCTGCCACAAAGTAAAAAACCTGACAGAAATGAAAGCAATAAAGGCTAAACAAGTAGAAGCTCTCGATAAGAGACAAGAGGAAAGAAACAAAGCTTTCATTCCACTTAAAGAACATCAGTTGTGAAACCTGAGGAAGCTTCTGCGGAAACTAAAATTGATGTGGTTGCCATCAAGGAAAAGATTAAGGAAGCAAAGAATAAGAAACTGGGTGGTCTTATGGCTGAAGACGTTACGCTTAAAATGGAAGCAGATGAAACGAAAAAGGAGGAAAAAAGTAATATGCATTAAAAACCCCTGAACTAGATAGAATATTAATCCTTTTGTAAAGGATTTTGAGCTATTAGGGCATTACTTGCCTTATGTGTAAGACGTAATACTCTGATTTTTTTTCTGAGATTTTTTTTTGTTCTTTATAACAGGGTTTATATATACAGCTGTTCTTTATAAATATAAATTATTATATTCTCCGTGTGTGTTTTTTTAAATTTACAGAGAGTGCTATATATATCTTTGCATACATTGCACCTAACCTTGCAGGCTTTGTCTAGCATGATTTCAGGAGAAATTCTTTAGTTTTTTATATAAAGATTTTTTGAATGTGGCTGTTGTAATTACCCATCAAATCAAATGTCTGATGCCATTGGTTAGTCTTTAAAGATGGTTATGTCCCAGCATTTGGTTTTGAGGAAAACAAGTGCAGATTTTTCAGAGTTCTCTCTACTGATAACAACAACAGAAATAAATTGCCACCTGGTATTACTAAGTATGCTTTAAAGTGTGTTTTTGTAGATACACAAGATTGAATATTTACTGCAGGATCTCTCAGAAACTTTCATGCATTTATTTATTTAACAAATATTTATTGAGTATCCTCTATGCCAACCACCATTCTGGACACTGGGAATTCAGTTGAAAAGAATAAGAACAAGACATGGTTTTCATAGAGCCTACATCCTTGTGAGAAACACATAAATAAACAAGTAGAGTTATGATGTGCTAGGTGGTGCCAGGTGCCAGGAGGAGAAATAAAGCCGGGTGAGAATATACAGTGACAGTCTGGGGTGAGGAGGTGGGGGGCATAATTATACGATGGTGGTCAGGAAAGGCCTCTTTGATACAATGGCATTTGTGTAGAAACGTGAAGGAGCCTGGCCAGTGTTGCTCAGCATTGACCCATGAACCAAGAGGTCAATGGTTCTATTCCCAGTCAGGGCACATAACCGTGTTGTGGGCTTGATCCCCAGTAGGGGGCATGCAGGAGGCAGCCAACTGATGTTTATCTCTCATGGGGGTTTCTGTCTCTCCCTCTCTCTTCTTCTCTTTCTAAAATCAATAAAAAAAGAAAAAGAAACTTGAAGGAAGTAAGGAGGTGAGCCATGCAGATCCCCGGAGGGGAATGTTTAAGGGAAGAGTAAATAAGAAAACTGATATGTGTGCCTGGTGTATCTAGAAATGGTAAAGAAGCTAGTGTGACAGGAATGGATTAATCTAGGTGGAAAATGAGAGGAAAAGAGATAAGAGATGGGATGGCGATGATAGGCAGGATGGGGAGCAGAATAACAGACCATATGTGGTAGATCATATGAAGGCTGGAATTGGAACTTTGGCTTTTATGCCGACTTAAATGGGGAGCCCTTGATGGGGTGTAGGTAGAGGAATGACATAACTTGGGCTGCTATGTTGACAGTAGACTGAAGGGGGAGCAAGGGCAAAAGTCGGGAAACACATTAAAAGGCTGGTGTAACAATTCAGAAGAGAGTTGGTGATCATTGGGACCAAAGTGACAGTGGTAGAGGTGGCAAGAGGTGAGATAAATTTTAAAATAGATTCAATAGAATTTCTTGATGGATTGGATAAAACAGAGGAGTCAAGGATGACTCCAAGGATTTTTGCTCAAGCAACTGGAAAAATAGCATTACCACTTACTGAGATGGGGAGAACTGGGGGAGGAGAGGATTGTGGGAGAAAACCTGAGTCTTGATGAAGCTACCCAGGAAGTAGAAACAACTGGAACTGGGCTCTGGGGCACTTCTGATGTGTTTATATGCATTGCAGATATCGAAGGGAGAGTATAGTAGGCTGCACTTTTTAAATGTATCCCATGATAGATCCTGTGCTTTATCTTATGGATCTAGTGTTTCACAGTACATACTTTGGAAGTAAACATAATTAAACTAAATTGAACCTTAAGTTGGTATAAAGAGGATACATCTGAGGAATAGACCATCATGATTTAGATCAATAGTTAGAAATGCTTAAATATGCTATGGTTTTCAAAAAGACCCCACATAGAGGGAAGAATTAGAAAGTTATTTTGCATTTTGATAAATAAAAATGTTAATATTATAAAATAATATGACTCATTATTGACAAAAATGTGAGAATTTATATGTTCAAAAGAATATGGCCTGTTTTGAAGTAGTCCCTTTAGATGGCTAAATACTTATTCCAAAGATGCTACAGTAGTTCACAATATATTTGGAAATCATACTTAGACCATCCTTCATAGATATATTGCTTGGAAAATCCTTAGAGATGGCAAAATGTCTTTTGAGGGTGGATTTTAATTTCTAAAACTGCCCAAAGTCATTCAGAGTCAAACCAGATATAAATGGATGAATAAATTGAGAAATAGTTTACTCTTAAATGTGAGTTGGGTCTGTAAGATTGAATTTCCTGATGGTCTTGGGAGACATTCTGAAAAAGGAATTCAAAAATATTTTTGAACAATGGCAGTATCCTGAAATAATTATGTTTCTAACATGATGTACACCTTCATTTAGATATATAAGTGTTGCTGCTGAAATCTCTTTATATTATAGTGACATACTCAAAGTCAAATGAATGATTCTAATTATCTTTCAAATGAGGAAATATGGTAGAGGTGAAATTAGATTCCCCTATGCAGGCTTTCACCACCCATCCTCTCTCTCTATTCTTGGCCTATAGTTTTGTATACAAAAATGCCATAGTATATTAAAAACTATTTTAATTATTATTACCTGGGTTTGAGCTATCTGTCCTAGTAGTCTAGAATTAGTAGGAAGAAAGGGATAGGATTCTTGTGGAAGGAAGTAGAAAAATTGAGCCTGCCTCTAAGATCTAGTTTGGACTAAGAAATTAATATACCAAATGGACCTGGCCTGGTGCCTGATGTTTACTGTTTTCCAATCGAGTGCAAACATGTCTGTGAATTTTTGGTGGCGAGCCAGCTGCTCTGTACTCATTCTGGTTGATTAAAATGTTCTCAGTAAAGATGCTGTTCAGAATTGATCACTCTGCATTTGCCTGCTGGGAAGTGGGAACTGCCAGGGCTTCTTAAGCTGAATGAAAAGATTATTCCATCTCAGCAAGACTCTCTCAGGTCCAAGGTTTCCAAATTTTTCAAGGTTGGAGAGCCTTTCTGGATAATATCCCATGCCAATGAACTCCAACCCCGTGATTCATGGGGTATGTTTTAGCTAAACCAGGAAGTAAGAAAGCAGATTCTAATTAAATACAATGGTCTTAATCTAGGGATTTACCTGACATTGTAGAGGGGGTGTTATGGCCAAAGGTGATCCTGAGTGGGGGGTGGGGGTGGGAAGGACACAGCAATGATTTGTTAACACTGAAACCAGACACACATTCTGGATATGAATGTAGTTTTGCTTTCCTGATGACCCATGCTTCGCTTCTGCCAACAGCACTATTTGTGCACTTACAGAAAGCTGTATTCACCATTATGGTGTCCCACTAACACTGCACCAAGGAACTAATTTTACAGCAAAGTTAGTAAGAGCATATAGAAAACTAATTGTTACTTCCCTGCTACCTCCTCAAGCAAGGAAGTCTTTTTTACAGTCCTTGGTCAGAGTATTATGGAGTAGAGAAATTAGAGCAGGTTGATTCCTCCTGGAATAAATTCTTTTTCTATTTTCTTTATTGTGTAAAATACACATAAAATTTTGATCTTAACCATTTTAAGTACAACCATCACCACTATTCATCTCCGTAACTCTTTTCATCTTGCAAAAACTGAAATTTATACCCATTAAACATTAATTCCCCATCCCCCTTGTTCCAGCCCCTGTCTACTTTCTGTTTCTATGGATTTAACTACTCTAAGTACCTCTTATACATGGAAACATACAATACTTGTCTTTTTGTGACTGGCTTATTTCACTTGGCATAAAGTTCTCAAGTTTCATCCATGTTGTAGCATATGTCAGAATTTCCTTACTTTTTAAGGATGAATAATATTCCATTATATGTAAATACCACATTTTGCTTATCAGTTCATCCACTGATGGACAGTTGGGTTGCTTATATGTTTCAATTACCTATATGAAAGGCTAATATGCTAAGTGTCCCTCCGACCGTCTGACCGGTCGCTATGATGCACACTGACCACTAGGGGGCAGATGCTCAATGCAGGAGATGCCATGACATACACTGGCCATTTACAAAGAAACAGCACTGCGGACCTGGTGCTGACAAAGCAACACTTGGCTCCCCCCAAGTGGGACACAGGCCCCGCCACCACCCTAGAGCAACAGCCCACCAAATCACAGCCAACCCTGCTGAGACCCCATGGCGCAAAATGCGGCCCAGAGCCCAGCCCAGCCTGGAAACGGTCACTGTGGGCGCCGGGTAATGACATCACATAGCAATGCCCAGCTTCCTCTCCCTAGCAACTAGCCTCCTTGGTGTTTTGTTAGCCCAGGAACACAACTTGCTTTATAGCCAGGTGCAGACATTTTACACTTTAACCAAATGTCTATGAAGCATTTTCCCATGCCTCATCTCATTTATCCTCATAGGAGTTCTGGAGTAGGTAGATAGGAGACATGGTAGAATCCTATTTTCTCTTCATTAATCAGAAAACAGAGATTTAGAAAGTTTAGAAACTTGATCCGACTGAAAAGAAGAAATGGTGGACTTTGAATATGACTTCAGGTTTTCTCACTGCACAGAATATAGTCAAACACTGTTACAGTTAAATATTTTATCCTCTGTTCTCCCTGCATGATCTACAATAATAATCTGCTTCATGTTGATATTTCCTGCTTGTTGCTGACAATTACCTGAAAGAGAAGTTGGGCTGCTTCACTGGGCTGGAAAAAGTTTAGCTAACTCAGAAACAGGTCTAATTAAGCAAGTTTATCTATATATATAAAGCTCATGCTGGCACCAATGACACACGTGTGTTTCCATCTGTCATTATTGATCATGAATTTGGTTGACACTTCTATTATAGAGAAAGGGCAAATAGCGATATTAAAATATTTCTTCTAATTAATTTCCTTTCAATGTGTATAAATTTGTGCACCAGGCCTCTACTAGTAGTTGTGAATAATGCTGCTATGAACGTGGTGTACACATATTCTATTGAGATCCTGATTTCAGTTCTTTTGAATACATACCCAGGAGTGGAATCATATGGTAATTCAGTTTTTAGCTTTTAAGGAATCACTATACTGTTTTTGACAGCAGTCGTATAATTTTACATTCTTAACAACAGGGGACCAGTGTTCCAGTTTCTCCATATCTTTGCCAGTACTTGTAATTTTCTTTTTAAATGTGTTATTATCGATTTTAGAGAGAGGAAGGGAAAGAGGGACTGAAGCATCAATGATGAGAGAGAATCATCGATCGGCTGCCTCCTGCATGCCCCCCATTGGGAATTAAGCCTGAACCCGGGCATGTGCTCTGACCAGGATTTGAGCCATGACCTCCTAGTTCATGGGTAGACACTCAACCCCTGGGCCACACTGGCCAGGCTTTTTTTCTTTTTTTTTTTTGGAGCCATCCTAATGGATGTGAGTTGGTCCTCCTGGTGTACTTTTGCACATTTATTCTAGACTGAGTTTTTGTATTCTATCTACTACTGTACTGTTGCTAAGGACGCAGGAAGAGCAAATACTAGTACCTTTCAAGTGCTGGAAAATTATCTCCAATTTTTTAAAGAAACAAGAAAAATCAATTTTCTAGCATAGCTTTACTTGGCTGTCAAAAATGCTCACATATAAATAAAGGCAAAAGATTAACATTCCCATATTAAATCCTTCCACGAAGATTATCAGCTTCATGGAGCAGGAAGAAAAGAGGTTTAATATTGTCCCTGTGTTGAGTTTCTGAACATGCATCAGTGCAGCTGTGGAAGCAAAGACCCTGTTATAATGGCACTCACTGACCTGGCTTCCCTGAAGCCACATATTTTCAACATTATTGATTGCCTGACTTTAATACAAATTGTAGAGGAAAGTATAGCAAAGAAAAAATGTTTCTAGATTATAACTAACTCAACTAACTGCTGGGAGTTTTATATGATACAACTCTAAGCGCCCTCTGGGCTAGTTATTATTAAGATTTATGCTTACCCTTTCTTTTAAATATCTCATTAATTCTAAGGCATTTATCTAAGGTGAGAAAGAAACAAGTCAACTAAGGTTTTGTGTGGGGAAGTCACACGTTCAGCAGTCTAAAAATGAAGATGGCCACACTCAAAGATATGTTTTGCTATAATACTACATTATACAGTGGGCAAAAACAGACCCAGGTTTAGGCCCTTAACTAATTTTTTCTGCAAGTATATAAAACTCTTTAATATCTAATCCACAATCAATATGATTATTAAAGATTGACTGAATAAGTTTATATACTATAATTAATTTTAAAAATATGTCTCCTTTTTGGTGAACTTCTTAGTATTCAAATGACAAGAAGGTCATTGTTTCTGCAGGTAAACCCACTCTTTGATGCTCCTCTTTTCAGAAGGTAGGACATTCTTCCATTCAGCAATTACTCTGGAGCTCCAGCTTATGTGCTAGCAACTGTTTGTATACATTTTAGTGCTTTGGAATATTTATTAAATGATGGCAGCAACTGTCACTCTTCAATTCAATTTGATGCCTGCCTAAAATGAAAGGAAATGGTGGGCTTGTGAATTCATCAGCTGAACTTGAATATAAATGACCACATGTGATACATCAAAAGCCTGTCTACATGTCTATAGACACATTTTATTTCCAATTCATGTGGGAGTTCGTTTAAAACTTAGAAGATGCCTAAGACCTCTTCTTGACCCTTCCCTCTGTCTCATTGGAGAGATAATGCTGTGCCCTGGGTGTGCATCTTTTAAGCATTCTCAAGCTTCATATGACAAGATAGATGACACCTCATAGAAGGGTTAGCATCCCGAAACTTCTCCCTCTGGTTTTAAAAACTGGCAACAGAAAGGACATTCTGGCTTCTAGGAGGAAAATCTGTTTTAATTATGCTTTATGCAGAGTCTTGGGATGCTTGCATCACAGGCACTGGGAAATAAAGAGAGGAATGGTTTGGTGAGGGTCTAGGGGAAGCCTCAGAGCACAGCTGTCTTTACACAGTGATACAATAAACTCGGGAGAGCAGCAAGGCTCAGGCAGCTTCAGTCTCTCCGTCCCTTACAGCCCTGCATTCTAAACTGTCCTGTGAGATAGACAGAGAGGGGAGAAGCTTAAATCCTGCTTTCCTGTTCCAAAAAGAAAGCTTTTATGTCAGTAGCTATGATCTCTAACCATTAACTTTAAACCAACACCGCAAAAGAGCCAGGATGCAATTGCACTTACTGAAACAGTGCAGGAATAATAGTGCAATGGCTCATTGAAGAGCACATTTGAATGGCAGGTATAGTTTAATTGATAATTGCGTGCAAAGAGGAAAATATAATTGATATGTTTAATACTTGTTTAAAATCAGTGGATCAATACCAAGTTGATTTTTGCTTCCTCTCTCTAATGCTATTTTTTTTTTCTGTAAAAAGATGTTTTTAGATTTTGTTTTCTCTCTCAAAGGAGTGAGGCTACTCACAAAATAAGAAATGTGAAGACCATTTACTGAGTATAGAAAAAGACTTATGGTTGTTTTATGCCTTACAGTCAGCAAGGGGAAAAATGGAATTTAAACTCTTCATCCACTGCTGTTAATTCATAATTTTCTCTGTAATGAGATTGGAATGAGCTATGCAAAGAGGATGCAGCCTGCATAACAATAACATGCTTTCAGATAGATTCCAATCTCAGATTCCTACATGAATTGGAAATAAAATGTGTCTATAGATATGTAGCCAGGTTGTATTTCTTTGTCCCAGGGTCTTCCCAGAGAGCTCACACAGCAAAAACATCATGACCAATTGGACAATACCATGCTTTTTTATTTTTTAAAAGCCATTCTTAGATTCTGTGCAGTGGGCATTTATTAATATTTGAGACATAGTCCAGTAAGTCCTTTAGGGAATAAAAAATCTGTTAATATAGTATATCAGTAACTTGAATAAGAAAAATGATATGATCAATAGATACCCAGAAAGTATTTTGATAAAAACCCTACATATTTCCAATTTAAACCTTTAGAAATAGAATATTTCCTTAATTTGAAAAAAGTAGCTCTCTTTCAAAACAGCAGTGACATCACACTCCAAGGAGGAATGCTAGAAACATTTCCATTAACTTCAGAAACAAATCAAGGGTGCTTGCTAGAAATCATTATCATTTAACCTTATAGCAGTTCTGGACAGTGCCAAAAACAACAAAACAGCAATGATCAGAATGGGTGTTAGAACAGAGAAAAATTGTTATTTATAGTTTAAACATCTACACTAATAAAAGAGAAAGATGCAAATTGACCATACCTTCATGATACCTACCAGCCAATCAGGAGTGCATATGCAAATTAACCCAATAAAGATGGCAGGTTAATTTGCATACACAGGCATCGAGGGGCTGGGATGCTTGCTTCATTGCCTTGGCGATGACACAGGCATTCTGCACCGCCCCAGCCGCTTGGGGCCTGGCCTCTGGGCAGAGTAGGAAAGTGGAAAGACAGCTCCGGGCCGGAGCAAAGGCAGAAAGGTGGTTCTGGCCGGAGCAAAGGCAGTGCTGGCAGCCAGGGGAAGGAAGGCCCTTTCTTGCACGAATCTTTTTGCATTGGGCCTCTAGTCTATATAATAAAAGCCCAGCGACCGTTATGGCAGAAGGACCAGAATGACCAGTCACTATGACACACACTGACCACCAGGGGGCAGACGGTCAACACAGGAGTTGCCCCCTGGTGGTCAGTGTGCTCCCACAGCTGGAGCACCGCTCAGCCAGAAGCCGGGCTCATGGCTAGTGAGTGCAATGGCGATGGCAGGAGCCTCTCCTGCCTCCGTGGCAGCGCTAAGGAGTGGTGAGCCAAGTGGTAAGGAGTGAGCAGGTGGGCGGTTAGGAGCAAGGGGTCCCGGATTATGAGAGGGTGCAGGCTGGGCTGAGGGCCCTCCTAACCCCCCGCACGAATTTTATGCATCAAGCCTCTAATATTTTACATAAGTAACAAATATCTATGATTTAGCAAACCCAAGAAGATCTACTGAAAATGTATTAGAGGCTCTAGTCCAGCCGTGGGCAAACTACGGCCCGCGGGCCGGATCCGGCCCATTTGAAATGAATAAAACTAAAAAAAAAAAAATGACCGTACCCTTTTATGTAATGATGTTTACTTTGAATTTATATTAGTTCACACAAACGCTCCATCCATGCTTTTGTTCCGGCCCTCCGGTCCAGTTTAAGAACCCATTGTGGCCCTCGAGTCAAAAAGTTTGCCCACCCCTGCTCTAGTCAGTGTCTTCTGTTACTGTCAAAATACAGTCCCCAGCTCTAACTGGTTTGGCTCAATGGATAGAGCGTTGGTCTGCGGACTGAAGGGTCCCAGGTTCGATTCCGGTCAAGGGCATGTACTTTGGTTGCAGGCACATCCCCAGTAGGGGGTGTGCAGGAGGCAGCTGATTGATTTTTCTCTCTCATTGATGTTTCTATCTATCCCTCTCCCTTCCTCTCTGTAAAAAATCAACAAAAGATATTTAAAAAATAGTCCCCAATCACCCTTAGAAGATTCTGAGCCTAGTCAGAAAACAGCCATCAAAAGTGAACACTCAGCCCTGGCTCGATAGCTCAGTTAGTTATAGCATCCTTTTGATGCATGAGAGCTACAGATTTGATCTCTAGTCAGGGCACAAGCAAGGGGTGGCCAATGAATGAGTGAATGGGTGGAGCAAAAGATCAATCTCTCTCTCTCTCTCTCTCTCTCTCTAAAATGAATTTAAAATTTTTTTTAACATGAACACTTCTACCAGCACATCTATCAACACATGCATAACCTTTGTGCCTGTTATAATGGGTATATTGCCCTTGGTTTTATCCATGGCCAATCCCTTTACTTGTGCACTGGCTCTTACCTTGCTCACTTAATTAAGGACATCACTCTTGTACTTATTCCCTCTCTCTCACATTATCAGATTTTCCCTCTCCACTGGATCATTCCCATTAACATCCAAACATCCTTCAGTATCTTCCATCTTAACTGGCCATCCCTTGGCCTGATCTTACCCTCCAGCTACTGCCCTATTACTTAGCTCCCCTTTCCAGCAAAACTCCTTTTACAAGTTCTCCTTACTCACCTTTCACACTTCTTTTTTTTTAATTAAATCTTTATTGTTCAGATTATTACATTAGTTACTCTTTTTTCCCACCATAACTCCCCTCCACCCAGTTCCCACCCCACCCTCCGTCCTCACTACCCACCCACTGTCCTCATCCATAGGTGTACGATTATTGTCCAATCTCTTCCCTCACCCTCACACCCCTTCCCCCCACCCAAGAATAGTCAGTCCATTCCCTTTCTATGTCCCTGATTCTATTACAATTACCAGTTCATTCTGTTCATCAGATTATTTATTCACTTAATTCTTAGATTCACTTGTTGATAGATGCATATTTGTTGTTCATAATTTGTATCTTTACCTTTTTCTTCTTCTTCCTCTTCTTAAAGGATACCTTTCAGCATTTCATATAATACTGGTTTGGTGGTGATGAACTCCTTTAGCTTTTTCTTATCTGTGAAGTTCTTCCTCTGACCTTCAATTCTGAATGATAGCTTTGCTGGATAAAGTAATCTTGGTTGTAGGTTCTTGGCATTCATCACTTTGAAAATTTCTTGCCACTCCCTTCTGGCCTGCAAAGTTTCTGTTGAGAAATCAGCTGACAGTCGTATGGGTACTCCCTTGTAGGTAACTGACTTTCTTTCTCTTGCTGCTTTTAAGATTCTCTCTTTGTCTTTTGCTCTTGGCATTTTAATTATGATGTGTCTTGGTGTGGTCCTCTTTGGATTCCTTTTGCTTGGGGTTCTCTGCACTTCCTGGACTTGGAAGTCTATTTCTTTCACCAGGTAGGGGAAGTTTTCTGTCATTATTTCTTCAAATAGGTTTTCAATATCTTGCTCGCTCTCATCTTCTGGCAACCCTATAATTCTGATGTTGGTACGGTTGAAGCTGTCCCAGAGGCTCCTTACACTATCTTCGTATTTTTGGATTCTTTTTTCATTTTGCTTTTCTAGTCGGGTGTTTTTTGCTTCTTCGTATCTCAAATCTTTGACTTGATTCTTGCGACCCTCTGGTCTGCTGTTGGGAGTCTGTATAATATTCTTTATTTCAGTCAGTGTATGCTTAATTTCTAGTTGGTTCTTTATCACAACATCGAGGGTTTCACCAGTCTTCTTGAGGATCTCACTACATTTATCGGCGGTCTCACCAGTCTTCTTGAGGATCTCACTACATTTATCGGCGGTCTCACCAGTCTTCTTGAAGATCTCACTACATTTATCGGCGGTCTCACCAGTCTTTTCGAGGGCCTTATTAAATTTATCGGCAGCTTCTAGACAGTTCTTTAAAGACCTTAAAAGTGTGGTTTTGAATTCTGTATCCAGCAGTTTGCTTTCCTGCAATTCTGTCGTTTGTGTCCTGTTTCTTTGTCTGGGCATTTTTTATGCTTCACTGTGTCGATAGAGTGCCTTTCTGTGCTAAGTGTCCCAATTACCTGAGGTAGACACTCTTGGTGCACCCCCTTGTGGGCTTTGTGCACAGTCTTGTTTTAATTAAGCCTTGATTGTTGTAGTTATCACTGTGAGGAATTGACCTCCAGGCCAATTGGCTGTGAGAATCAGCTGTGTCTGCAGTGGGAGAACTTCTGTGCTGGAGACACCCCTCTGGGGCTAGACTTGCTTCGATGGGGCTTTGGTGCTCACTGAGTCTGCCCCCTGAGTGTGTCTTTTATGGTTCCACGGAGCTGCAAACTGGATGGTCCCACTCTGACCTCTGGGCTTCCTGGCTTCTGGATCTCTAGGGAGGTGCTAATCTAGCCTTTGCCTGAGGCTATCCAGCAAAAGTCTCCCTGCAGGGCTTGAGCAGGGTGGGTCTCACAGGATCAACAGGGCTGGGTTAGCAATTATGGCTGCTCTCGGTCTTGCCCTCAGAGGCTCTGCTTCTCAGTGTGCCAGTAATCGCTGCAAGCCCCACGGAAAGAAAGCTGCCCTAGGGTTCTGAGCGATGCCAGACAGTCCCGCTTCTCCTGTATGAGTCTGGGTCCCTAGAGACTCGCATGGAACTGGAGCTCAGAGCCTGAGACTCCCTCCCGATTGAAAACGACAACCATGTCCTCAGCCGTCAGCCCGCTCCGCATACACAAAATACCACATGCAGGCGCGCATGTACAGTGCAATTGAAACTTTGTGGCCCATTTGCAGAAGTCGATATTTTGTGGAAGAGCCACACTCAAGGGGCCAAAGAGCCGCACGTGGCTCACGAGCCGCAGTTTGCTGACCACTGACCTAGGCTATGTGACACCATTTCCCTAGATTCTCCTCTTACTTCATTAGATGTACACTGTAGCTATTCTTTGCGGATACTCCACACCTTCCTATTCTCTAAATACTGGAGTGCGCAGGCCTATTTTACCACCTCTTCTCTACATACACTCACTATCTAGGCAATGTCAAATAGTCCCATGGCCTCAGTGCCTTCTGCATGCTGATCACTCTTAAACGTACCATATTTCATCAATTCTAAGACATACTTTTCCCACACTTACTGTATTTTAAATTCGTCTGTGTCTTACAGTTGATGACATCTTCTAATTTTTGTCATCCACGCAGGGGTCATGAAGTAGTTGTTCTTGACTGCATAGGTGAGAACTCGGTAATATTTATTCATATTATCAACAATCCAGTTGTTCATAAGTCTCAAGATAAAGAAGAGCCACATCTAATCTGATGCAGATCACAAAATCATGGGCTTTGAGCCCAATGTCATGCTTGGGTAAGGTTTTTAGAGGCTTTGTAGATGATGAGTATATTTTGCATGTAGGAGAGATTATAAACAATGGTGGCAGACTGTGGTAGGGTAGTTGTAGTAATGGCCTCATTTAATGGCTTCCCTGTATCCATGCTTTGTGCTTTCTAACTGTATAATCCCTTCCCTGTCTCTGAGCTTGGCCTTCTATCTTGCTTTGATCAGTAGAATGTAAGCAAATGTGATTCAAGTAAAGAATTGAAAGGCACTTGTGCTCTCTGCTTTCCTTCTAACATGATTGGTTTGTTCACTCAATTCTCTATCCCAGCCATAAAAACATTCCTGCATTAGTCTGCAGGAGGGGTATAAGACACAGCAGAGGAGAGCTAAGATGCCTAGTTATCCCAGCCATTTCAGCCAGCATACTATCCAGCTACTAGTACACAGTCTTAAATCAGCCCACAGCCATGGGCCGGAAGCCAGCCAAGATCAGAACAATGGCTATGCCCACCCACATAGAGCTAAATAAATGCAAAATGGCTGGGTTCAAATATTCAGATGGAAACAATGGCATAGAATACTGCTTTTGGTTGCTGAGGCATAATTAGGGTTAGTGGATATGTTACAGAAAAACAGACTTAAGTTTCAGGTGAGGGAGAATCATCTAATAAGTTAAAGGAGAGGGGATAGATGGGATATTAATTTATCAAGGGACTGCTATATGCCAGTCACTATGCTAGGTGCTTTACCTTAATTATTAACTTATGGAATATAGATCTTGCAGCAAGCCTGTGAGGTTATTACAATGCCCATTTTGCAGATGAAGAAATAAAAAAATCAGAGAAGTAGTAATTTACTCACCATATCAGTCAGGGTTTCATCAGAAGTAGGATGGAGGGAAGAAGGGAGATGGATAGGGAGGGGAGGGCTTTCTTTCTCTATCCAATTATCCTACTGCTTTTGGCTAATGGGGGCCCTATTCATTGACCTCATTAGCCCTAGGCATGCTCAGTGCAAAAACCTCCCCCTGCACCATCCTGGCCAATAGGGAAACTCCCTAGTACTCCCTGTCTATCTATGATAACAACAATGCTGAAAGTGAAATTTGAATTGAGTGTAGATGGAATTATAGAAGAAATTGGGACTATGGAATGTTGACACTGCTGCTATTAAAGAGACCTAGACCTACAACCTGCAGAACAGATCAAACTATTGACATATTTTTTAAAAGTGGTAGTGACAAAAAGGGTGAAACTTCACATTAAAGGAAGTCTTGAAGACATTTCATGACATTGAAAATGCAAAGGATAAAATGTTAGAAGCTGATCCAAACTAAAAAAAAAGCAAGAGTATGATTTTTGCCAAGGCATTGGGAGGACACTTGCTTATTTCATATTATAAATTATACAACAAAAGATGATTACTATTCAAATTACTCTTGAGCAATAGAGTATTTTTGAGAAATGAAATAAAGCAATTTAATCTTTGATGTCCCTAATGTTTTAAATTACAGTGTACTAAATAATTTATTTTTTTCATTTTGTAATATACTTATTACCAAGATCAAGCATTTTTAATGCTTGGACAATATAAATGAAAAAATTTAGCTTTTTTTTCTACAATGAGTTTTTTCTCTATGTGTCTCCTTTACTATTCACACAAAACACTTCACTTCTGACAATTCTGGTCATAAAATATGTGGAGGTTTTTCCCCCAAACCAAGCGCTACTCTGTGACACCAGCTGGGTGTCCAACAATTCAACTCAACTCTGACTATCTACCTGGAGGTAATGTTGAGTCCCCCAGGGGTTAAGGGCTCAGTCCAGTCCTATAAGATCTCTACCCCCACTTCTGCTCACATACTTCAGATGCCAGTTAGAAGCCTAAATTATCACCTGTGCTTCTGACCAACTAGATATAGACTGGAATTTTCAATGACCTCCTCCTTGAGTTCAATGAATTTGCTAGAATAGCTCACAGAACTCAGAGAAATGCTTACTTATGTTTACCAGTTTATTAAAGGATACAGGTGAACACTCAAATGAAGAGATACATGGGATGAGGTCGCAGGGGGTGCTGAGTTCAGTGGCTTCTGTCCCCATGGAGTTGGGGTAGATGATTTCATTCACCTGGAAACTCTCCAACCCTGTGCTCTTGGGATTTTATGGAGACTTCCTCACATAGGCATGATCAGTTATTAGCTCCAGTTCTAGTTCTTCTCCCCTCTCTGGAGGATGAGGGGTAGAACTGAAAACTCCAAGCTTCTAATCACAGCTTGGCCTTTCTGATGATCAGCCCCCATCCAGGAGCCCGCCTAGAGTCTCCTTAAAGAACAAAAGATGCTCCTAATGTTCTTATAACTTAGGAATTCACAGGGTTTTAGGAGCCCTGTGTTAGGGACAGGGTCAGAGATAAATACTAGAACAAGAGATGCTCCTAGTGTTCTTATCACTTAGAAAATCACAAAGGCCCGGCCTACGTCTCTCAGTGGTTGAGCATCAACTTATGAACCAGGGGGTCATGGTTTAATTCCCAGTAAGGTCACAAACCTGGGTTGTGGACTCAATCCCCAGTGTGGGGAGTGCAGGAGACAGCAGATCAATAATTCTTTCTCATCATTGATGTTTCTATCTCTCCTTCTGCCTTCCTCTCTGAAATAAAAAAAGTGTATATCTATATATATGTATATATATATATATATATATATATATATATATATATATATATATAGAGAGAGAGAGAGAGAGAGAGAGAGAGAGAGAGAGAGAGAATCACAAAGATTTCAGGAGTTCTATGCCAGGAACCAGGGACAGAGACCAATACATATTTTCTATTATCTCACAAACAAAAATTTATAAATATCACAGGGTAAACTGTAATTTTTTCATTGATAAGATAATTTTGCATGGTTTCAGCTTGCACAGTCATTTTCTATGATTGTGCGTGGCAATGCAAAGTGAGCACAGCCTGTACTAAGGAAAAAAAGGAGGCAGAGTGTGCTGGAATGACAAGCTGAGTGAAAATCTCCCAGCTCAAAGCAGATGGCCATTCTGCTCTGCTGCTGCCCCGATTGCCTCTCAGGAGCAGGGGGAGGTAGAGAAGCCCTCAGGGGCGATCGGGGCCAGCAACTGCTGCTCATACCTGCTGACAGCGCCAAGCGATTGGGACCTGCGCCAGGTGCTGGCAGTGTGTGCGAGCAGCGGCTCCAGTGCTGGCTGTGGTGCAAAAGGGGCCGGCACAGGCAGCAGGTGTGAGCGCCTGATGGGACCTCACACAGAGGAGCAAAAACTTTTCAGTAACTACCAGAGGCTCACCCTGATGACAGCGACCAGTGCCCTGCTTTGGTCTGGCACCCCCGCTCACCTGCTCCACCATCCCACCACCGCTGACACCCACTATGTTCCATGCATGCCCCCTGGTGGTCAGCGCACATCATAGCGACCGGTTGTTCAGTTCCACCATTAGGTCTATTTGCATATTAGGATTTTATATATATAAATAGCCAAGAAATGGAAACAACCTAAGTGTTTATCAACAGAAAAGAAAATTGAATATATATATGCAATGGAATACTATTCAGCCATAAGAAGGAAGGAAACCCTGCCCTTTGCAACAACCTGGATCGACTTTGAGGGCATTGTGCTAAGCGAAATAAGTCAGTCACAGAAAGGTAAATACCACATGATCTCACTTATATGTGAAATCTAAAAATAAACCCCAAGGTAAACAAAAATGCTGAACTCATAGATACAGAGAATAGACAGTAGTATCCAGAGGTGAAGGAGTGGGAGCGGGGGAATTGGATGAAGATGGTCAAAAGGCACAAACTTCTAGCTATGAGATGAGATAAATAAGTACTGGAGAGGTAATGTACAGCATGATGACTATAGTTCTATGGTATATTTAAAAGTTGCTAAGAGAGTGGATACTGAAACTTCTCATCATAAGGAAAAACCTTTTTATTTCCCTTTTGTATCTATTTGATATGATAACTGTTATCTAAGCTTATTGTGGTAATCATTTCACAATATATGTAAGTGAAGTCATTATGCTGGACACCTTTAACATATGCAGTGCTGCATGTCAATTAGATAGCTCAATAGAACTGAAAGGAAGAATGTTTTCCCCTATAGTTAGTTTATTTAAATATAATGTGTTCCTTTGAAGCTTTTGCTTATAAGAGCAGGAGTTTCTGGCTCTGATTGCCTGAATGTACATCTTTGCTCCTTTTCCTTCAGGAGACAAGATTGTCTAGGTCACAAATGCCTACCGTCTCAGTTGCTATGTCAGAGAGGATGACAATTCTTATTCCAGTTCTTTCATGTGAAGTCATCCAGGTCATTTAATCTTCCATTGCAGTGACACAATGAAACCCTCTCAGCCTAATGGGTTCAGGCACATCTTTCCTGGGCTGATAGCCAGGACTGAATTGATGTTCTGGTTTAAAAGCAGAAGGAAAGCACAAAGAAAATTTCAAGCCAAGGAATAAGCAAGAGAAAGAAAGAAATACGGTTCCTTTCAGTGGCTCTAAGTGAGAATTTCTCCTTAAAATCCCAACGATGCTCTACAGTGCTGTGCAAGTGATTTGTAAGGCCAGCAAGAACTGGCTGTGCTTAACAGGGTCATTTGATTTTATTGCCTCAGGTGGGACCACTGCTATTTTGGGCCTGATAAAGGAGTCTGCAGTGGCTCACGTGAGCAAATTTAAAAAGGTAAATCATGTCTACAATGTGGTCAATTTGTGGGGAGGGAGGGGGGAGGGGAGAGTTCTGAGAAGAAAACTGGACAGACAGTGCAATGTGAGATACAACCATAGACAAAACGTATTACATTCCCACATCCCTGGTGGAAAGATACACAAAAGACAGAGCCAGCTGTATTTATAGACGCTCTGCCTCCAGCTCTGAGTGTAATTGGAGAAACTAAAAGACCTGGCTCATTGGGTAAATGTCCTTGCTAAGTTCCCGTACTTTCTACAATATCTTGGCCTCTGAAGAGTTTTTCTGGTTCTGCCTTTGACTAGCAGTATGACCTTGAACAAGTTTCATACCTTCCCAGCCCTGACTTCTTCATTAGTAAAGTGAGAGGATCAAAGGAGATACCTAATGTGTCTTTCTTTTTTTCTTTTTCTTTTTTTGTTATATGAAGTGTTTTCTTTTTAAAAAAAATATATTTTATTGATTTTTTACAGAGAGGAAGGGAGAGGGATAGAGAGTTAGAAACATCGATGAGAGAGAAACATCAATTTAGCAGCCTCCTGCACACTCCCCACTGGGTATGTATCCACATGCCCTTGACCAGAATCGAACCTGGGACCCTTTAGTCTGCAGGCCGATGCTCTATCCACTGAGCCAAACCGGTTAGGGCCTAATGTGTCTTTCAGTTGCATGGCATTGTGACTCTCAGAAGTTCTTCATGAGAAATGCTTTTAATTGGAGGTACATTTGGTGTCAATAAACTAATTTAAAAAAAAACAAATTAAAAGCCCAACCTTGTTCCAGAAAGGATTTAAGGTGACTAGCCATCACTTTATTCCTCTGGCTTGCATATATATAAGGAAGTTTCTTTTTCCCCCAGCCCTGCCCCATGGCTACCTTCAACTAAACTGAGGCATAGTCTGGGATGTCAGAGGTTTTCAAGAGTATTTCATATTGCATCCTAGATTAATTGGCAGCACAGATTAGCACATGACTGCAGGCAATTGAAATGTACTTATAGAAATAAGCTATATTAAAAATAAAATATCACTCATGTAATAGACAATTAGAAATGCTATCAACTAATTTGGAACAAAATAGGAAGAAATTAAAAAAAAACATTTAAATAAAATAATTGTCAGTATACTAATTTAAAGAACTACCCACCACTGCCTATCTACTCTTTATATTTTATCTCAGATGTAGGTTACAAACACACACAAATAAACAAAAAGCAAGCTTTGATTCAACATAAATATTTTCTTAAAATCAAAGTCAATTGGTTATATTTATAGCTCACATATGGCTCAAACTCCTAAATGCTTTAGGAAAACTTGACATTAAACCTCATTTAGGTCTTCAAAGTTCTCATAGAATAATGATAGGCCTTCTAAGTCCTGATTTTCTACACATCTTCCAAAAAGCATATATATCGAACAAGAATAAATGGTCTATAGTTCAAGCATACAGCATAACTAGGATATAGAAGATAATACAATTCTCTTTTATTTATTTATCATCAAGAAATAAAAACAGAGCCAACTCATGAGCTATGCCAGCATGGAGAGTCGGGCTGATACTGGCAGTGGAGGAGTGAAGGTAAAATCTCCCCCCATAAAAAGAAGGGCTGCTGTGAGTAGAGAATACTAACATTATACCTGTGCCAACCACTTTCATGTGATTGCCTTTCATTATATGCCCCATGTAGTCAGGAAATGAAAAGTACTCAACATCGGTTATACGGCATCCTTGCCATAAATGTTTGACCTCAACTGACTTCTAGGATAGAGCCAGAAGAATTTAGGATGTGGGGTATTTTTTAGACCAACTGACCTGGACCCTAAAGAAGATTTAGTGTCATGAAGAACCAAAGGAAGTAGAAAATAGTTTCAGACAGTGGAGCTGGGGGCAAGCGGGGAGGGGGATAATGAGATATAATAACCAAATATTATGTGTGGATCTTGACCGGATTCTGGGTGGTTGCACAGCTATTATGGCCACCTGATGGAAGGAGGGAAATTTTCATACAACCCTGTGTTGCATGAGGTTAATGAAGTAATGTGTTATTTTTTAGATGTGACAATGGTGATGTGGTTGTTGTGTAGGAGAATGTCTTCACTCATGAGAGATGCAAATTAAAAAATGTAGGGGTGAATTGCCATGAAGTCTGGAGTCTACTTTGAGATGGTTTGGAAAAAGGGAAGCATGCCTATACACAGTGAGTGATAGAGTGGATGTGATGGAACTCTAACAGCTGATCAATCTAATTGTTTCAACCTTTCTGTGGGTTTAAAATTTTTCAAAAGCAAAAGAGAAAGGCATCTTTCATTAAGCCTTTGAGATATTTATCTGACTATAGCAAACTTTCTGGTAACATTGTCCAAGTGCTCATATAATTTTACTCTCCAACTGCAAGCAGAGAGGAGAAAGACAGGAGGGAAGCTCATGCATCTGCAAGTACCAGTTTGCTTCATACAAATGTTGTGCCTGTCTGGAGTTTCTGACACAGTGTTTCTCAAAGTGTGGCCAGTGAACCACTTGTGAGCCTGCACAATGCTGGGCCTGCCCCAGATCTGCTAGAACTCAGGAGGTGGGACCCAAGAGTCAAAATCTTAGCCAGTTTCCTGTGAGTCTTTGCATACTCAAGTTCCAGAAGCTTTGCTCTAGCAACTGACTCCACACTCAACACCACCAACCCCACCCCTAATGACATTTAGTATGAACATTAATTTGCATTGTAAATTATTTTTAGCAACAATTAGTGTGAACATTAATTAGCACTGTAAATTGTTTTTATCAACATTTAGTATGAACATTAATTAGCATTGTAAATTGTTTTTAGCAACACTTAGTATGAACATTAATTCGAATTGTAAATTGTTTTTAGCGGGCTACATTAGAATTTAAAAAAATAAGGCATGCAGAGAAAGAACAATATGATAGCAAATCCAGAAGGGTTACACTCCTTGAGGAGGTTCCCAACGTGGGTGCATCACCCAGCTCAGACATAATTCCACATTTCCAGTATGGAATTAAGTTTCACCCACTACTATTCCACTGTATTTGTAGTATGACTTCTTACACAGACCTCTAAGTCAAATGCATTTAATTCCTAAAATAATCACAGCTTCTTTCTCTCCCCTTCCTCTACCCACTCTCATTCCCCCACATGACTGTTCACAACTCTGATTGTCATGTTTAAATAGAACAACAGCTTTCAGAGTGACTTCTTCACACTGGGTTAAGATTTTATATTAACTAGATAGAGGACATAACCTAGTACCATCCACTGCAATCAACAAAACTTGTGCCTAAAGGAAATAAGATAAGGCAGTTAAGATTTGATTGGGGTGGAGGAGGGATGACAGGCTGAAAGAGCATACTGGAAGTGTGGAATTATATCTGAGCCTGGTGGTGCAACAAAGTTGAGAACCGCCATCAGCTGGGGTCATGAGAGGGCCCAGAGTTCGGAGAGTGCTAAGAGAGAGAAAGTGGTGCCAAGGATGGGCCAGAGGGCCATCGGAAAATAATTTTGCATACAGAATTTGGGGAAGGAAAGGAACATTTTTAATATTCTATTTACAAGTAATTTGGACCATGTGGACAAGTTCTCGGTTGTGGACCTTGACTGTAGGTACTAAAACATCAGCCTTAAGTCATTTGCACTGGAGTTCCTCTTAATGCAATGCCTTTTGAGTCTCCTGGAAGAAAGCACTACTTCCTCATCCCAATCAGGAAAATTTGGGATTGACATCTGAATGAGAGCTCATCAAAGGTGCAGCACCATTTCCATAACCTCTGCTGTTCACTGGTGATAAGGGAAGAACCCTGGGTGGTGGGGAGTGGCAGCTAGTGGATAGTGGGTTTCTTTGGGGGTTGATGAAAATGTTCTACAATAGATTATGGTGATAGCTGCACAACTCTGTGAACGTACTAAAAACCACTTGATTGTACCTTTTTAATGGATGAATTATATGGTGATGTGAGTTATATCTCAATAAAGCTGTAACATGTATTTAAAATCAATAAAAGCATATCTAAGGGTCACAAAGAAGAGAAAAAGGTGAGGTCTCTTTGGAAATTACAATTTGATTCTCTGGGAAAACTTCTAAACTATGCACCAGAAAGCCAAGGACAAATTCAGGAAACTTCTTGTTATCTAAGTTGGGAGGAGAGTAATTATGAAACTTCCCAAGAAACATGGATAAAAACGATAAAAATAAAAGATGGATTCTTTTGCATAACCTGCCCGTTACTTCTGTGTTTTTTAAGTAGGTAAAGTAACCAGAGGGAATATAAAGAGGAGCTAAGAGTGTGGGCTACATTTCAGGACAAATTTCATGTGTTATTTTTTAAATATATAGCATATCTCAAGAGCTAACACTGAGATGATGTAGGCAGAGAGATGAGTGGGATTGTTCAGGTACTGTTATTATAATAATTGAATTTTCAGAAACAGAAACTCATAGATAGACAAGTCTGACTTCCAGCCTGTATCTCCTCTGCTATGTAATGTTTCAGGGACCTCAAAACCCTCTGCTTCAATTTGTTTGTCAGGGACAGTAATGTCTTTTCTGTAAGCAGTGTCACCCAAAAACTCCTTAGGTCTTGGGGATGAGGAGGGGGGTAGAAAAAAATGTGACTATCAAGTAAGGAGCCTTGCGGCCTTGCAAATCTCAGAAAGTGGGACTATGGAGCTAGTTGAGGTCTGAGGTCTGGGCATCTGGGTCAGGACATCCCATTTCCCAGGGCTCTGGGGTGTGTAGAGCTGAGAAGACTAGGGGGTATCTTGGGGAGAAAACAAAGCAAAAGTCAGGCAGACTGTCTAAGTGAGTCGCCAACCACACAGGTTTAAGAGAGAAACCATATGAGAGAAGAGGGTTTGAAGCAGAGGGTGAAGGTGAGGCTAGGAGTAATTTCAGTGGTCATTATGGAGTGCTGCAGGCTCTTACAGGTTGGACTAGGGAATGGCTCAAACTCAAAGACTCACTCCCTATTCCTAATTCCATCTCAATTCCTAGGGCCAAATCAAAGAATGATGAAAGCCCGTAGTTTCAACAGCCAGGCAGTCAGCAAAATCTCCAAGGATAATGGTGTTTAAGGATCTCTGGAGTGATAGCCAGATCCGTTGCTAAACCATCCTCACTACCAAAAGTTTATTTGTTACATCAGATTGCACAGTTGTTGCAAGTAAAACCCATTTCTTAGCCTTGGCTGGGTAGCTCAGTTGGTTAAAGCATCGTCCCAGTACACCAGGATTTCAGGGTTGATTGCTGGTCAGGCAAATACAAGAATCAACCAAGGAATGAATAATTAATTGGAACAAAAAATCAATGTTTTTCCTCTTTCTCTCTCTCCAATCAATCAATCAATCGATCAAAAAACAAACAAACATTTGCTTACCCTGGCCATTTACTGGCTGGGCTGGTACAAGTGTTGGAAGCCAATTAAGCTCTCCAAGGGTTACTCTCCTCATTTGTAAAATGGGCATAATAATAGGGCCTACCTTACAGGGTTATTATAAGGATCACGTGAGATGAGACTTAAAAAGCACATAGATTAGTCCTTAGCACGGGGCATGCATTGCCTTCGGCATTAGAATCAGCGTTATTGTGTTTGTGTTGTTCTTAGTGATACTGAGGCTCATATCCTGGGGTTTGGGCTAATCAAAAAAGCTCCTGTCTGGCAGCTAGTGGTATCCCTAGATTTCTTGGTAACACTTGTGACCAAGAAAATGTTATATTGGCCTGCTGAGTGCTCGTTGTGTGATAGGCCCTGGTGTGTGTGTTTTATTTAGGGTATATCTTTTTAACTTCAGAATAACTCTGAATAAACAGACCATTTAGGGAGCAAGCTCAGAAAATTAAAACTCTGTCACTGTTGTTCCTCTGATATTCTCCAGTTTCCATGCCTTCCATCATTCTAGTCTTATATGTTTTTAGCTTTCCCTAAATCATTACCTACCCAAGTTCCACTCTTTCTGGCCAGGCCCTCTTTTCCTTGATGCATTTACTGAGCTTCATCATCATCATCATCATCATCATCATCATCATCATCATCAACAACAACACATCAACAACACATACACGTTGCTCCCTAGTCTGTAAGTTTTTTGAGGGCAGAGTACAGTGCAATGTGCATAGCACTTGACAACAGACATTGGGCTTGAACAAATGACTGAAGTTTTCTGAGTCTGAGTTTCTTCATTTGTAAAAAGTGCATGGTAATATGTAACTTATAGTGTAATTGTGAAATTGATTAAATAAAATAATAGGTGGAGAATTCTTAGTTTAGTCTATGGCACATAGTAGGTGTTTAATAAGCATTAGCTCCCTTCTCTTTATGTTTATATCACAGTTACCCTTAGCAGAGTTCTTTTCACCTTACTCTACTACTACTATATGAGAGAAACTTGGCAAAATTAGGAGGAAATTGGGAACATCTGTTTTTACATTCATTTAGCAAATATTTACCGAGCATCTACTATGTTCAAGAAACTGCAAGGTATTGGGGATCTGAGCATGACCAAGACAAAGACTTGGCCCCCATTGAGCTTTTCATTGAAGGAATTCTTAGGAGACCTTCCCCAACTTTTTCTCCAAATTAATGAGAGGTCTTCCATCTCATGTGACTTATGGGAATTAGCTGTAATAGTTCAAAGCATAAGTATTAGGAACAGTAATCTTTTTGCTTCCCTTGCTTGTTTGCTGACAAGGAGATTCTCTTAAGTTTGGACAGCTGTTTCTTGGTCAAGGCCAGGAAGAAAACCCAACACAGGTAGCAAAAAGGCTTCCCTTTCCATTTGCTTTGTCCATGAAGGTATAGGCAAATTTCTAGATTGATTGATTGATTGATTGATTGATTTTTAGATTCTGGCAGGTCCAAAAGCTGTGTGAATTTTCACCACAGCATGATGAAGAGAAAATGTCCTCTCTTTCCTACATTCTTTACAGAATTAATGAATGGCTTCACTTACATTTTTTAAAATAAAAATTGAACATCTATACTTGAATGTCTCCTTAGGGTGGAGTCTAAAGACAGCAAAGACTTCTGAGGGTGAGCCCTGGTCTGTTGCAGCAGGGAATCCCGTGGAATTTAAACAGGCTGCATCCTACCAGTATATTGCTGGTGTGGAACTGTACTTTGTGCTGATACCTGTTGGGCCAGAGATTGTTCAGGAGGCATTAGAAACCTCTAGAGATGAAGGATGTTCCTGACCTCTATCTACAGAACCAAATGGATTCCAGGAATAACGCACTTAAATTGGAACCATTTATTCTCTCCACTCGCCCAGATGATTCAAAATTCTAGGCTTAAAACTTTGGAGGCTTCCTGGCCTCTTCTCTGTCACACTCCATCTCCACACTACAAGAAATCTTCCTGGCTCTACCATCAAAACATGTCTAGGATCCGATTATCACTCACCTCCTCCACTATTCTCACTGTCCAGGCCACCGTCATCTCCTGTTTGAATTACTGCAGGAACCTCCTGTGAAACCCTTTGCTCCTGTTCTTGTCCCCATGCAGGGGTTCAAAATATTCCACCCCAAAATATGCCACTTTGAGGATCATATTGAGCTGAAGGCATTTGAGATTCAACAGATTCAAAAAGAAGCCTTCCTGGAGCCCTTATCTGACTGGAAGCAGAAACTCTTGAGAAATGAGTGTGGCCCTAAATCTCTCTCCTGGGGAAGTTCCTTGGCCAGGAAGAAGTTGGAGAGTTGGCACCGAGATCAACCTGTACAAACAAACCTTGCTAAGACAGCCCTTTTCTTCTTCCTTTATCTTCCAGCTTCCACAATATACTTACTTTCCCACAGCTTGCAGCCCCTGGAAGCCTAAACTCCCCTTTCCTTTGTCTTGTCATGTCTCAGTCTATTGCTCTTTGCTAAAAAATTGCACATAAATTCTCAATCCTATCTACTTCTTTGAGTCTTCACTTCTTTTCTAGGAAGACCGTCCCTCCATTACATAAAAATTAACATCAAGTAAAATTTGTATGCTTTTCTTCTACTAACATCTTTTGTCAGTATAATTTGCAGGGCCCCAGCCACTGAACCAAAAGAGGGTAGAGGAAAAAGAACTATTCCCCGCTGCCCAGGCCTTTCTCCATCCAGAGTGATCCTTTAAAATTTAATTCAGATCATGTCACTGCTCTCATCAAAACTCTGCAGTGACTCCCCACCTTACTCAGAGCCAAGTCAAAGTCCTTAGGATAGTCCACAGGCCCAGGATCTGGCTTCCACGACCTGCCTTACCACAGCTTTACAAGCCCCTTGCTCCCCCTCTAGCTACACTGAATTCATGCTTTTCCTCAAACAGGCCTTCCCGTGGAAGCTTCACTCTGCATGCAATGTTCTTCCTCCCGAGATCTCCATGGTGCACCACCTCAGTCCTTCAAGTCTTAGGTGTCACCTCCCCAGTGGGTGCACCCTGTTCATCCTACTAAGACTGCCTCCCACTTCCTGGCATTCCCAGCACTCTTTCCTGCTTCAGGATTTATCGCCTTCTGATACAATAGCAGATGTATTTATACGTTTTACTCATTGTCTATCTTCTCCCACTAGACTACAAACTCTACCAATGCAGGGATTTTTTTTGGTTTGCTTTTCTCTGCAGTATCCCCAGTACCTAGAAGAGCACTTGTTACATGGTTGGAAGTTCAAGACCTATTTGTTGAGTGAATATGTTGTATTTTTCAGAAGGAATCCATTGCAGCCCTTAAGTAGGGTGGTGGGCCCCAGTCTCTCTCCCCGCTCTCTTTGGAGTGCCCAGAGGTGAATAATCACTGGGAGCCTAGCTGTAGGCTCAATCACGCCTTCATGCCTGCTTCTCAGTATAGGTGATCACTCACTGCTAATTATCCAGGAAAAGACAGCTGAATTATGATTTGCTTGTGCAGCAATTTTCTTAAAATGGATCAATGTGAGTATTCAAGGGGATGAATCTTATAAAGTCTCTGACTTCAGTCTTATGTAAGTCTTCAGTTTTCAGGTAGAAAGACAAGCAAGCTCCAAAATTCTCTTTTAAGAAATCATCTTCCTCCTCCCTCTTTCAGTTTTTTTTTTTTTTTTTTTTTTTAATTTTTTTTTTTTTAATTTTTTTCTATATATTTTATTGATTTTTTACAGAGAGGAAGGGAGAGAGATAGAGAGTCAGAAACATCGATGAGAGAGAAACATCGATCAGCCGCCTCCTGCACATCCCCCACTGGGGATGTGCCCGCAACCCAGGTACATGCCCTTGACCGGAATCGAACCTGGGACCCTTCAGTCCGCAGGCCGACGCTCTATCCACTGAGCCAAACCGGTTTTGGCCCTCTTTCAGTTTTTTAACCCTTTAATGTTCTGGCCACCTGTTGAGAGAAAAACAGGAAAGTAAACAAATCAATATAAGAGATCCATTTTAGTTACTCTGATGATATTGAAACTACTTTGCACTCATACTAATACTAAAATTGGCTAAAAACAGACACTTCAGCTTCAGTGCAGTGTCTTCGGCATCATGTGGCTTATTAGGTGCTAGAGGGTATAAAAAGAAGAGTCTAGATCTAGATAGTATTTCTTAAGTCTGCAAGGATTCAGGTTAGGAGTTGGAAATGTCTCTTTTTAGTGCAATTGGCAGCTACATTATGGAACTAAATTTAGGAAGAAGAGGAAGGTTCTAAAGAGAATTGCCCAGTTTAGACTCCTCATCTTATAGAGCATATTTCACTAATGGGATCATTAAAGCCCTGCATTATGTTTGACCCAAAACAAAGTACAAGCACATTTCCTGTCTACAGAACAGCACTGACTGTTTTCAAACAACAAGCTCTTGAAGGCAGGTAACAATAGAGCCACCCTTACACACCCTCCAAGAGGCAGCCTGTGTGGGTGGATGGTGTGTGGTAGTAGATGGCATGTGCTTAGATAAGTAACTTTTTTTTAAAGAGGAAAAAGAAGGCAGAAAAATACTGACAAAGAAACCCACGGGTTCTATCAAGATACACCAAAAACTTTTAATTTTCACAGCTGACATGACAGGGCTTAGCTAGAATTTGAAGAAAAGATACCTTCCCACCACCAAGGAAAATAGAGAAAAAAGAAGTAGCCATTTTGACATGGCCAGAGAGGATGTCTAAGATTCTGAGGCTCTGGCTTCTACATATTTTATGTTGAGTTTTAAACTTTATTAGTAATAATAATTGAAATAATAGTCATTATTTATTGCTTGCTAAAGGCCAGGAACCAAGCTAACCATCTAACTTTCTCACTTAGCCTTCATGGGTTGACACTGAACCACTGAATCACACCAGCTGGCTAAAATGATTTCAATAATCACTTTTATAAATAAGCTAGAGAATATATCATAAACAATGTTATGTATATAATTGTTAGTGTATTAAATTTTATTTCTGTTTGGAGGTTTTTTTCTTCTCTGATACTTAAAATAGTGTGACCCAATGGAAGGAACATGGGCTTTGAAATCTGAATTAAATAGAGTAGGAAGTAAAGGAATTACTTTTCTTATATACCTGAAAAGTCCATGGGTTCCCTGGGTTCAGGGATGACTGCATTTAAATACTTACAAGGTATCATTAAGACCAATTTCTCTCTGTCTCTCATCTTTCCTTTCCACTGTGTTGATCCCACTCATAGCAGGCTTCTCCCTCTCCTTTTAGTAGCAAGAGGTCATCAGCCATTATAGGTATCTGCTTTCAAAATCCCATTGCAATTGAAAAGAGAGAAAAACCCTTCTTTTGATTTCTGTGGAAAAAGCCAGGCAATTCTCTCTGATAGGCTGTGGTTGTGTCACATGACACTTCTGGCCACTGTGCCTGATCAATTGTGCCCTGTGTCCCACACCAACACTGGGGCCGCAGAGCCAACCCAGCCAAACCACAAGGAGAGGAGGAATGGTGGGCAAGCAAAACCAATGTGTCCCCACTACAGATTTAGACACATACCAGTTTAAAGCCTCTGAGGATCTTACTACCTTGTGCAAATCACTTATCCTTTCTCTGTTAAATGGTATATATCGTAAAGAATACCAGCATCCGGGATTCCTGTGATGATGTTACAAGTGAAAAACCTAGAGCCCCTTATTCAATGTGGACTGCAGAAGGCACTCAATAAAAGGCAGCCTGAATTCAGTTCGCTTGGTATTAAATAACGACACGAACATGGCACTGTTGTGACTGCCTGTTGTGGAAAACCTCCAGGGCATGGCTTTCTCTCTGCCCCACTCCACTCACAGAGAGAATCTCCTTGCCAGGTTCAATAAGCAAAAGTGATGAGTGTCATTAGCATTACTAAAATGCACACCTGCATTAGCTGCATCAGAGCAGCTGTGTTTACTAAAATTCACCAACCTTTCCACAGTAATTTCTCACTCATTACTGAGAGGTGGAGAATTATATTCTATTTGATTATAAATATACCCCCTATAATTTCATCATGAAAAAATGAACTTCGCATTAGCCCTGTGCAGCACTCATTGCCATTCTTTCCCTGACTCCACCTAAGGCTCCATAGGCCCCTCCTTTCACCTCCAGCATCACTTTGCTTTTCTAATGAATAGGTACCTTATGTAGCTGCACCAACAGGCAGAGAAGGGTCACTGTGCCCGCAGGAATGACTGATCCTGAGTCACTGGATTATTGCTCTCAGAGTACAGGAAGGACCATATATGGAACATAGGTTGTTCCCTGGAACGCCTCTTTGGCCCTCCTGACCTAATAGTACAAATAAATGGAAAACTGAGACCTAATCAGAAACTGTCATTCCATGGGGCCTAATACTTTATCAATAATAATGAGTTAGTTTTGTTAAGTAATCTCTATCACTGAGTCTTAAAAATAGGACCTTAACCAGTAGTTCCTCATTTGTCTTCATAGTGTAGGTTGGTATTTCTTCTGAGATTTCAGATTTAGCCAATACAAACAGCATTTAACATCAACTACAGCCACTCACTTTTAGGAATTCTTTTCCATCTTATCCTGCTGATGGCCTGAGGCCATCGATCTGGAATCTGGACAAAAGGGACATAAGATAGTAGGGTGTTTTTTGTGTGTGTGTGTGTTTTTTTAATAAGATTAATATGAAGATTAGTTTTCTTTGTTTGCAAGCATTATTTTCCCTAGTAAATAACAATGCAACTTACGTTAGTTGAATTCTTGAATTTATATATTTACCATGAATACTCAACCAATAACTTGATAGGTTCTATTTTATGAAACTTGAATATGTGAATTGTATGAGTTTAATGAAGCGACAATTCCAAGCACAGAAAGAAGAAAATGGTTGATCATTACAAATGAATGTTCATTCTAGAAAGAAACTGCATTCTGTTATTAGTAGCATTTATTTACCTCTCTACAGGTCAATTTTTATCAACCCTTTTAGCTGCATTCGTGGCAATTCTAGTGTCCTATCTTTGTATTGTTTGACATTTATCTTACTATCCCCAATACCTAGCAAGACACCTTACACATTGTAAAAGCCAAATTAATATTTGGGAAACTGAACTTGATTTGAAAAATATAAAATTACAAGCGATACAGGAAAGGCCTGAGTTCCTTTAGCTATTTATCTGTCCTAGTAATATCAGTTTTATTGATTTCCTGGAAAAGTCATTTTATAATTGGAAGGACAGTTTTGCTAATGATTCATTTGGAACTTCTGTACCTTTCATTTGATCCCATTAATCCCTTGGAAGTTTTTAGTTTCATAATTTAATAATTAAAAGTACTTGGTCTTGAATCATGATGAAATCTTTTAAGTGGCCTTTTATTGTATTAAGATTTTGTAGGTGAGTAAAAGTTATTTGATCTTATTCTTTATTAAAATATATTTTTATTGATTTCAGAGGGGAAGGGATAGGGAGAGAGAGAGAGATAGAAACATCAGTGATGAGAGAGAATCATTGATCAGCTGTCTCCTACACACCCCACATTGGGGATCGAACCCTTGACCCAGGCATATACCCTGACCAGAAATTGAACCGTGCCCTCCTGGTTCATAGGTTGACGCTCAACCACTGAGCCACACAGGCTGGGCTAATCTTTTTCTTAAAATAAAAGTCATCAAAATTATTGACGTTATTAATACATGTTGTGTCTTCTTAAACTTTTCTTGGATTATTTGTAGTCTTCATTCATTAAAGCAGGCATTAACAATCACATTGAACAGAACAGAGATCCAAGGTTAAAATGATTTATTCCTGACCATTTTGCAGCATGGCAAGGCCAGGTGGAGAGACTGAAGCTCACTAAGACAGCTTTCCTCTGCCTCTCACTCTCCCAGGTGCCTAATGCCTAACAGCTGCATCAACTCACCCGTGTCATTTAATGCACTCAAAGATGATTTGCTTTTCTCAGCATGCCTGGTGCATCAACAGATGCCTTCTTGGCTTCAGAATATCAAAGTATCTTCCAAGGTACCTGACTTCCCATGAGTGGCAGATGGTAGAAGAACAGAACAGTGCATACTTCAGTAACACCAGTCCCAGCTTCTGACCCACACTGCTCTGTATTTTCTTTAATCTGTGCCATCTCAGGTATTGCAACAAATCGAGTTAGCACTGTAGAGTGTTTTCACCATATCACCTGCTAAGACTATCCCACAACAATTCCTCTTTATCATCTTTATACCAGCTAAAAGGCAGCCCTCTGCTGGGAAACATCACCTGCTCTCAGAAGACAAAGGCAGGAGGTAATTGGCCATTGCAGGGCCATTGCTATGGACTGAATATTGGTGTCCCTTCCAAATTCATGTGTTGAATCCCTAATCCCCACTGTGATGGATTTTGGAGATGGGGCCTTTGAAAGGTAATTGGGTTTGGATGAGGTCATGGGAATGGAGCCACTGTGATGGGTTTGGTACTTTTATAAGGGAATGAAGGGAACAGAGTGTTTTCTCTCTGCCATGTGAGGACATAACGAGATTCTGTCAGATTACCTCTATAAACATTGTTCCTGGCTTTCAGGCTGCTATATTCCTCCTCAAAGCAGTGCTTTGCTATCAAAATAAAGTAATTGAGAGCATCCCAATGGAATGAGATATAAGGACTTAAATAGAAGGCAACTCCATCTTTTCCAAAGGATAATTTGGGGGGAACTTTTGAAATGTTCAGAGGCATGGTGTTTGATCTAATAAATCTAGATTATGTCCAGGAAATACACATTTTTCAAAAGCATTCTATATGATTCTGGTTCAGCCATCCCAAAACAGGCATTTAGCAGTGCATCTGTGTCTGTGAGTATTTGTAGGGGGTGGGGGGTGGTATTGCTTTCCATACCACTACCCCTAGTCCTTCCCAAGGCAAGCAGTGTTACCAGCTTGGCATAAATACCTCCATACTTTACACCATGCATATATATATATATATATATATATATATATATATATATATATATTTGGAGTTATTTAATAATATTTTAATAAAATGGAATATTACAAATTAGTCTGACTTTTTCTTAGTATTGTCTCAAGGACTCACTTCAGTATATATACACACACATACATGCAGGTTTCTTAACCTCAGCATTATTGGTATTTGGGGCCAGATTATTATTTGTTTGGGGTGGCTGTTTTGTACACTGTAAGATGTTTAGTGAAATTCCTGGCCTTTACCCACTGGATGCCAGTGGTCCTCAGTCCCCAGGTGTGACAATCAAAAATATCTCCAGATATTGCCAAATGTCCCCTGGGGCACATAGTCACTCCTGATTGAGAATCACTGATATAACTTATTCGACTCTTTCCTGTTAATGGGGATTCAGGTCATTTGCCGGAATTTTTGGTCCCACTCTGCAATAAAAATCTCCTATAACAACATTGCTTCTATTTCTGTAGGGTAGATTTTCGCAAATGGCGTTGCTAGGCAAGTTGATAGGCATTGTCAGATTACTTTCCTAAGAGCACGCAGCAATTCACATTCCCGCCACAGTGCCTGAAAGAGCCCCTCCACTCTCACTAGCACTGGATATTAACCATCATGTTTGTTTTTTTCTATTTGCTAGTGAGATGCATTAAAAAAACAAACCGTGTTCCAATGTTGCTTTGAACATTGTGAGCATGTCGTCCCTTATTTATTGGTCATTTGCTTTTCATGTTCTATGAAACCTATCATGTTCTTTGCCTATTTGTTGTCTGTGTTTTTCATTTTCACCAATTTGGAGGAGCTCTTAATTAGGCATATTAACCCTTTTCATCAGTATTGCAAATAGTTTGGTTGATTGGTTGTTGTTGTTTTGCAGTCCATCATTTATCTTTTGAATTTGTTTTCTGATGCTGTAATTTTTTTCCATTTTATAAGGTTAATCTGTGGAAAAGTCTTTCCTTTTTAATATAGGGAAGTACAAGGGGGAAGTGACTTGCTCAAAGTTTCATCTTCAGTTAAAGGTAGATCAGAGACAGGACACAGATCCCCACTCGGGGCTTCCCTTTACCCAGCAGGGAGCTGCTCTTCCCACTCTGCCCTGCCCTCTCCACTCCATCTGTGCATGTTTACAAACAACTAGCAGAATGGACTTGAAAATGCAGGACAGCAAAGTGTAATCAAATATCATAACATGATAACAACCCACGTGCCTTGAGTACATAATAATTATTTTATGTTGCCCTTTTTAGCCATCTAAACACCTAAGCAAAATTTGGGGAGAGATTGCCATTCCCCTTGGCACATATGCAGGGTACCAGGGATAGAGCAGATGGCTATGGGGCATTCCTGGTGGGGATTTCTGCCAGCGAGCATTCAGTGAGCAGGCTCATAGATAGTTTAAGTGAGACAGCCTAGCCCTAGAGGCTAATGTGTTCACATGGCATAATGTCTTTTCACAAACCGCTGGGCTGTTTATCTGTGGCAGAAGGAAGCAGGGCTTTTAGAAGCTCTGCCTAACACCATAAACATCATATCACATTGGAAATCTGTTTCCTGTAAAAGAATGAATGTATTAGGAAAATATTCCTTGAAATGTTATCACATCTGCTAAAATTGTGTATTTTTGAAAACAAAATAAAAATCCAAATCTTTATTCTCTGTATTGAGGCACTGAGCCCATTAATTTCTACATGCAAGATTTGCCACACTGTTTGATACATACTTGCAGCTGTATACCCAAAGAAATGCAATATGGTGACCAAGAGTTTGTGTGTTTAATAGCACATTGAAAAAAAATGGAAGTCAGATGGCCCATCTCTGCTGTATCACTCCATTAACCTTCTGTACAACTTCAGGGAAGCCAATGAAAGTATTAACGCTTGTTCGTGCCTGACCATTTCAAACATGTGTGGATGCAAAATGAATAACAAACACTGGGAAATTTTAGCTTAGATGAGAACTCTTTTCAGAAGTTTGTCTGGATTACTGAGTCAATGATTTTCAACCAGAATGGTGGGCGGTGGGTGGAAAAGGAATTTTAAAACTACGCATCTCACCTGGGATTCTGACACGCCCTTTTATAAGGCATCCCACCCACCCCCAGCAAAGGTACAATCAAGTAAGCCGATTACAGTTAGAAATGATGAGGTACCTCAGGTGAGTGGGGCATGGGAAAAGATTCAACGATACTGATTTGAATATCTGAAGAGATTTATTCAAGTGGAAATCAGCCTGGCAAATAGAAACACACACACACACACCCCAATACTACTAAAAGGAGGCTGTAGGTGATACTGTGCTGGGTGCAGTGAAGAGTACAAATATAAATTTTTTCGATGTACTTTTTTTCAGCTTCCAGTCAACAGACATTGGTGAGCCTCGCATAGTACTGTTCATCGTACAAATACTTATTGAGGGTCTGTTAAGTGGAAGACTGTGTGCTAAAATTTCTAAGATGTGATCTCTACCCTAAGAAGCCCAAGGTGTGATCCCTTACAGCCTACTTGACGCACTTAGGCAAGAACACAGAGAGTAATGGGGTCGAGCAAACACCAATACTCTATCCTCCAACTGTATGTACATGGAAATCCTGGCTAAACTACAACAATTGAATTATTTTAAATACAGTTGAATCCGAAATAAGTAAGGAGAAATTTCTGGTAAACAAGTGAAGAAAGACCTTAAAGCTATAGAAGTTAACAGCTGCATGGGGGTCAGGGTGTTGGATCTGGGCAAAAGCCCTGACATCTGAGTGGGGGCTGAGGATAGGGTGTAGGAAGTTCGTGGGTACGTGAGCGTGAACTCGGGCCTGCTCAAAGTAAAACTGGGCCCAAGACGATTTTCAGAAAGCTGGGACTTCCTCAAGGATAAGGAGGGAAAAACAGCCATTCACCAACTCAGAGAAAGATAAACAAGTGTGTCTTTTACTAGGGCTTTTGGGGGATAAAAGGGTCCTATCGGAAATCAAAACATCAATTCTGTATCACTAAAAACAAACAAATCCTAGTTCTTGGTCGGTAAAACCCTCTGGAGCACTCAGCAGAATCAAATCAAAGCAAAAACTATTAAGTGGAAATATTTTCACAACTGAGAGTAAATTAGACTCATAGAGGAAAAAGGAAAAACAACAGAAAGTGAACTCATAAACCAAAATTACAAACCACACAAAGGAATGATCCATTAGCAGAAACAACAGATCCAGGCAGCAAGCTGGGGCTCAGCACCTTGTTTTTGTCTCCCAGGACCACTGTCATTCATTGCCTAATGTTCCATCTTGAAAACTGTTCTTTCATATATTTTGTCTGGAGTTTCTTTTTTGTTGTTGTTGTTTCAGATGGGAAGGAAAATCCAATTCCTGTTGTGCTATATTAGCTGTAGGGAAGTACATAGTATTTTTTAAGGATGGTATATGTTTATTAAACATTATCTAGACTATTGGCTAATTGAGCAATGTAAAGATAATCCAAAATCAGTTTGGCGATATGTCTTCTGCCGGGAGCTGGTCCATCCTTGCTGTTTCAAGGGACCTGGCATATATGGCATACGGTTCTTAATATGTTTGCTCACCTTCTTGGCGCTGTGTTTTAACCAAGGTCACCTCTCCGAGAAAGGTTGAATCCCCAGGTAGGGATTTTCCCCTGAAGTTAGGGAGGGAATAAAACCCCTCAACTAAGTGCCAGGCGGGTAATTAATCACTTTAACTACGAACAATCATGCTTAAGCTACATAATCTTTACTCCCTGGAATGGAGATAAGAAACGCCCTAACCTTTGTAATAGAGATTGATGGGATTGAATCAACTGGTATAAATACAGATGTAACAAGACAGAAAGGGACAGAGCTTAGAAGAGAGAACCTACAGACAGAACCTACACAGAACCTACAGACAGAAGAACTTCGCTGGAGAGAACATGGCAAAAGATCCTGGACTGAATCTGACTACAGAAATTGGCAAGAGAACCTGACTAGAACCTGGCTACAGAACCTGGCTGGAGAACCAGCAGAACCTCTCTGGAGGTCCGGACCAGAACTTGCCTGGAGATCCTGGCTGGAGATCCTGGCTAGGCTGCTGATCAACTGAACGCTGTCTCTGTGTCATTCCTTCTTCGCCGACTCTGTCCACACCTTTGGGGACCCCTGGACCCGCTGGGGTAGGACCCCGGCAGTCTTCATTTATAAAATCAGGTTGGGAGAGTAACCATGGCATGTCACTGGAGCCTTTTATGTCGCAAATGAAAGTTCCTTCTGCTGTTCACACTGCAAATCAGGACTTGTTTAGTTCTAGCACCTTGTAATCCACGTATTCATGGGTCAGCCCCACTTCTCAATGTACATGCACATTGCTCAGACAATAATTTATAGGATATCTGAAAAGCTTCCAGGTAATGCCAGTGATTGGCCTGCCTGAATGAATGGGTACAGTACAAATCAGGGTTTCTCAGCCCCAGCACTATTGACACTGTAGGGTGGATCGTTTTTGTTTTCGCTGGAGGGAGCACTTTCCTGTGCCCTTTAAGATGTATAGCAGCTTCTTGGCTCTACCCACCAGCTGCCACCCCCACTCCCAGTTGTGACAACCTAAAATGTTCCCCCAAACTGCCAAATGTCCCCCAGGAGACAATATTGCCTCCAGTTGAGAAACAAATTAAATCTAGACCTTAATTGCATTTTATTAATTTCTATATCCCCAGCACGCAGGAGAATGCACTCAATAAATGGCTGTGCAATTAACAAATAAATGAATGAATGAATGAGTAGCATGCATAGATGAATGTCATCAGTCCTTGTCTTATAGAACAAGTATCCTCAGAGCTCACTGTTCTTAATAATCACCGGAGTTCTTATTAAAATGCAGATTCTCCAACCCCGATCCCAGGGAGTCATTTAATATATATGAGGTGGGGCATGGGAATTTGCATTTTAACATGGGTTATAGTGATTTCTCAGTCAGAATCTGAGAAAGCCCCGAATCCAACTACAATGCTAAAAAGTATTTAGTAGAGGGAAAAAATACACTAATAATAAAGTCTCTAGCCATGTTTACCTATCCTATTCAGTAAGCATATGTAATTTCAGGGACAGGTAAACAAATATTTGGCTCCTCCACAGGTCCAAGAAGAATTTGCTTTAAAAAAAATTCAGCTTAACCTACAACTGTACATTATGATGCCAGTTACCATGTGATGTTTACTTTGGGATAAAAATCAGAATGTCAGCTTAGAGTTCAATGTGGCATCTTTTGACTAGTGCTCTGAGTAGAACCATCAACCAGGGTCTATAATCAGAGCCAGTTCTTGAAATGGGTTCAGTTTCTGCATCGGCCACTTCTTTCAGAACTTGATTGAATAGAGCCCTTCAGTTCCAAAGGCAGATTTCGGTCCAAGTGACCTCTGACCCTGTTTCTATGGTGATTATTTCATAGGGTTGAAAGTCCAGGGAAATCACTTTAAAGGAAGGATTTTTAATGATTAGCTACTTTAAAAAAAATTCAATAACTTTTGAGTAGGAAAGGCTTTATTTCTTAATATTTTCAATTGTCAAGAGACCCTATTTAGGAAAATATATTTACATATTTCGGGTTTAGTTTAGTAATTTTCCTGTAAAACAGATTGCTGTGGTCAGAGACTTGGTTTTCTTTCTTCCTATAAAGTTCTTTTCAAATAGGATAGTTTCCATTCTATTTGTCTAAGGCAGCGGTTCTCAACCTGTGGATCGCAACCCCTTTGGCGGTCGAAGGACCCTTTCACAGGGGTCACCTAAGACCATCCTGCATATCAGATATTTGCATTACAATTCATAACGGTAGCAACATTACAGTTATGAAGTAGCAATGAAAATAATTTTATGGTTGGGTCACATGAGGAACTGTATTTAAAGGGCCAGAAAGTTGAGAACCACTGGTCTAAGGAGTAGGAGTTATGTCCCCACCTATCCAAGAGCTTTTGGAGAAAAGGGGGGCTTTGGAGCACTTCACAGACTCACTGGCCACAGAGTATTCTAGCAGGAATGGATCAAGGATTCAGAAAGGTCAATGCCACGTGGGAATTATAATCTTTGCAACGAAAGGGGCCCATAGGAGTAAGATCTGCTGATGTGTGCTGATAACAATGTAACATGCGTTAAGAAAGGACATGCTCTTCTTGGTACACTTATGGCTCAGAGCTATTGCTGTGCACACTTCCAGGAGGCACCCTGGGTGTGGCTGGCAGTACTATCCTGATTGGCTCTCGCAGGGCAGTTAGCTCAGAAATGAGCCTCCTCCGGGGTGGAGAGAACCACTAGACCTTTCACTGGTTTTAATCTGGGACCTATCCATGGGTGAAGTTCAAAATACTTCACAGTATTCACAATCAGCATAGTAATATAAATTAACATATACATCAAACATTAACATTTTTCTTCTATTCTCTAGATCAGCTAAATGAGATAGCATACAACAGATATAAATTGTGCAAAATATTCATCAAATCAACCTAATATTTTTGAAATGATTTGTTGAATTTTAAGAATTGCAAGTGTGGTCTTTTGTCTGACCCACTGTCACAAGTTAAATGATGCCCCTGCCTGAGCTACCATTTGGTGAAGGGTTTGCGTCAAACTCTTCCAATAACTTCCCCATTAAATCAGTCACCCTTTGGCCCTGCCTCCTGGGCTCTGCTGCAGTTGCCGGGCACATTGCCTGCTCATCACAGCTAGGTACGCACTTGATGCCAGTGCTTCCCACACGATCTGGACTCAGAGAAACCGTATCTCAGACCCTGCCAATGATGGCACCCCACTTCCTATGCCCTCAACCCCTCTGAATGAGGCCACCTCAGCAATGCTGTCTGTTTCTAGAGCAGCAGGCAAGCCTTGAACTCTGCCCTATTGCCATTGTCACCTTGGTCCCCTCCGTGACTGCCAGGGCTACTTACAGATCCAGTGACGAGACTGCAACTGGGTAGCATCCCTGGGTTCTTACTCATAATTTCACTAAGTAGGAAATTGCACTTCTCTTTCAAGTTGACCAAGTAGCAGTTGCATTCCAAAATTGTCTAACCTATGAAAAAACTGCCTGAGATGGTAATACATTCAATATCTCTGTTATTACCTAGGTCACATTACAGCAGGGGACCCATTTGTTAATGGTCAGGGTGACATTCTACAACAATCAGCTTAAATTAATGAGTTGACATTAGAAATTATTAATTACATCTACTGCTTAGTTCAGTTACTGTTATATTCTGAGAAAGAAAAAAAATGGGTATCACTGTTTAACTCATCCCTACCAAAATTCAAGCTTATATATTCCCATAAGAGTCAATAATAATATTAGCATCTTTTATACAAATGACAGCATAATAAAATAAGTATACATGTACTTATAAGTCTATTCCTGCTTTCAAAAAAAGAATTAGCTCTTTTAACTTTAAACAGTAAAACATATAAAACACATATACAATAGGATAGTTAAAAATAAAGGTGAAACAAGTATGACTAAGGAACACAAGAGGTAATTGAATATGATCATTATTATGAGTATTAGATTTAACTGAGTCTCTTAGCAGCCAATGCAGAAAGAAAAAATAATGGGTTGAAAAGTCAACTGTTATCTGTTTAAAGGGAACCATTCCAGCTCTTCCAGTAAAACAGTTTCCTGGCACTGAATTATGAGACAAATTTAGTGCATGAAATTTTCTTCAAAAGATAGTGAATAATGCAACAGAAAATGCCCTTGATATCAGCAAATAGAAGATGCAGAAACGGTCTTCATGTGCCAAATTAAATATTCACTTGAATAGAAATACAATATTAAATTCCGTGAAGACTTTTTGAATTACATTTACAGGCTGGTATAAGAGCATTGGCACAAAGGAAGTAAGCCTGGAGAGGAAGAACAATGTGGTCTGGAGATAACGTTTCAAATCCTGGATGCTGATTTTGCAGCAAATGGGCTAAATATGAACACTTGTGCACATGGAGTGTGGAAGCCAAGTCTCCCTCAGCCTCTGGTAAGTTGGTGCTGTCTGGTGTGGTGACCACAGCTGAGCCCTCACTCATAGATGTCACCCTGCAATGCTGGCTACCTTGAGTGGTCACAGGGTTTTGAACGCTACTCTTCTTGGCATGTTTTCAAACTGAGAAACTAGGGATACAGCACAGTTGAAAACCATCTGCTTGAGAAATAGGGGAAGTCATGGCAGCAAGCTTAGCGAAATAGGCAACAGTCTATTTATCAAGGCACATGATCAAGAACTACCATTGTCAAGCCTGGGAAGTGGCCTGTGGGGTCCTGTGAGTTGAGCTGGCTGGGAGGAGCAGAGGGTAGAGAGAAAGTCTAATCAGGTGCTTCTCAAGCTTGTGCCTGCATCAGGATTCACAGGCCCATTTCTGCAGGGTTTGTGCAGGAATATAAATAGAGGTCCATGCTTTGTACATCTAAATAGAGTTATAGATAAGCTAACTGATGCTAGATAAAATATACTCCATCCTTCTACCTTCCTAAATATGCCTTCAGAATGAACTGAAAAGATAGATTCAATTTAGAACTTTAAATTCTGTGAGTTCTTCCCCAGTCCTCAGTCAGACTCCTTCTCTTCCCACCTCCAGATTTATTCCTCATGTCAAAGGGCCTCATGCACATGTGTGTGGACATCCTAGCTTGCATGTACAAGTTCTTTTCATGACCCCTTATCCAGCTAAACAGCTGTGTCTTGGGCCACCCCTAAGCCCTGGAGGTACCCAGAGCAGTGGCAGAGTTCACTCTTGGAAAGAAGGACCAAGTTGGAGGGTTATGGAGACCCTGAAACAAGTTCAAGACATCTGGGTAGTGAGTTCTGGGATGCCTGGTATTTAGAGATGGGGGAGTGGATTCATGCAGGCACACCTCTTTGGTTTGGTGAATTCCTCATCTCATGAAGAGGGACACAGCCAGTGGAGGCAATAGCAGAGCCCTCTAGCCTTGGTGTAAGGGTGAGGGTGAGTGATTAAACACTGGTTATAAGGACCATCTGAATGCAATATTTGTAACCAACACCTGCCCCCTGACCTCCATTGGACACCAGAGTTAATTTTTCCATTACCTGAAGTTCTGCAAAAGCTGCCCCATTAGTCAATGAAGACAACATTCACAGATAGAGGAGGTTCTAGGGCAGTGATGGCGAACCTTTTGAGCTCGGCGTGTCAGCATTTTGAAAAACCCTAACTTTGGTGCCATGTCACATATAGAAATTTTTTGATATTTGCAACCATAGTAAAACAAAGACTTATATTTTTGATATTTCTTTTATATATTTAAATGACATTTAACAAAGAAAAATCAACCAAAAAAATGAGTTCGCATGTCACCTCTGACACATGTGTCATAGGTTCGCCATCACTGTTCTAGGGCCTTTTCCTTGAGTATAGTCCCAAAATCTAGATGATTTTCCATGCTCTGCCTTCTCACCTCGGGCAGCTCTTCTGGCTGTTTCTTCCAGCTTTCTCTGCCCATGTTTACACAGGCTCCTCTGTCCCACCTTGTGACCTGGAGAGGCCCACACTCCCTGTGTAACTCACAGCCCTCTGTCCAAGGTGCTGCTCACGTGGTCTGGTTACTCTGGATTAGTTATGACACATGGCTCAGGTGCCTCTTTTTAATGACACCTGAAATATTTCTTCCTTTTGGAATGTTACAGTGACAACAATGAATGAGTTGAGAGTATGGGATTTCAAACAGACCTGAGTTTGAAGCCCAGATCTTCCACTTACTAGCTTTGTAAACTTTGGCAAATCACTTAAACTTCCAAGGTTCAATTTCCTCATCTAAAAAAATGAAGAGGATATACTCACCTTGTAGGCTTGCTGTAAGAATTGGACAAACTAAGTGCCCGACTTATGGTAAATGTTTCATAAATATCAAGGTCCTTGCTTCAAAAGTGTTTCCAAGGGCATACTTTCTGCCAAAATCTATGTAGTCTTCTTGTAAGTCTGGGTTTCCAGTTTAGCATCCAGGGCCCTGGTACAATTGTCTCCATCCCCATCTCTTGTCTGCCCCTGATGTGACTTTCCTGTTCCTGCCAAGAAAATTTCCATACATCCCCACAAGTGACTCACACTATCCGGCTTCCATGGCTCTGCTGATGTCATTCCAGCTGCAGTGTGTCCAACCCCTGAGTAGCTCTTGGCATTGGATCTCCTCTCTCCGATCCTAGGTCTTAGTTTATGTCAAAGCCTAGCTTAGCATTAACCTCTTCCAAAGAACCACTGATCTCTCTCCTTCCCACTCTCATGTACCACATGTGGTAGATTGTGTTTTCAACAATGGCTGTGGTTGACCTCTCTGATCCAACTTCCACTGTTGCAATGTCACCTTGCCAAAGGGTGAAGTCTGTCTCTCCTGCCCTGAAACTGAGTGGGCCACTTTGACCAATAGGATGTAGTCAGAGATGGTTTTCAGTATTTCTGAACCCAGGCCTTATTACCTTGAGACTGCCATGGAATAAGGAAGCCCAAGGTAGCTGTGTGGGAAGCGAGAGAGAGAGAGAGAGAGAGAGAGAGAGAGAGAGAGAGAGAGATATCCACCAGCCCCTAGCTGTTTCAGCCATCTGTGTAACCAGCCTTCCAGATGGCCTCGATGATCCCACCTCCTAATGTTCGCACTCTGGTGTAGTCGTCTTATATTGTATTAAGACTTGTGTATGTAATAAAACATACAGAAGAAGTATTTGTTGGGATAAAAGACTGCAGTCTCAGTCAGTCTCTCTGTCAGCACTTGCTCTGGAGAAATTCAGCCATCATGGACTTAAGTAAAAGTCACTCATAGTTAATAATAGGTGGAACCCAGATTCAAGTTCAGACTGCAGGGTTTCAAAGCTCACATGATTAACAACTACACCTTCTACCTATCCTAGAATTCAGGAGAGCCCCCAATATACTTATTATTGCTTAGTAACAATCCCTGAGCCTCACCCCACTCCCATAAATGATGAGCTACTATACTGCATATTTCATTTTCTAAGTGAAACCACATTAGATTTATTTATTATGCTGCTAAACATCATTCAGTGTAAGCCAGACACCACAGAGTGTAGTCACTTGTTTTTATTGTTTCCAGTGCTTTCTCCAAGCATTTTGTTTCATGTCTTTATGTATATCAGCAGGTCGTGTCTTCTTCTGTAGTGTAAAATAAATTTTAAAAGTAGAAAAAAGTAACATTTAACATCATGCAGTTCTCCCTTCTGGCTCTGATTTATTTCCTGTCCTCTCAGTTTCCTATACTGATCTGTATTGAGTGGGTTGGCTGCAATCTTAAACGAAACAACACATAAATTAATCTGTTGTGGTCCAGGATGCTGTTCTAGGGCTAAGTGGCTTATGCTCTTTTACACTGCTAATGCTAAGGTTTTGTTGCTCTAAACTGCATTGTTTAACACATTAAACGCCATGTCAGTCACTGGTGTCTGACTACTTTCCATCTGGAAGACAAAACAGGCTGGGCGCTTAAGGTGTTAAAGCTATTTTATGTTGCTTTTGGGTGTAAGTGTAATAGCAAGGTAACTTGCTGCTGACTTCTCAATAATCCCTTATTTGCAAACAATGAGCCATGCTGCACTAAAGAAGGTTTTTGCCCTCAAAAAGCTTAAGGCTAGTGATAGTTAATACATCTACCAGGCTAAAATAAAATAATAAAATAAATCTACCAGGCTTCCTGGGTGGTACAGCAAGAGGGGTGAGAAGGAATTCATTTTCCAAATGTTTTTGGAGTACCTGCAATGCTGCAGGCAATGTTCTAGGCATTTGGAACTTGTCAATGAACAGAACAGACAAGTAGGTAGAGATTATGCTCTAGTGGGGAGTGATAGATACTAAATAATAAACTTAATATATGAGATTGATAAATATTAGAAGGTAATGCATTTTAGCTCAAAAATATATAGAGCAGGGTGAGGGGGAATTAAGTGCCTTCATTTGAGTCTCTTCTCTGTGCCAGATGTGTTACAGGAACTCTTGATCATCAAAATTACCCAATCCTGAAAATGGAAAAAAAAAATTGGGGTTCTGAGAAATCAAGAAATGTTGATCTGTATAATTCAAAGGACACCATGCTATTTCCCTTTAGACATATTAAAATAAAGACACAAAATAAAGACACAAAGTTCAATAGAAGAAAATAAGAAAGCAGTGAATTATGAAGGGTTTTGGGGAAGGCTTCATGGGGGAGGTGACATTTGAGTTGGGTCTTAAAAGATAAGCAGAAAAGAAGAGGGGAAAGGATGATCATTGAGGGAATTCTTAATCCATGGGTATATATCTATTTCAAAACATTGGCTATTAAACTCAAATTCATGATTGTGTGAAGGTTTGCTGTCTCAAACATAAAGCCTCAAAAGGTTTTCCTACTGAATGACAATTTATTTTCTAATGGCGGATACACACTCCACAGCACTACAGAATTCAAATAAAATGTAAAGAACATAAAGCAGTGCTTCCATGTGCTCTCATAATAAGGAACAGAACTGCCAAGTCAGCATTTTAAAAATAAAAAGCCCTGCCTCTGCGCCAGGAAGACCTCTGTGGAAGAGGAGGCAGCCTGGGGCCCGGCCTGCCCGTGGGGCTCTCTCAGGTGGTCTCTGGGCAGCCTCAGCTCTTAGGACAGGTCTGAAAGTGACTGCCCTTGTTCATGCATTTTACTTTGCAGAGCTCTGCCAGTGCCTTTTCCCACTACGGAAATTGGGCCTGTATTTACTAATGGTGATGCTTTGGCTCTCTCCCAATCCATCTTCTGAATTGAGTGCTTATACACATCCCACTGAAGAATGGGAATTGGAGTTTTTCCACCATCTGACTCATGTTCTTCTTAAGTCTGATGAATTTTTTTCTATTGTTTCTAATAATGGCTTTCTTTTTGTGTACTTTGATTGAAATGTACAAAGATAAAGGTACAAAGATCTTGAGTGTACAGCTTGATGAATTTCCATAAAGTGAACAACACACTCGAGTAACCAGCACCCAGATTAAGAATCTTTGAGGCACCCAGAAGCCCCCTCACATCTCTCCCAGTCACTATCGCCCCCCCACCCCCAGAATAACCACAATCTGACTTCTAGGGACAGTGATTAGTTCTACCTGATTTGAACATGATGTAATCATAAATGGAATCATGTAGTCTGAACTCTTTCTTATTGGCTTCTGCGATTCACCGTGTGGTTGCGGTGGCTGCAGTTTACATGTTCTCGGGTGGGGCCGTGTTCAGGTGTATCCATAGTGTGACTAGACCATGACATGTCTTTCCCTCTGCTGTTGAGGGCATTTGGGCTGTTCCCAATATAGGGCTAAATGACTTAGCTGATTGCTTTCAAAGCAATTTATGTAACTTGTACATGATTAATAAGAAAATAATTATTATGCTGCTAATATACACTCTATCATTACAAGTAAGATTCTAACTAAAAAGGTATACTAAGCTCCTTGAAAACAAGGTGTATATCTTAACCCCCACTGGATTCTCAGGGGCTATTTCTTTCCTTTTTTGTTGTTTGAGTCCTGAGGACTTGTTTTTCTTTCATTGATGAGAGAGAGAGAGAGGGAGGGAGAGAGAGAGAGAGAGAGAGAGAGAGAGAGAGAGAGAGAGAGAGAGAGAAAAGAAACATCAATGTGAGAGAGAAACATTGATTGATTGGTTACCTCCCATAGGTGCCCTGACTAGGATCAAACCTGAAACCTAGGTATGTGCCCTGACTGGGAATGGAACTTGCAACCTATTGGTGCATAGGATGACACTTTAACCAACTTAACCACCCGGCCAGGGCTCAGAAGCTGTTTTGTGGTAGAGGCTGACATGAAGACAGCTTGAGCAAACATTTGGTGAACACATAAATGAACTTTACAAATAGGCAAATTTCAACTACCCACTGATAAAAAGAAAACAGTCACTTACGCCAAAGCCCCAAGTCACCAAACCAAGACTTAATTACAGTTTCAGCTCCCCCAGAAATGGAATCTTAAACTAGTCAGTCAGGAATCGCCTGATCAGAACTATTAGGGAATCTGCTTTGTAACCCCTGCCTTCCCCTAATGGAGAATAACTTAGCAATAACCAATCGTCTTTTGTCTAGTATAACTTTCTTGTTCCTGCTCCCTTCTGCCTATAAAAGTCTAATTTGTACAGCTCCTCGGAGCTTCTTTCTATCTGCTAGATAGGATGCTGCCCAATTTGAATTCATTTTTATTCAAATAAGCTCTTATAAATTTTAATATGCTTCAGTTTATCTTTTAACACTGCCTAGGAGGCAATTTTACTAATTAGTGAGCTTATGTCAATGCAGATGTTCTGTCAAGGGCTGAGTGACGGGTGACAGGATTATTGTAAAAGGCATTTCTGCAGTAGTAGGTGGGAGGCAGGTAGAACGAGATGAGCCCAATTCTAAAGTGCTAGGATTTTATGTAACACACAAACACTCTAGTCAACAGCCACCTCCTTACCCAGCTTCACTCTCCTTGGTTTAAGTTACCTGCAGTCAACTGAGGTCTCAAATATTAAATGGAAAATTCCAGAAATAAACAATTTGTAAATTTTAAATTGCATGCCATTCTGAGTAGCATGATGAAATCCACACTGTCTTGCTCTGTCCTGACCTGTCTCGCCTGGGAGGTGAATCATCCTTGTGTCTAGTGTATCTAGGCATATGTGCTCCCTGCCTGTTAGTGACTCAGTGGCCATCTCAGTTATCAGATTGTAGTGCTGGTGTTCAAGTCAACTTTATTTACATAATAATGGCCCCAAGCTATTCACATAACGTTTACTATAGTATATTGTTATAATTGTCCTATTTTATAATTAGTTAATCTTTTACTGTGCCTATTTTATAAACGAACTTTATCATAGGCATGTATGTATCTATAGTATACATAGAGTTCAGTACCATCCATGGTTTCAGGCATACACTAGGCATCCTGGAATGTATGGCCCATGGATAAAGGGGAACAACTGTAATGTCCCTTTTGGCTGTAAGGACAGGAGGAAACAAATTGCTGTGTTTTGTTGTTTGTGGGTCAGTGGTTGTAACATGTATTTTTGTTTTGGTGGCGGGGGGCTCCCCTGCATTAAGTACTTTCCCAGGAGCAGGAGAGAAAGTTGGTGTTTCAGTAAGTAGCAGCTCCCACTATACATTTACTCTGTTTAATTTTCATGTTTATTTTGTAACAAAGGCTTCAGTAATTATGTCATATGTCTTTAGTGATATTATTGTTTTTATTCAAGGCAGAACAGATTTTTCACACAAACAGTATGTCATAACTACAAAGAGCAGAAATTCAGGAGCCAGACAGCCCAAGTTGATTCCTGCCCAGTTCCATCATTTTTTACCCGTGTAACTTTGGGTCATTTATCCAACTCTCTGTTCTTCATCTGCAAAATTTGGCCAATAATGGTACATACCTCATAGAGTCATTGTAGGGATTAACATATGTAAGGCACTTGAAATAAGGCCTGACACATAGTAAGCACATGATCAGTTTTTGCTCTTGTCCAAAGTACCATCACTCATATAGTAGATATTGGTAAAACGCTGTGCAACTTATTCAATTAATATTAATTGAACTAGGGGCCTGGTGCACGAAATTCGTGCACTGGGTGTGTGTGTGGGGGGGGGGGCATGTCCCTCAGCCCAGCCTGCCCCCTCTCACATACTGGGAGCTCTCAGGCGTTGACCCCCATCACCTTCCAATTGCAGGATCGTCCCCTTGCCCACCTCTGACAGAGGCGTCAGGCCTGGGCAGGGGATCCTCATTTCCCCCCATCACTGGTTCTGCCCCCAGCCCAGGCCTGATGCCTCGGCCAGAGGTGTCAGGCTTGGACAGGGGACCCCCATCTCCCCCTGATCACTGGCTCTGGCCCCCGCCCAGGCCTGAGGCCTCTGGCCCAGGAATCATGCCTGGGCAGGGGACCCCCATCTCCCTCTGATCACTTGCTCCACCCCCCGCCCAAGCCTGACGCCTCTGACCCAGGCTTCAGGCCTGGGCAAGGGGACCATCATATCCCCCCAATCCCCGGCTCCGCCCCCCACCCAGGCCTGATGCCTTGGCCAGAGGAGTTGACCCTCATCACCCTCCGATCACCAATCACCGGATCGGCCCCTTGACCAGGCCTGAGGCCCCTGGCAGAGGTGTCAGGCCTGGGCAGGGGACCCCCAGCTCCCCGTGGTTGCAGGCTCCACCCCTGCCCCTGCCCAGGCCTAACGCCTCTGGCTGAGGCGTCCGGCCCGGGCAGCGGGGACCCGCAGCTGCAGCGGCCCCACAATCGTGGGCTTCCCTTTAGGCCCAGGCAAGGGACCCCTAGCTCCCAGGACTGCCAGCTTCGACCGTGCCCAGCTCCCATCGCTGGCTCCACCCCTACTTCCTGCTATCACTGGCCAGGGCGGAAAAGGCACCTGATTCTCCAATCATGGCTGGGGGGCAGGGCAAAGGCGGCCCCAGGGCCGCCTTTGCCCTGCCCCCCAGCTCTTAGCTCCCCCCTGGGTTTCCGATCACTGTCAGTGGCAGGGGGCTTCTTCCTGCTTTCCCTTTCGCCTCCCTGCATTGTGCCTACATATGCAAATTAACCGCCATATTGTTGGCAGTTAACTGCCAATCTTAGTTGGCAGTTAATTTGCATATAGCCCCGATTAGCCAATGAAAAGGGTGTCGTCGTACGCCAATTACCATTTTTCTCTTTTATTAGATAGGATATTAGGGTTGAAGAGATACTGTGAGTGGTATTATTTATTTGGTCTCAACACAGGGCAAATAACATAATGTTCCTTTTCTTCCATGATGAAACCTCTCTATCTTTGAAATATTCTCACACTATTTCTCTTTTAAAATAGGGAGGTTAGAGAGGAGGATATGCAAATCCAGCAGGAAGACATCACTGGCAAGCAGGAGACAAAATGTACAGAAAAATCCTAGGGGATCTTCATAGTCTGAGCGTTGGGGATCCTGCGTTGATAAGACCCAGGTAACAATGGAGTTCACCCACGAGGGCTGGCGAACACTGCAGTTTGCGTTGATAAGGCAGTGTTCTTTCACTCATCTGTTCATTAGCCATTCATCCATTCCCTTTTTCTTATAAAAGATTTAACACCTTAGTATTCCTCCCCCAGTTCCTGATCAGTACTCTCCAGAGCATTTAGAACTCGCATTTAAGTCTGTTGGTAAGCCCTTGTTCTCATTGATGGCTTTTTATCTGTATGCACTGGAGGAAAGCACCAAAAGGCAGTGATCTGCGACAGTTCAGAATTGTACCAAGTAACAGAGTAAAAATCAAGATGAATCTTATGTTTGGAAATATGTGATTTTCTTCCTGCTCATAACATTTAGATAAATTACTTCTTGAAGGGCAAGACACAGGGAAAGTGTTTCCACATTCTGCTCCTTGCCTGGATAAAAAATAATAATAAGCAAGCCAGATCACAATGTAAAGTACAAACACGTATGACTGTGAATTTAAAATGACCGTAATTCTTAAAATTAAAAGCATAATCAACACAAAGATAAATAATGGGAATTTCCAGCAATTAGAACAAAGAATTATCTTTATAAAATACTCTCACAAATCATTAAGAAAACATGTAGACTTTAATACTGGATATGAGTAAGCAATTTACAGAAGGTACCATATAACTGCTTATCTAATATACCCTGAAATGTTCAACCACACTAATTGTAAAGAAATGCCAGTAAAAATAAAAATATAGCCCAGCTGGCATGGTTCAGTGGTTGAGTGAGGTCAGGGTTCGATTCCTGGTTAGGGCACATGCCTGGGTTGCAGGTTTGATCCCCAGAGGCAGCAGATCAGTGAGTCTCTCTCTTCATTGATGTTTCTATCTCTCTCTTCCTCTCCCTTCCTCCCTGAAATCAATAAAAATATATTTTAAAAAACAACATTATAACATTTCTCTTTATCCAATGTTTACATGATGATCCCCAGAGCTGTTGAAGATGGAGGTAGTCAACTTGTTGATGGGAGACTAAAGGAATCTTGATTCCTAATTTTTCAATATGGGCCAAAAGAGAGTGGAATACTCAAGAATTTCAGATAACCGTTGTGGGTTCTAAGACCTGCAGCAAGCATCTATGCCTGCAGAACGCTGACCTGCTTTTAGCTTCAGGTGTCATTTGTCTCTTCCGCTCAACAATTCAGGTCATGACTCTGTCACATTGCTCAACAAAACTCCTGATTGACATGAGCCCTGAGATACATTGCTAGTCTCTGAAATTGAAATGAGAAAAATATATTTTCAGTCCAGAATGTACCAGCCACCAGATCAAATAGCAGATATTTTGATTCTGTGGTTCAGCAGGAACACATCATTCAGCCTTTAGTCATGAAGTGGAAGAACATTCCACGCTGTGAGGTTGATCTGTTTTTATCTAAGCTAAGCTAGTCAAAGACCAAGCGTGACATTTTCATTTGGCAGGAAATAATTTTACAATGGCTTTGGTTTTTATGATCTAAAAAAATATGGTTTCTATCACTAGTTCTGGTCGAGAACTATCATTTTGTCAAATATCCACAGTGTTTTTGTTTGGTTGTTTGGTTTTTAGGCAAATCAATTGTGCTTCTTTAATGCCTATTCTCTGTTCACTTCGAGAGATGCTTCAAGGAGGGAGCATGTGTTATGAAAAAAATCACTGGATTGTGGGTCCAGCTTTGTGACTCTGGCAAGTCAAAACTTCTGAGCTTCAATTTTCCTTGACTATAAAAAGAAGACCCTACTACCTGCCCTACAATCTGATAGGGTGTGCTGAGGATCAAAAGGTACCTTCTGTAAATTGCTTACTCATATCCACATTACATGTTAAGGTACTATAGATGAAAGAGAGATGAAAACTGTTAATAACAATTAATGAGAAGAAAAAGGGTTTAAGGAATCATAATAATAAAAAGCCAAGAGGTGTCACGACCAAAATGACCAAATTACTGGTCACCATGAGGTGCATGGAGCATCTCTCGGGCTGGCACCCCGCGGGGCACCACCTCACGTGATTTCAATTGCGTGCTGGGCCTCTCGTTTTATATAAAAAATTGGTTTTATATATAACCAGAGCTACAGTTCTTCACTCATATGATAAGTGTAATAGGTTTGAATTTTGGTTCTGCTGTAACTAGATATGTGACCTTGGACAAGTCAACCTCTCATCTTGGTTTCCTCATCTATAATGCGTATCAGTGCCTACTACTTACAGGTTTATGAGTATTAGAGACTATACTTCATCTAAAAGTATAGATCAATGAGACTGGTTGCAATTATTATTATTGTTCTGGATTAAGTTCTCACCAGATGGTCTAATGATTTAGATCAAGATTTATGGCCATTCAGGAAAGTATGGCAAACAAAGAAATATTTTTCTTTTGAAACAGGTTCAGTGTTTATGAGTAATTTGAATTATTCAGTAATATTTTTGCTGTATCTTTTATTTGTTTTGAGAAGTCCTTTATAGGGATTATTCAGTGTTCATATCTTTATTTTAGAAAGAACATTTCTTTTAGATATGGTTGAAGTTTGTTCCACACAGATGTGGAATCATTATGATGTGTTTGCTTTCTCCTCATATGTGCATTTATTTATTTCAGTAAATCTACTATGAGCCAGGCATTCTGTCTGGATTAATTCCAGGGGTGCAGATGCAGACGGAAAATTGGCTGTGGTGAGAGGAAAGGTACCAAGGCAAGTCCTGAAACTATCTCTATGCCTGAGCTCAAATGCCATGACCATGAATAATAACGCAGCCTGGTTTGGGTCTGATGTGAGAATTATGCCACATTTCAAGGAAAGCCATTTGCAGCTCTTTGATCTATACTGGGGTACATCAAATCCTCCCTATCAGCCCCTAGCTTTTTGCAAGGTCTATTGGGTGGTCTATTGCCAGAACAACTCCAACCTAATCATCTCCTGCCTAGTCCTGACTTACTAACCTGAAGCCAGTCCAGAACCAAGTCAGGTTTATTTATTCCAGTACTCATGGCTGATTAAATTCTAATTTTTATGGAGCAACAGCTAGGAGTGAAGAGAAAGAAATGTTGGCAAAGACATACTTTTAAGAGCTTATTAGAATATAGATACAGACTTGGAATTTCCTAAGGGCTGAAAAAATATTCCAACAAATACTGAACATTCTATTTTTTCATTATTACAAAATTAAATTTGGAACAGAATAAATTAGGAGATGATTTGCCTTTTGAGTGTGACTAGAAGTTGAAATTAGAAGTTAGTATTACAAAGTAAGTCTAATCACAATTTAAAATATAAATAAGAATATTTAAAGATCACTTCAGAATACTAAGATAAACACATGTAGATTTTAGAAAATTCTTATTATAATACTCTACCATGATCCTAGACATCTATTCAAATTTGTTATGCCTTTCAAATTTCCAAAGTTCTGTCAGTGACCACAGATATTCTGATTTATGATAAAGAATGGAGCATTGGGTTATGGTTTTTATTATGAAAAACAAATAGCTATAATCATTTTCTCATATTATCCTATCTAATAAAAGAGAAACATGGTAATTGGCGTACGACCGCTACCCTTCCCATTGGCTAATCAGGGCAATATGCAAATTAACTGCCAGCCAAGATGGTGGCCGGCAGCCAGGCAGCTTGAAACTAACATGAGGCTTGCTTGTTTCAGTGTCGGAGGACTCCAACGTTCCCTGCCTGCTGCTGCAGGCCTCTGAGATGCAACTCTAAGCAACTATGTAACAATTATAGAAGCTAAACAAAACCCCAGAAACCTGCTTTAGTCCCGGGCTTCAGCCAGCAGAATCGCAACATTGTAAGCAAAGGCCAGAAACCTACTTTCAGCACCAGAGGCCTAAGAGCTGGAGCCAAGCCTCAAAGCTAAAGCTGGCCCAGAATAAAAAAGAAAAAAAGGAGCGGTTGGGAGCTTCAGTCACCCCCAGCCTGAAAATAGCCCTCAGCCCCTCACCCAGACTGGCCAGGCACCACAGTGGGGACCCCCACCCTGAAGGGTGTGTGACCAGCTGCAAACAGCCATCATCCCCTCACCCAGGCTGGCCAGGCACCCCAGTGGGGACCCCCACCCTGAAGGGTGTGTGACCAGCTACAAACAGCCATCATCCCCTCACCCAGGCTGGCCAGGCACCCCAGTGGGGACCCCCACCCTGATCCAGGACACCCTTCAGGGAAAACCAGTTGGCCCCACCCATGCACCAGGCCTCTATCCTATATAGTAAAAGGGTAATATGCCTCCCAGCACTGGGATCAGCGGAGCTGAGAGGCCTCCCGGCACCGGGATCAGTGTGACAGGGGGCAGCGCCCAAACCCCCTGATCGCCCTGCGGCTCTGTGTGTGACAGGGGGCGGGGCCACAACCTTCCTATCCACCCTGCTCTGTTCGTGACAGGGGAAGGCGCCCCAACCCCCTGATCAGCCCTGCTCTGTGCCTGTTAGGGGGGAGCTCCCCAACCCCCTGATCGCCCTGCGGCTCTGTGTGTGACAGGGTGCAGCGCCTCAACCACCTGATCAGCCCTGCTCTGTGTATGACAGGGTGCGGTGCCCCAACCCCCTGATTGGCCCTGCTCTGTGACAGGGTGCGGCGCCCCAACACCCCCACCCCCACAGGCCTTGCTCTGTGTGTGATGGGGTAGAGCCATTACCTCCCCATCCGCCCTGCCCTGAGTGTGAGAGTGGCGGCGCCCCAACCCCCTGATCTGCCCTGCTCTGTGCATGACAGGGGGCAGCGCCCCAACCCCCTGATTGGCCCTGCTCTGTATGTGACAGGGTACACAGCCCCAACCCCCCTGATGGGCCCTGCTCTGTGAGTGACAGGGGGCAGTGCCCCAACCCCCTGATCGGCCCTGCTCTGTGCGTGACAGGGGGTGGCGCCGCAACCTCCCCATTGACCCTGCCTTAAGTGTGACAGGGGACGGTGCCCCAACCCCCCAATCGGCCCTACCTTGAGCGTGACTGAGGGTGGCATCACAACCTCCCGGTCGCCCTGCTCTGTGCATGACAGGGGGCGGCGCCCCAACTCCCCAATTGGCCCTGCTCTGAGCCCGACCAGGGGCTGCACCTAGGGATTGGGCCTGTCCTCTGCCACCCGGGAGCAGGCCTAAGCCAGCAGGGCGTTATCTCCCAAGGGGTCCCAGACTGCGAGAGGGCACAGGCCGGGCTGAGGTACCCCCCCTCTCCCCCCCCGAGTGCACAAATTTTTGTGCACCGGGCCTCTAGTCCCATATAATAAAAGCCTAATATGCTAAGTCCGGTCAGCCATTCAACCAATCAAAGCATAATATGCTAATGATATGCTAAGGGTGCTCAACCGCTCACTATGATGTGCACTGACCACCAGGAGCAGACCTCCAATTGGTAGGTTAGCGTGCTGCTGGGGTCCTGCCAATCTGGACTGAGCGAGATGAGCTGGACATGCCCTGGAGCCCTCCCACAGTCTCTCCCAGCCTGATTGTGCACCCATGGAATCCCTTGGCCTGGCCTGCACCCTCTCAAAATCTGGGACTCCTCGGGGGATGTCAGAGAGCTGGTTTCAGCTGATCCTGAAGGCCAGGATGAGGGACCACACTGTTGCACGAATTTGTGCACCAGGCCTCTAGTTTTTAATAATTCCTTAAAGACTAGATTTGTCATCCTTATTATATCAAGGTACCCAGATGGGTTCAGGAGATAGCCATGTCAGAAAAAAGAAATGAGACTATCCTCCTCCCACTTCAAATTGTATTATGGGTAAGAGTTATATCTAAATGTGTAGAATAGTGGACCACACCTTCTCTTCTCTATGCTCTTATTTTTAGGAGAGAGAATCATACATCATCATTTCTATCAGATAATATGTATTGAGGTCCTGCTGTATGCAAGATTATATAGGATACATAGAGGCATGATAACCTGCCCTCTAAACTTTATGCTTCTGTGTTCATTTACTTGAAACTTTATAATGGACTTTTTGAGATAAATGTACAGCAAGAAAATTGCCAAAAGGGGTCAAGTAATCTACAAAATGATATTTGTGTAAAATGCAAAACAAAAACATTACTTTCTTTATAGGGAGATGAATATAGTTTGATTATTTTTTTTAACCTTATTAGTATACAAAAATGGGGAAGGAATGTTGCACTGAAATAGTCTCAATGTTCCTGAGTTTCCTTTATCCCTGAGGCTAGAAGCTTAGTGGCCCCCAAAATATTTATAAAACCTACTGTCATCTTGCCTAATAAAAACTGGGTAGGTTTGGTTTTTTTATTTGATGCAATTTTTGGAGTATGGAAAAAGGAGATTTAGGGAGAGGTCTGATAGATGATTACATAAATTTGGGTATCAGGGTTTTATTGTACCTGAAAAAAAAAATACATAATTTTCCTATGTTCAGTTTCTATTATTGCTTTATAGTTCTCTACTCTGGTGACTTGGCAAAAAATTATGAGAAGTAGGAAAGGCTCTTTATTGAGGACCATGTCATATGCTTGGGTCAATTAGGAGATGAAAGTACTAAAAGTAGTATCACATTTCTTACCATGGCAGTCAGCCAAGTCACCAGAGTGCTTTTAATTAAATCCAAATAAGCTCTTACAAAGGTACAGAGAAGAAAGCAGTGTGCCTTTTGGATTGCATGGGCTTTTCTGACGTGGCGCAAGCATTTGGATTTGTAGGTTCCGGAAAAATGTGGGGGAGTGGTCCCACTAATCCACCACATTGCCCTGCCTTTCTGGCATAGAAGCGCTTCCTTCATACTAAGTAGTTATTTAACTCTGCACATACCCTCCCCAGCCCATTAACATGACCTGCCTTACACTGGAAGATGAAATTAGTCCATGCATCATCAAATGTGATTGCTTTTATCTAATCGGAAGGCAACTGCCCCTCCACAGGAGTCTTCTCCTTCTGGGAGCTGATGAATTGTTTGCCCCATTGTACTGTCTTGCTCTGTTGTCCCACGTGTTTGTGAGACAGCCTGTATTTTGTGTTCCACTTCCCCTAGGGAGGAGCTAGAGACACTTTCCCAGCTTCCTTGCAGCAAACTCACAGCCGTGTGCCCTCGTGTCTGCCTTCCTAGAACACCTTTGTGAAAGTCTTTAAGCCGGAAGAAAAGAATGTGGGGAACCAGTCACAGCCTTCTCCTCGCAGAGGCAGTGGTGAAGGTATCTCGGGCCTGAGGGACATGGTGGCGAAGGGGCTGGCCTTCCCTAGTGGTGGAGTTGTGGTGTCAGTGGCCCACCTGATGGCCATGAAATCCTTGCAGGAGCATCCCATAGAGTGGTTCAGACACTGGCCCCCACTGTGTAGGCTCCAAGCCTGACCCTTCGGTCTTCTCAGAGATACTGGGAACTACGTCATATGATTTAATAGAGTCCTTTTCTCGTTGAATTGTCTCATACTCTTTTGTTTACAACAAAGAACTCAGAGATATATGGATAGAGTATTTTTTATAACAATACTTTTTCTTCGAAACTACAGTTTTATAATTTTGCCTCTGTTAAGAGATTTGTATTTAATTCTTAAAGAACTTATTCATTTTTTAAACTCTATTTCTGAAACATACTTGAAGAAATATAAACAACTTTTAAGCAGTTTTACATGATATTCTCAGAAAGGCAGCTGTCCCCTGGGTGCCTCTGAGCATTGTTAATCAAACATACACTAAAAAAGAGTGAAGGAAATAGTGATAATGAAGGAGTGGGAGGATAAGGACGAAAAGAGCAGAATAGCATGAAGAATGTGGCAGCCTAAGTATGAGACTGCACTCTCACTCGTAATAAGCCCTAATTCATGCAGAATGTGGAAGGGGATTAAAGATAGTACTAGACTTTGGGGTGGGAGGAGAGTGTGAGATAGAAATCTGAGAAAGAACTAGAGGAAGCAGATTGCAAATCTCAAGGTATAGGCCTTCTGTAGGGACACCATGGGGCTCAGGCCCTGGACGTGGGAGGAGGAGGAGGGATCCTGCCTTCACAGGGCTCCTCCCAGGGTGCAGGAGCCTGCTTTGAAGTGTTACCATGGAAACAACAAATAAAACAACACTCACAAAGTCAAAAGGTTGAGATCTATTTTTCCCTAACCTTTCTTCTTTTAAGTATCATTGTTCTGAGAACATCAGAATGCTTTATTAACTGTTAATATTTTCCTGTTGTTAATGAGATTTTAAGATCAAACACGCCAAAATGCTAAGAATGGTAAGACATGAATAGTGAAAGGAACAACATGAAAAACTAACTTCATCTCTTTCTTTTTCTCCTAAGAAGTAGATCTAAAAGAAACTTAAAAAGGAAAACAAACCTGGTAATTTATTACTGTCTTTAATATGCAAAAGGTTGGTTTTGATGTTATTAAAACATCTTATGAAATGGCAAATTTTAAACTTCACTGGGAAAAGTTTCTCTAATTTGGTCCTATAGAATTATTGCATATTACATAAAATCAAGATCTCAAGGAAGAACAAAAGACTAATCTCAATCTTTAGTGTATATGCAAGTTTCAGCATATGGGAACATTTATGATTAAGAAAAATATAATAGTATCCCTTGCCTAGTAAACCTTTCTTAAAATTACCCAACAGAAACTGGTGACTAAAAATATTAAATGAAATATACTTTTTTATTTTTAAATGCCCTGTATCAAAACCTCCAGGCCAGAGGACTGAACATCTGTCAGAAGACAGCAAACCAGAAATCTTAAAAATGAAAGACATAAACAGCACTTGTCTTAGTACCTATGTGTGGAGGGTAAAAGGTACTGAGGTAGATACACTAAGCACAGTAATCACATCTATTTAGTAAGCCATCTGTCTTCCATGCATTTTAAAATTTATAATTTCTGATTATAAGGAAATGCCTCTTATTTTTAAAAAAGTATAGAAAAATATAAAATAATGTTAACATTTTGAGTATTTCCTTCATGTGACTCTATTAGACATAGTATATGTGTTTGAGATCATACTGCAATACAATTTTGTACCCTGCGTTTTTCTGTTAATATCATTTAATGATTCCCCTATGTTGTTAGAAACTGTTCATTAATATCATTTGAATGGTTACATAATATTTAGTAACTAATTTATTGTTTTACACAGGAATACCATAATACGCTCAGACAGTCTTCTATTGTTAAATATTTAGGTTGTGCCCAATTTTGTGCTGTTACAAATCAACTGCATTTAACAGCTTTGTGGTTAAGGCTTTCTCTTTTAAGGGTCCCACCTCAGGACAGACACTGAAAGGGGATTATTGCATATTATAGCAGAAATGGTTTTAGAGTTCTTGGCATGTATTGAAAATTATTTCCTTAAACACTCAAATAGCTGCACCAATTTAAACTGCCATCAGGGTCTATCAGAAAGGACAGTTCTCTAACCAGTGTTCTGTGTCATCTCATTTCATATGCCCCTCCCACTTTAAAAAAAATAACTGAGGTTCACATCAAGATATGCTGTGAGAAAAAACCATACACAGCTATCTTTCTACAGGTGTTGCTGAAGACATGGTCTGCCACTTACTGACCCCTTAGGAAAACATAGGAGAGAAGCTACTCTCAGATTTCGTTGCAAAAAAGAACAACAACAACAAAAAAAAGAACTGTGCCCCTAGTAAATAACTGGCAACTATAGTCAGACGTATAATTGCATGCGTTTCTTGTGCTTCTCTCTTCATTTGACCAGTAGGGAAGCCAGACTGTGGCTAACTTTTCAACATCGTGAAAGGCTTATTGTTTGACCTTATCTTGGCTTTGACTTTATTTTCTTACCTTCAAAATAACTTTTATGTCATTAATTGCATTTTTAAACTGCTTTTTATTTTTAAATAAAATAGATGTAATCTAAGTTAATTGATAATTTTTACTTAAACTTTTTGATGATGAATTTGATGTTGCTTTAAATAATATTTTATTGAGAATAAATGAAACTGAATATTTTAACCATTTGTGGTTCCTCCTCGGCAGTTTCCAGTTTATTTCCTTTGCCTATTTATCTATGGAGTCCTTATATTTTTCCTTTTCTGCATTGCCTCTGGGACAACCTGAAGAAGAGTGTTTTAGAGATCTTTTTTGAGAGAAATCCTGGACCAACTTTTATTCTTTCAAGGACTCCCCCCGTTTACATTCCAGAAAGCCTTCAGAGATGAGCTACCTCTTTTGGAAACAGGAATTACACACATGGCATTAAGGTGGCATTCGAGGTAATGAGTCAGAAAGACAAGATGGAGTCCATCATACGTTTAAGGCACCCACTAGTTCCCTGACTCTGCCTCTTGTTGGTTGGGTGAAGGAGAAGGGGGTGTTAAGAAAGGAAGGAGCCTCTTTCCCAGCACTTCAGAGAGTGAGCAGGTAAGTTCTCCATAGTCCCAGGCATAGAACTTTTGGTAAATCATAGCTTAATCACAAAATGAGACTTTCTGTTCCTTCCCTTAGAGGTGACAATAGCCTAGGATGAGCGTGATTTGACTTTACATCATCAGTCATAAAGGAGAGAAGCGACCTTCTTGGGATTTGCAGAGAACCCCTGGCAAGTGTGTGGGGAAGAGGCACTAAGCTTCACCTGCTCTTTCAGGCCCCATTATTACAGAACCTCCAGAAATGAGCTCATTGCACCATGGGAAATTTAATGTCCGTATAGGATGCATCTTATGCAGGAAATGATTAATATAGCACTCAGAGATTGGGAGTGGAGCCAAGTGGGTAGTTTTTAAAAATATTTTTTATCAGCAAGAAATGGCTTTAATCTAAGTGTAGAGAAAGAGCATAACATGAATTAGACAAATTATTAATATCAAATGTTTCCATCATTAACATTCTTGGTTCTGCTGTCTCTTAAAATAAAAAGACATTTGTAACCCAAAAGTTGGTCAGCACCAATATCTATGGATCATACCAAAAATAGAAGTGAACCTAACTTCCTGAGGGCTTACCACATGCATTCTTAATAGCTAGATCAAATGGGGAAAATCAGCATGTCTATTTTTAAAATAGAAAAACCGAGTGTTAGAACACTCCTTTGGAGCAGGAAGATTATACAAGACAAAATCTGAACTTGGAAACGATAATTCTCCTTTGAGCAGGAAAATAACTTAATAGAATTCAATGGATTAGCAAACTTGTGGTAGAATTTATAAAGGAAAAGCCAGCCAGTGATAATGTAGAGGATGCAATTGAAGTACTCAGACTTGAGCTATGGATACAGAGGATCCATACACTGGTTGTAGAGCTTCGAGCAGCAGCAGAAGTCACTGAGAAAATGAGAAAAAAATCAGAGAGATGACTCTTGCAACAAAGTGAGCACATGTGTTTTTTAAATCTATTTTTATTTTTTTCCTGTGTTTTTAAAAGATCTAAATCAAATTAAAATTCTAGGAACGCTTGTGGTTTCTCAGAATACTGTTGTACTGTTACCCCTCCAAAGAAGGTCGTACAAAATTAGCTCTTTGGTCCCTCATGTGGAAAGATCCTTGCTAAGTCTCACTTTGGAAGAAGAAGTTCAAGAAGGAATGTAGATTAATTAAATGTTTGAGCAATCATTCAAACTATGCTTAGTACCTCTCATATAGAAGGAACTGTGTTGGGGAGTTGGTAGACCTTCACAAGGCTATTGTATTGTAGGAAATGAGGCAGAATCACTTATAACCAAGCTGGTAAGTAACGAGGGCCATACATGCATTTGAACCTAATTGCTATCAGAGTGTAGACTGGGAAGAACACTTTTGCCTAGAACGGTTGGCAAAGGTACAGTAGAGAAGGTGGCATTTGCTATTCCAGGTAGTAAATGGGTGTTACAGCTTTACACAGAGGCAGAGAAACTTGGGGCTCTTTAAGGAATGGCTATTAGTCCAGACTATCTGAGGCATAAGATTCAAATTGACAATATTGGGGGGTGAGGAGGGGCTGGAAAGGAAGATGGTGCCAGATTATAGATGGCTCTGCACGGCAGGTCTCAGTTGAGTTTAGGGTTTGAGTACGTGTAGTTTACTGGAGAAATGATCCTGTAAAGTATGGGTTGGGGGTGGGAGTGGGTGGGGGTGGAGAAGGCATAGAGAAGTGAGACAAGGAAAAGGAATAGTAAGTGAAATGTTGATTAATGATCTGCTTACCACATTGAGCAATGGGGTGCTATCCCACCAGAAGGCCTCTGAGAGCCTGTGTAGAACACTCCTCAGAATTGCCTCTCCATGGGATAAGAACTCCCATTCCTCACTGGTTGAGCTAAGGGTCCACAGGCCATTGTGCAAGCACTGCAGTGACTGAGGTCAGAGACTGTCCAGGTCATCCTAACCCCTCGTCATCCATTGCTTTCTCTGTGCTGAAGTCTCTCTGGTGGGCACTGACATGAGACTTACGGACAAGCTAGGGAAATCCCACTTCATTGGGAGGAACCATCATTGAGAGATTTGGAGCAGGCGAGTTGCCTACTCACAGCAGCACTTTCTGGCATCTCCACTGTAGGCTGGGACTCTACAATGTTGTGTGAAGTGGCCCAGCCTTTTCTGCCACTGAGACTAGACATTTTCTTGGTGACAAACCTGCTTTACTCTAGACCTGCAAATACATACGGGAACAAACTATATAGAAGGGACAGTTATGAGCCCAGGGAGTATACTAGGGTGCGTCTCTGAACATCTTAGTGTTTCCCTTAATTCATCTCTCTCCTCCTTAACAGAAAGTTTCCCAGACATCGATATGCCTCTTTTTCCTAAGGGATGTGTCTTGTGGCTATTCTTCCACTTCCTCCCCCACCTCCACCCTAGCACAGACTCCTGCATGACAGGCTGCCTTCCCCTCTGAGCCACCAAAGGAGGCTAGAGACCTCTCCAGGATCTCTTTCCCTCACCGTGCCTGGGGCAGTTTCTTTCCTGGCAATTTGAGCAGAAAGATTCTCCCAGAATCTTCAGTTTTCACTGAGCTAAGTTTTTTTATTTTATTTCAGCCTTCCATCTGGACTTCTAAAGTTTCCCTTTTAGCTGCTTAAATCCTGAAGCCATTTTGGCTTTAAGCAAATATTTGCCAAACACTGTCTATGCTCTGGGGACCAACAGATGGAGACATCCTTCCTGTTTTCTCAACAGAAATGAACTCAACGCACAACTCAATTTAAATCAGTAGACATGTGCTGAGAATCTATGTGCCAGATATTCTTTCAGAGTTGGGGGTAGTGTAGGCATAAGAATGCTTTTAGCCACAAGTTAAAAACTCTAAAGTGGCTTTTTAAAAATAAAATTCATTATCACGTAATGTCCTGTAGTACCACATGATTTCACACATATGTGGAATCTAATGAACAAAATAAACTGATGAACAAAATAGGTCTCAGAGACATAGACGCATAGAACAGTCTGTGGAATCTCAGAGGGAAGGCAGGGGTGGGTGAGTTGGTGGGAAGAGATCAAGCAAAAAACTTGTATACATATATGCATAACCCATGGATACAGACAATAGGGTGGTGAAGGGGGCAGGCTAGAAGACGTCAATGGGGGGGAAAGGGACATATGTAATACTTTCAACAATAAAGATTTAATTTTATAAAAGAAAAAGAAAGGGACAGAATAGAGGGTGAACCTTATGAGCATTAAGGTCTTAATGAGATTAATATTGTTAGACTCAAGCTATGAATATTGGGAGTGAAGGGGTGGATATCTATGCCTTGCTGTTGACCCTCAGTGATGGAGGTGAGTACAGTGGGAGAGGTATGGCCTTGGTCCAAGTGTATGAGGCTCTCTCTAGACCCCTGTTCTGGAAGCTATGTGTTTGAGCTTGCAGGAGCATCATATAGCTCTCCCTGGCACAGCCTTTGGAAAACCTCACTGTAGCTACTGAAAGGGGATGGGAGAGTAACATTCTATGTCCAGTACGTGCTTCTTCTTCTTTTTTTTTTTTTTTTGCCCATTATAGGTTTTATTTTATTTTTTTTTATTTTTTATTTTTTTTTATTGCTTAAAGTATTACAAAGGGTATTACATATGTATCCATTTTATCCCCCCGCCCTAGACAGTCCCCTAGCCTCCCCTATCACCCAGTGTCTTATGTCCATTGGTTATGCTTATATGCATGCATACAAGTCCTTTAGTTGATCTCTTACCCCCCTACCTCCTGCCCCCCAACCCTCCCCGGCCTTCCCGCTGCAGTTTGACAATCTGTTTGAGGCAGCTCTGCCTCTGTATCTATTATTGTTCAAAAGTTTATAATGGTCTCTATTGTCCATGAATGAGTGAGATCATGTGGTATTTTTCCTTTATTGACTGGCTTATTTCACTTAGCATAATGCTCTCCAGTTCCAGCCATGACGTTGCAAATGGTAAGAGTTCCTTCCTTTTTACAGCAGCATAGTATTCCATCGTGTAGATGTACCACAGTTTTCTAATCCATTCATCTACTGATGGACACTTAGGCTGTTTCCAGATCTTAGCTATGGTGAATTGTGCTGCTATGAACATAGGGGTGGATATATCCTTTCTGATTGGTGTTTCTGGTTTCTTGGGATATATTCCTAGAAGTGGGATCACAGGGTCAAATGGGAGTTCCATTTTCAGTTTTTTAAGGAAACTCCATACTGTCTTCCATAGTGGCTGCACCAGTCTGCATTCCCACCAGCAGTGCACAAGTGTTCCTTTTTCTCCACATCCTCTCCAGCACTTGTCGTTTGTTGATTTGTTGATGATAGCCAGTCTGACAGGTGTGAGATGGTACCTCATTGCTGTTTTGATTTGTATCTCTCGGATGATTATTGACTTTGAGCATGTTTTCATATGTCTCTTGGCTTTCTGAATGTCCTCTTTTGAAAGGTGTCTATTTAGGTCCTTTGCCCATTTTTTGATTGGATTGTTTATCTTCCTTTTGTTAAGTTGTATGAGTTCCCTATAAATTTTGGAGATTAGGCCCTTATCAGATATGTCATTGGCAAATATGTTTTCCCACACAGTGGGTTTTCTCGTTGTTTTGTTGATGGTTTCTTTTGCTGTGCAGAAGCTTTTTATTTTGATGTAGTCCCATTTGTTCATTTTTTCTTTAGTTTCAAGTGCCCTAGGAGCTGTATCAGTGAAGAAATTGCTTCGGCATATGTCTGAGATTTTCTTGCCTTTGGATTCTTCTAGAATTTTTATGGTATCCTGTCGTACATTTAAGTCCTTTATCCATTTTGAGTTTATTTTTGTGTATGGTGTAAGTTGGTGGTCTAGTTTCATTTTCTTGCATATATCTGTCCAATTTTCCCAACACCATTTATTGAAGAGACTATCTTGGCTCCATTGTATGTTCTTGCCTCCTTTGTCAAATATTAATTGAGCATATTGGTTCGGGCCGATTTCTGGGCTCTCTATTCTATTCCATTGATCTATATGCCTATTCTTGTGCCAGTACCAGGCAGTTTTGAGAACAGTGGCTTTGTAATACAACTTGATATCTGGTATTGAGATCCCACCTACTTTGTTCTTTTTCAGGATTGGTGCAGCTATTCGGGGTCTTTTTTTATTCCAGATGAATTTTTGGAAAGTTCGTTCTAGATCTCTGAAGTATGCTGTTGGTACTTTAATGGGAAGTGCGTTAAATTTATAGATTGCTTTGGGTAGTATGGACATTTTAATGATGTTGATTCTACCAATCCATGAACACGGTATGTTCTTCCATCTGTTTATGTCTTCCTCTATGTCTTTTTTCAACGTCCTGTAGTTTTCTGAGTAGAGGTCTTTTACCTCTTTAGTTAAGTTTATTCCTAGGTAGCTTAGTTTTTTCGGTGCAATGGTAAACGGGATTGTTTTTATAATCTCTCTTTCTGAAAGTTCACTATTGGTGTATAGAAATGCCTCAGATTTCTTGGGGTTAATTTTGTATCCTGCTACATTGCCAAATTCATGTATTAAGTCTAGTAGCTTTTTGATGGAATCTCTAGGGTTTTGTATGTATAATATCATGTCGTCTGCAAATAAGGACAGTTTTACTTCCTCTTTTCCAATTTGGATGCCTTTTATTTCTTCTTCTTGCCGAATTGCAATGGCTAACACTTCCAGTACTATGTTGAACAGGAGTGGTGAGAGGGGGCATCCCTGTCTTGTTCCTGTTCTTAGGGGAAATGGTGTGAGTTTTTGTCCGTTGAGTATGATGTTGGCTGTGGGCCTGTCATATATGGCTTTTATTATGTTGAGGTATGATCCTTCTACTCCCACCTTGCTGAGAGTTTTTATCAAAAATGGGTGTTGAATTTTGTCAAATGCTTTTTCTGCCAGTACGTGCTTCTTGTATGTTATCAAATTTAATCACCACAGCATCTGTGTAACACTTAGTGTAATTATTTTCATTAAAACCACTTTGCAGATGTGAAGACAGATCTTTGATGCTCCTTAGGTGTTTAACTGCTTGCTATCTAGCATCACGAGCAGACACTGCGCAGAAGAATAAAACTCCTGAAGTGCCTGAGGGTAGTGACTTTAGACCACTCGGATTTTGTGGTGTCCTCTTTACCCTCCATCAGCTCCTACAAGACACGTATTTTTAGGAGAGAAGATAGTCTTAAAATGAAGATATGAAGAAGACTATTCTGAGTGCTAGACCCAATAGGCCTGGGGTCAAGGGGTGCCCCAAGAGGGACCCTAGAATGAGAGCAGCTCTGGAGGGAAGGCCAAGGAACCTATACATACCATCATCATGAGAAAATATTTGCTGTACTCCAAAGACACAACGTTAAAATACCCTCCTCCAACACAACCTGGTCTTAAATCAGATACTTCCTGCAAACACACAATCAGGGATTTTCCCATAAGAGCTGTTATCTTCAAGTGCATCAAGACATGAAAACTCAGCAGCTAGAAAGATTTATATACTTCTTTAAATATCTCCCAAGGACAGCACAGGGAAAGTTCATTTTTAAGGTTTGTTTCATAGTTTCATGAACTTCTATCACTTGAAGAAACAATCAATTTTTCTGTGACATTGGGGGGAGGGTCTCAGAGAGTATCCATTTGAGAACTCAGTGAATTACCAGCATATTTTGCAGTTGAGAGCTCAACATTTATACATATAATACTAGAGGCCCAATGCACAAAATTCGTGCAAGAGTAGGCCTTTCTTCCCCCTGGCTGTCGGCACCAACTTCCCTCTGCCACCTGGAACTGAGCTTCCCTGGCAGCCCCGGATTTGTCCCGGAAGGAGGTCTGGTCTAATTAGCATATTATGCTTTTATTATTATAGATGTAGGCAATCTGGATAAGATTTATGATTTTTTAAATTTCACAAATTTATTTCCAAAGTTAGAATTATAGGCACTCCTGGGGTATATTTTCCTTCTTCTGGTAACAACACAATTTCAACCCAAGTATTTAATTTAAATAATTCATTTATGCAGAAGAACCCATGAAATGCAAATGAGCATGTTCCCTAATTACCATTTCTGTTGACCACCTTATAGCATCATTCATGGTTGCAAACTGCAAAGCCTTTAATCAAAACAAGACCCAGGCAGGCTTTCAAGGGCCAGGGTAGCAAGTATGGGCTCAATGGGAAATGAGAATCAGAACTTACAGTTCTGGAGTGCCTGAACTGGAGAGAAGGGAAAGCTATAAGCCATGGACTACCTATTTTCTTCTCTCCACCGGTTTGTATCATGCATAGTGGGAGGTGCCTGATCCCTCCCCTTCCCAGCACATGGACGTGTAATATTTATATTAATATCCACACATCCGGCCATTCAAGCATCCAGGCATATTTACACAAATAGAACACACTGGCACATAGACGGTGTGTGAGTTCCACACCACTGCAGTCTGTGCTTTGTCTCGCTTGGGGTCACCCATTACTCGAGTAAGCACCTGCCCCTGTGACCGCTTCCCACCCTGCAGGGGTTCCATGTGAGCAGAGAGCCGGCAGAGTCTGGGACTTGAGAAAGCCCAGCTTCCAGACGGGTCTAGGCGGCCCCAATGGAGGGGGCGGAGAGGTGGAAGAAAGGAAGGGGTGGTCCGCAGAGGGCCACACCCTTCTATGTCCAGGCCCTTCGCAGGGCCAGACTTGGGTATGGCCTCGAGGAGGTAGGGTAATCCCGAGCGGCCAGGTCCCGCTGCTTTGAAATGGGGAATCTTGAGTTGGGGTCTCCAGCAGGCCAAAGGGCGAGAATACAAACAAAATTACCGTGTTTTTAAAAATTAAATATTTGGTCGTCTGCCCCCCACCCCCACCCCAAAGGGCCGCTTCCAATGTCTGCCTGTGAGCCTGGCTGTCTGACCCTACCAGGCATTGAGGAGACCCCAGACCCCGGCCAAGTTTCCTCCTGATGCTCCTACTGCGCCCTAAGCTTCCCCTCGACCGGAGTGCGGAGTGGGGGTAGGGGTCGGGGGAATGGTCAATTTAGCCCTGCCTAATGGCTTCCTGGAAGTCAAGTGAAGTTAACGGTCCGTCCCTGGCCCAGGGATAGGAGGCAAACTCTCCCTGGCAACCGCGGTTCAGCACTGAAAATTCCCTCTCTCGGGACCGGACTCGGGGCGCCGCCCCCAGGTGCGCAATGCGTAGTCACAGCCACTAATTAAGGACGGGTGCCCTTTCCTTCACTCTCACAAACTCAGAGCCCTGACTTCTTCAAAGTACCCGCCCCTGGGGGTGGCTTTATCTCCACCGACCCCGCAGCGCAGCCGGACCCCGCCCTCCCGGGGCGCTTCAGCCCGCCCCGGGGACGGAGTCGTGCGCCGCTCCCGCCTCCCCGCGCGCCGCGCCTCCCGCCCCGCGTTCCGCTCGTACTCCAGCCACGCCGCCGCCGGCACTGCAGCACCGGGGAGGAGGCGCAGGCGGAGGAGGGGCAGGCGGACCGCAGCGTGTGAGTCGGGAGCCACTTTGCCGCCCCTCCTCTCGCTGCTGACACGCCTGGAGGAGTCACCACTCCGTGCGCTGCGGGGAGCGTGGCAGACGGAGGCGGCCCGGGAGAGCGAGCCGGAGCGACGCCCGCGCGGTGGCGGCTGCAGCGCTGATAGCACCCAAGGCAGGGGGTCCCCAGCGGCCGGAGCGGTGAGTGAGGGACCCCGGCAGCGGTGGTGGGATTTCCCGCCGCTGCTTAATCTTCCTTCCGGACCCAGAGGCCAGGTGCCGCAGCCTTGGGAACTTTTGCAGCCTTGTGGAAGCGCAACTTTGCCCCGCCTGCGGGCGCCAGGTGCTGCCCAGCCGGGCACCTTTGCTGGGGCGGGACCGGGGAAGTCGGGGCATATACGGATGGTGTGACTTTCCCCACCCTCCCCCCAGTTGCCTGGGGTAGGTCAGGGGAGGTGGGCTCACTTTATCTCAGATTCCTGGGGGAAGTATGTGGGCAGCAGCGATGCGGGGGCCGCGCCCTCCTACTGTGGGGACCTACACGATCCTTGCTTGCCTGGTTCGACGGGCAGGAGGAGGCTGATTCCGCACTAGCAGCTCTAAGTCCCAGGCTGGGTGTTTGTCCAGTACCTCCATTCCAGCCTTGGGCTCAACTTTTCCGCGGGGATTCCTCTGCAGACGTGAGGGTGGCGGGAGAGCAGAGGCAGCCGCAGTGGGTACTGCGGGAGCCGAAAAGAACACGGGGAATTGAAAAACTGTTCCAGTAAGTCCTCGACGCGCCTGTCTAGCGTCTAGGGAGGGATGGAGAGAAGGACACGCGCGGGGCTGTGGCTGTAAGTGCCTGCGCGTCGCTACGCTGCGCCTGCATTCAGAAAAACCCTACCGAGCGCCCGCTGGGCTCCAGGTGAGGCTGAAGAGACGTATTGGTGTGGTGCTCCGTGGGGGAGAAAAACCCATCACATGTAAACAAACTACCGAGATAATTTCCAGTTGTGGTGCGGGCTTTGGAGACGATCACCCAATCCATTGACCCCTCTCTAAGAGGGCTCTTTCCCCTGGCCTGGGTTCTAGAACTGGGAAGACATGTCCCCAGCGTGTCGCGGGGAGCCCCCGGGCTGGGCCCACGAGGACTGCGGAATACGGTGATGAACTTGGTATGGGGAGGTGGGCACCCCGCCGCGAATGCACCACCCAGCGCATTTCTGTGGGCTTGCGGGGACCTCAGACGCCGGGCACCCGGGGACGGAGGGGGAGGGGCTGAGTCACTGGGCACCGGGGCCGGAGGTGCCGCCAGGATGGCCCGAGCGGGGGGTGCTCGCGTCACCCGCTACGTGTTCGAGTGATTCAAATGCAGACCCACGAGGGGCAGGCGGGGGTGGGCGGCGCAGGGGGAGGCAGGAGTCTCCGTCTGGGAGCGCGCGTGTGTGCGTCAGAGGCTCTCTGGTGATGGATGCCCGGCAGTGCACCGCTGCGACCCGCGGGCAGGCGGGGGCGGATGGACTCCGAGGGGGGGGGCGGGGGGGGCGCGGCGGCGGCGCGGGCGGCCTGGGAAGCCCCGCGGTCCGGGCTGCGGGCAGGTGGGCGGATCCGCAGTGCGCCGCAGCGCCGGGAAGGCGCCCCACCGGCCGGGCGCTCCCCCGGGGACCGAGGACGGGGGGCGTCTATTAAGGCGCCACCATAGGGACCCTATGGTCTCCTCTCTCGCAGGACCTCCTTCCCGCATACTTAGCTGACTGACAGCGCGAGAAAGTTGTTGTCGTTTAATTCTTATCCTTAATCCTGGAGGAGAATTGGCGTTAGTTAATCTCTTTGGCGTTCACTCGCAGGGGCAAATTACGGAAGGCCTCCTGCTGGCGGCGAGTTTTCCTGTGAAAGCTTCGGTGTTGAGGTGCATGGGATTCGGAGGAGCTAACTCGTTCCTTCACTGTTCTTCGGGCGTAAGCCTGAGAATGGCTTACAAAAAACGATGTGCTGCATCCTTTCTTTCCTGATGTAAAAATATACGTTAACAACAGCACAATGAATGCATTCCCTGGTAGAAAATAAAAAGCACAATCCGCGTTTCATTCTGTTTACTAGTATTATAATTATTATTTTTTTAAAGACCACACTTTCTGGAAAACGAATAGCAAAGGTTTTTTTCTGCTGGTTTTACTGAGTGAGCCCCAATCTGCAGTGTGTGTGGCAAAAGGAATGAAAGTGGGGGGCGGGAGGGGGGAGGGCAGAAAAGCAATGATCACACACAGTCCAGACAAAGATCCCAGCTCCCACCTTACCAGGTATTATGTTATGTCACTTTGGGCAAGTGATTTACCCTCTTGGGTTCATTTTGTACATGTGAGGAATGTGGAAAATAGCTCAAACTAGCTCGGATTACAGAGTTGTTTTGAGGACAAAAGAGATGGTCTCAGAGAGCTTTGGACATGCAAATTCTTTATGAATGCAAAATATTACGAAACACCGTCTCTTTAAAGAAAAATAAAACAATTTTATCTTTTAAAAAATTCTAGAGACTTTCTCCAGTACTGTTCCTTTAATGAAATTTGGCCTTCAGACTCAGCAGATGTAGACAATAGATTTTTCCTAATCGTCCAATATAACATCAAATGCCATTAGCTGCTGTCTGGAGAAGGAAAGGGGGGGGGGGCGGAAAGCTCTGGATTACACCTCAGTGTTGTGGTGATGTAGTGGAGAAATCGAATTTATTTTTAATGACCTAATGACAGTAAAAGTAGCTTCTCTGGTCTGACCAGCAGACTAGCCTAAGAGCTTATAGGGGGAAATCCTACTCATTATTAAATCTATAAGATTCCCTAAATGTGGAAGGTGCCTCAGAGAATGGGATACAAGTTCTTCCCCCAGATTACCGCAAAGGGCATCACAATGGGCATCCACAGTGGGCGTCATGTGACTGCAAGTACCAGAAAATCCATTTCCTATCATTAGGGATTATTACTTTTTACTCTGAGGTAAGCAAGCTTGTTGACATATTTCATAAATAAAGACATCTGATTTGTCAAAATGCTTCCTAACCAGCTCGCTGCATAGTTATTCATGTTATTCATACGTAATAACCAATATCTGTGAATAGTGAAAGCAGGAGGCTGCATCAGAGGAAAACCTAGCATTCACCTCTGTGCTTCTTGGTTCTACATTGCTGAAATTTCTGTCTGATCTGGTTTAGAACATGTATTTCATGGCCAGTTAATTTCACACAAAGGTATCATTTCTGTAAAGTCTGTTTGTAAACTTAGGAGAGGCAGTGCCCCAGCTGTGTGCAGCTTTGGTACAACATCCAAAATTGTTTTTGTTCGCTTTGTTTTTTTCAATTGCCAGCCCTACTGAGCAACCAGTGTAAAATGTTGCAGTGGATAGAATTTGGAGCTTTTTTCTTTATTTGAGACAGCTGAGAGTATCAATGGGGGAAGAGCCACTACTTTAATTCTTTCTGGAAATACGTCTTAATGGGATCTACAGACACCACTTAGTTTTATCCTGATGCCCCACTTAGGGACTATGATGATGGCTTCCCTGTTGGGAAGAATTGAACAAATGGGGAGGGGTGGATTTGGATGGCTTGGTCTTTTCTGGTCCTAATATTCTTTCCCTCCATGAAATGATGAAATATATGATGAGTTTTATTTTAAACTTGAACTTTGCTTACAAGTAGAATATAGGAAGTGATTTTGATGAAGTCGGATTGAAATTTTACTTGGAGCTATGGGCTCTGTTTCTGTAGAGGAAATGGTCTGTTGGGTTTTGTATTATGCCATTGGGAGCATTAATTAAAACATTTTAAAAGGTCAAATTTGAAAAACAATAATCCCAGCTTACTGTAAAGCAGATATTTAAATCAATTTAACATGACAACATTTAAAATGTTTTCTGTACTGCACACCATGCCTGCTCTATCTTTTCCCATGGACAGTATGTAATACAAATGATTAAGACCAGACACTAAGAACCATATTGATGAGCTTTTGTCTTCTCAGAGCACTTGGGCCCTCTTACAATTCAAGAGCACAGTGAGATTTAGGACAGATAGAATAAGTGCTTCTCTTGTCACTTGTCACTATTCGAAAATCCTATGAATTAGAATCTTAGAATCGTCAAATAGACCGCGCTTCTCAAATAGTTGCGTGTATCATCCCTTCCTGGGAAGCTTGTTCAAATGGAGATTCTGAGCCCTATCCAAGACATTCTAATTGAGTGGTTTTGTGGGTGGGCCCAGAATATGCTGTTTATCAAGCTCTGCCAAGTGGGTTGGATGCCATCATTATGGGACCACACTTGCAGGGACCCTTGACCTAGGCAGTGTGGCATAGAGCCAGAGCCCATGGACTTACTAAGCTATGTTGCTCTCTTTAACATTATTTCCTTGACGCCCTTAGAGAAGTCACATTCTAGCTAGCAAGACCGATTTGAAGATGACTAAATTCTTTGGTAAAAGTCAATAAGGCAGGGATTGGGAAGGACTCTGGAGACCATTGTGTAGTAGATGACATCAAAGAAGGGAGGGCACAGGCAGGAGGAGCATCATGTGTGACTGGCCAGTCTATTAGAGTAAAGACTGAAAACCTTAACCTACAAGGCCTGCAAGGCTCTGAACGGTCTGGCCCCTGCTCACTTCCATGACCTCATCTTGCAGAACCTCCCAAACCTTTCCCATCCTGGCACCCTTCACACGTCAGCCTCTTCCTGCTATGGCAACCTTATCACCTGCTCCAACCCACCTTCACCGTTTTAGCTCCTTGTGTTCTTCCGATTCTAGGCCGGTCTTCCCTTTCTGGGGAAGCCTCCCAAACCTCTCTCGTGAGGTTAAAATTCCCTTTCCTCTCACAGTGTACTTTTGCTTTTAAGTAAGGCTGTCAGAGAAAAATGGATGCTCAGTTACATTTGAATTCAGATTATGAACATACATTGTTCTTAAGGGCAGGTTGTTGTTTTGTCTTGCTGTGTTGTCTCTAGTGTCTAAAAAAGTATCTGGAACACAGCAGAAGCTCAATAAATGTTATGAGATAAATTAATGAGCTATTTGGGAAAAAATGGACAAGTTTCTTAACCTCTCTGAGCCGTCATTTTTCAGCTGTGAAAAGATGATTTTTGTACCTACTTTTTAGGATTGTGTATGAAGATTAAGTGGGAAAATATACATAAGCATGTTATTTTGTAGACACTGTACTTTGAAAAGTGGCTTTTCTTTCAAGGTCTTGTAAAATAAAAGGATTCCTTCTTAATGTAAGAAACCCAAACTCCTTTTTATTATAATGCAGTCTTGCTAGCAGACAGGTGTTTCCTGAACATTTACCAATGCAGGGTGCTCTGAGATTTACCTGGGCAGTTCTGGAGGAGTACCCATCGGCAGATGGTAGCACCCGGGGTCGGCTTCATGGGCTTTCGTCGCTGTGCAGTCACACAACCTCACATGCAAAAGGGACTCTGTGGCCCGTCTGGTGTGGCTCAGTGGTTGAGCGTCAACTCATGAACCAAGAGGTCACTGGTTTGATTCCTGGTCAGGGCACATGACCCAGTAGGGGGCCTGCAGGGGACAAAGCAGGCCAATCGAAGTTTCTCTCTATCCCTCTTCCTTCCTCTCTCTAAAAATCAATAAAAAACAAAACATATTAGAAGGGCTCTGTATTTGATTTATATGCTGCCATCACTACTTGAAATTCTTGGAACAGGGGCCCCATGTTTTTTTTTTCCTTTGGACCCTGCCAGCTATGTCGCTGGTCTGGGTGACCAGTACATGTTTGTATATAGCACATGCACTGGGAACATTATATTTAGTCTTCCTAATGACCCTGGGCCTCTCATTACTTAGAGAATTTGTGTTTTCCCCCAGATATGGCTTAGAATTGCCTGAACCAAATTCAATGCCCTTTGCACTACACCAGGACGGCCCCCAGTGTATCTAAACCTTTGCCTGAGCATCAGGGGCTCTAAAGGACTAGCCTTCGGTCTCTTATTTTAGGCCACTCCTCTGGATCCTCCCCATCTCTGCTCCTGAAGTTGCTGAATGATTGGAGCTTGAAGTTCCAGGCTGCCTTTGTAGGAGCACCAGCAGTGTGTTTTAGACGAGATCGCCTCAGTGTTCAGGTTTTAAAATATGCGGATTTACATAAGATAAATAGTGATCTTGAGGGGTTGAACTTTTCTAAGAGAAATATGAGATGTTTGTTCTTTGCTTTAAATGGCCCAGCTGAGTCATGCAGCGCAGGAGCCTCCGCAGCACCGAACGCCTTGCGCTTTGGCAGTGGGTGGAGAAGGTGACCCACTTTATCATTTCAGGCTTCGACGAGCTTGTTTTAGATGTACTCATTTTAATATTACTTTTTAGATGTTTTAAGTAAGCCATTTTTTATTCCATTTTGCACTTAAGTGTGTTTGTATTTAAGAAGCAACATTCTAATAATTCCACGGGGCCGTACTCATGTTTGCCCTCATACTGTTATTCTTTCCTACGCAGGACGGTATGCTCCAGTTCATGCACATCCAACACATTAGGAACTGCATTGAACACAAAAGTAAGCTAAGTATAAAGATGACTTTTGAAGTATCCAATTAAATCTGCAGCCTGGGTTTCCTGTTGGCCAATCAGTGTGGAGGTAGAGAAACATAGACCCACCGTAGATAGCACCCAGTCATTCTCTGGCTCTATTCTTAGCCCAGCTATGGATTCCCAGGCCGCTGCAGAGATTCCTCATGAGTTTTCTGAGTCCTCAGGGATCAGCTGCAGTCTGTGTTCCGGTTCCCTGCAGGGTTGATGGACTGCCTCTCACTGCCCAGAGTGCCCTGGCCCCAGAATTGCAGAAACTGCTGATGCTACTGAATCCTCTCATATCCCCAGAGAGTTTAGAGGACTGCATGGAGACTGGTGAGAGGACACTTCAAGTGACACAGCATCCTGTATTTTTAATCAGCAGTTCCCTCTGGCCATTGTCCTAGGACCATAAAAAGTGGGTCTCAAATTGCTGTTCACTTGGGATGAGCCTTTTCTCAGGAGACTTCGTAGGTCCTCCCTTCCACACATGTTCAGAGGTATCACAATATTAAGATAAATCATCAGAATTTTGTACAGGATGTTTGTGGCATTATTATCTGTGGTAGTGGAAAGCTGGAAACATCCTAAATTTCCATCAGAGGGTAACCAGGTCAATAATGAAATACTACATAGCCACTGAAACGAATGAAGTGAACCCCTATATATAATTAATATGAAAATATTTTGAAGAAATGTTATGAGTTTAAAATATAGCACTTTATTGACTAGAATATGTGCTATGCCTATATTTTTAAAAAATTAAGATATATTTAAAAGTCTGGAAGGATAAAGACCAAACAGTTATCTTGTGGGAGCAAGATAGAGAGAATCTTACACTTAGTACTTTATATATTTCTGAATTGCTTGAGTTTTCGACAATAATCACATATTACTTTTGTAATTAAGTCATTAGTAAAGGTGGTAAAAATTAATTTCAAGATGCTCCTAAGATGCTACTTTTCAAATATGTCTAAATATTATTTTTAGTGGCTAAAAAGCAGTGCTAGTTTTTCCCATGGAAAATTTTCTAGTCCATAATATAGGCAAGGTAATCAAAACTGTGAGAACATAAATTATATTGGTACTCAATAAAGCCATTTTCATTTTGAATGAAAAAAAAAAAAAAGAACCCACTTATAATCATTGAATGCAAGGATCCTTGAGAGGGACAGCTCATTGCTGACTTAGGTTATTAAAGCTTCCCCTACTCCCCCACCTCTGTTCTCAATAAATCTTATGTGTTCAATAGCTGTCAAAAGCCTGTATTACTACTCAGAATATTTTGCTTTTAGGGACATTTTTCATTCTGCTATGTCTGTGTATTTGAGGGAATTGGAGATGGGCAATTTTTTATCTTCTCCTAGAAAGTCCTCCCTCCCACTATTGATCCTCCCCCACTACTAACATTTGTCTGTGGGAAAGGCTCCTAGCTGTTCTTCAAGCCTCAGCTTAAAATTTCATGACCCTCTATGGTAGAATTCAGGGCCCTTTATCTCTCTCAGTCCCGTGTAGCCACCACTGTGGGAGAGCTTCCCCTGCTTTGTCATCATGTCCTCTCTACATGTGTTTTCCTGCTGCATTCTGAGTCCCTTGAACCTCAGGGGAGAGCGCCAAGTCACTGAGATCTTTGTAACTCTCAGTGCTGGACACATAACAGCTAAAAATATTTTAAATAATTTTTAAACCTTTTAAATTGAAATCTAGAGGTGAAAGTGCATGTTTTAAAAGGGTATATAACTCAATTGGTTTTCACAAACTGGGCATATCCCTTTAACCAACACCCAGCTCTTGAGAGAGATTATTCCCAGTGCTCCAGAACCCTCTTGCATGTCCTTTCCAGCCATAATTCCCTTCCACTTTCCTGACTTCAGTCCTTTGGCAATGCCTAACAACGCTCTCCTGCTCCCATGGACTTCTTTCCGGCCCACTATCTGGGAAACTGGTTGGCAGAGCCTTACCACTGCTGATGGACATGACAATGCCCAGGATGCTGTCTCTAGATGCCCACACTTCCAACCCACGGGGTGCCAGAGGCAGAGTAAAGGTCCCTAATTTATTCCATCCTCCTCTGGGCTACCAAGCAGCTCTGCTCCTGACCTTAGACTTAGTCCCTCATGAGCATTTCTGTCATTTGACTCTCACTTGTATCAGAACGGATGTTTCCTTCTGTTTCCAATTTACTAAAATTTCTTATGAATGTGTCTGAAGTTTCATCTAATGCTTTTAAGTCTCTAATTACAAAATCATTTCTTTTTAATAGCTAAAGTCTCCAGAGTTTCTGTTTCTTCTTATGTCAGTTTTGGTAAACGACATTTTTAAAAAAGAAATTTGTCGATTTTTATCCAGGTTGTCAAATTTATTGCATAGTTATTTATAATCACTGTGTGGTGTGTTTTTTTATTCTGTGAACTCTGTGATTCTTGCATTGAATTGTGTTTTCTTCATTGCTTTAAATACTTAGAAGCTCAATCATTTTTTAAAAAATATATATTTCATCGATTTTCTACAGAGAGGAAGGGAGAGGGATAGAGAGCCAGAAACATCGATGAGAGAGAAACATCGATCAGCTGCCTCCTGCACACCCCCCACTTGGGATGCACCCACAACCAAGGTACATGCCCTTGACCGGAGTCGAACCTGGGACCCTTGAGTTTACAGGCCGACGCTTCATCCACTGAGCCAAACCGGCCAGGGCTCAATCAATTTTTTTTGTAAAGACTCTAGAATTCGAGAGTCCTGTGGCATTACTTTAAGACCTTTAAAAATGAATATGAATTATTTAAGATGTGTTACTTCCTACTTTGTAGGGGTTGTAGTGGTCTCTTAGTTCTGGCAAAAGATTAACTTCTCTTTGAAGTCAGATAAATTATCATGCAAGATACTTTCTCTAGGAAGCCAGACAGCAAATTATCATGTTGGATATTTTTAGTGGTCCATAGAATGGCTTCTGTCAATATTCTCTTATGTAAAAAGAATGAGAACATATATCAAATGGTGTATCTTTGTTGCTCAATATATCTTTGATATGTTAAAAAAAAAGATGTATTTTCTATTTAATTTGAACATGGAATAATTTCCTTTGGTTATATGCAAGTTTTTAAACTCACTATTTCTTTATCATGGAATAACAGCTCTAAAAATAACAGAACATTAATAACCAGATAGGATGACAGATAAACTTAATTAAAAAATATCTAAGTGAGAGAACCCAGGTTTGCAGGTGATACCAATTTATTTCAAAGCAAAAATGTTTGATAAAAATGAAATACTCATGCCCTGGCCCATGGCTCAGTTGGTTGGAGCATTGTCCTATATACCTAAAGGTTTCGGGTTCAATCCCCAGTCGGGGCACCTATGGGAGGCAACTGATTGATGTTTCTCTCTTACATTGATGTTTCTCTCTCTCCTCTTCCCCTTCTCTAAAAATCAATAAAAACATATCCTTAGGTAAGGATTAAAAAATGTTTTAATGAAATACTCATGGGCTTGCTGTGGGTCTACTGATTATTTAATGCTATATGTTTTTATAATCTGCAAGGGAAATGAACCATGATTTGAATTTTGATGACAAGGGTTTTATGTTGTGACAACCATAGGTCTTATTTAATTCCTATTACATCTCTGCCTGCCTTTATATGAATTTGTCAGAATATGGCAGATTTTGCATATTCTGTCCTTCAAGGTGATTGTAGGGGAATCTGAGCTCATGGAATACACATTGCAATGGCTTGTTGGCGGGCCCTTCTACATCTCAGCAACTCATAAGGCTAGTGACTCAGCATTGTATGTTTACATAGAACTGGTTATCTTCTGCCTTTTCCCTGAACCCCACCCATTCCTTCTTTTTCCTAATATCCAGCCATTCCCTGTCCAACATCATGAATTTCTCATTGACTTTTCTATTCCTCCTTTAGCCATACTTGCCTCCGCTGGGCTGGGTGGGCAAGTATTTGTCAGACATTTATTGCTACATCAAGATGCCTAATCAGACCCTCCAAAAGTTGCTAACTTTAAGCACTGATAATTTCTGTTCCCCCATGCACCTGTGGATTGGCTGGGGGCTGGATGGTCTAGGTGGAGCTTGCTGAATTTTCTCCAAGTCGCAGGTTAGGTTCAGGTTTTTAATCCTAGTTGGAATAATTGGCTGTCCAGTTCATGGGGTTTTTTTTTTGCATGGAGATGGCAGAAGTACAAGAAAGGTGGGTGGAAACATGTGATGCCTCTTAAGCCTAGGTTCAGAACTGGTGCCTGCCACTACAGCCCACGTTCCACTGATCAAAGACGTGCAAGGCATAGCACAGTTCCATAGAGCAAAGCATTGCCTCACTTACGGCACCGCTTTCCAATGTCCCAGCAGACATCCATTTAGGTGAAAATTGTCTTTCTAATAAGTGAAGCCTGGAACTTTTTATGTTTTATATATAAACACAAGTATTTTACTCATAACATTTTATGTAGTCAAAAATATGTATTTTTCAGTAGTGAAACTACTAATAAATCAAGGAAAGATTGTGTTTTGTTTTGTTTCAAGTCATTTTAAAAATCACATCAGTGGTGACAAGCACTGTGATATTTAAGTTGCTAATAAGCTCACCTCTATTTGTCTGCATTGGTGTTTGTTGCATTCATGGTAAGTTTACATTTAGAAGCAAACAGCTCATGTCTTCACTTTGTATTCTACAGTTGTTCCATGGGATATTTACATATTTAAAAACATGATTTATTATTTCTTCTATTTCTCCTTATTACCGTTAGGGCATTATATAAGGATTTTGAATTTATGTCTGCAGGTAAGGTTATTTTATCTATGAAAATTATTTAATAAGGCTTTGCAAAATACATGTTTTTGGTAGGGCTGTTGGCTGTTCTAGATTCCCCATTTTAGCAGCACGTGTAATGAGCTGACGTGTAATGTTTGGGGGTGGGAAGGGGCAGGTTGTGACACAAGGAGGGCTTTTCCATCTTAGCATTGTGTCTGAAGGAACCGTGCTCTTTCAGTAAAGATCGCCACATATTCTTCCAGCAGTGGCTGTGAAGGGAGGTAGGATGTGGGGGGGGGGGGGGGGGGGCCTGCCTACAGAAATGGTATATCTGTAGAGAATATACAAGCCTTTATCATACTTCTACTTCGAGGCGCACCCCTAATGCAAGCAGTCGGGGGACTTGGGCTGTGAAGGCACTGAGTGTTTACTACGCTACTTGAATCTTGATTGTGAAGGGTGAAAATAGGGTAGCCACGTGGTCGGCAGACTGCGGCCCCTTGAGTGTGGCTCTTCCACAAAATACCACGTGTGAGCGTGCACGTACAGTGCAATTAAAACTTCGTGGCCACACTGAAGGGGCCAAAGAGCCGCATGTGGCTCGCGAGCCGTGGTTTGCCGACCACGGGGGTAGCCAATTGTTCCAGGTAGAATTAGAAAGCTGAACCTAGCCTGCAACTGTGAGAAAACCCAGAAGAGAGAAGAAACAAACCAAGTGTTCCAAGATGGCTGCTCCAACAACTGCGGGAGATGCCCAGTGGTAATCTGGTGGTTTCTTCCTAACCTTGTTTTTAAAATCCCATTATTCTCTGAGGTCACTGCCAGACAGTGCTTCCTGTGGGGTTCTCCTGCCAGAGTTTTCTGTGTATGAGGGTGAGAGCCCCCTGAATTGCTTCCAGAATAGACTCTGACAAAAGAGGGAGTGAAAACTTGGCAACCTATCTTGATCCATAGTTCAAGGATCTGAATATTTTCCTATCAACTGAAAATGCTGTGAGGGTAATTTAGAAGAAATAAATCAGAAGACAGTGAAAGAGGGATCCAGGAATAATATATGATGCTCTGTGTGCCTTTTAATCTAAAGTTGGAACATTGATAAGGGCACACACTCTTTATCTATGGCAAGCAGAGGACATTGTTGTTGGGACAGGGCTCGCTTCATTTATTGATAAATACATTACCGCTGATTGTTTGCCCAAACATTCATTACTGTGAACCTGACTATGTAATGATCATGCCTGCCTTTTGGGATACAAATGTGCATGAATAAAGAGGTTTGATAATATTCAAAGGGAGTGAATTTTAAAAAATCCAAACCTATAAAGGTCAACATTCACTTCCCAGCAAGCCCAAGGAGAAAAGCCAATGTTTAATATATTTGATGTGAGACATAGGGATATAACCTATCTTACACCTACAGCTTTATCTAACATCAAAAGAATTACGTGATTCTTCTTAAGGGCAGACAGCAACAAAACCCACTGGGAGATTTGGAGACATTTGAGCTCCACCCACATTACACAGATGGAGCCTGAGCCAAGGTTAAAGGGATATTTTACAATAAAGGTCTAATCCAGTTTAGTCCCAATTTTTTGGTATTATGCACTCCCTAATTATTATCATACTAGAGGCCTGGTGCATGAAATTTGTGCACGGGAGAGAGGGGGGCGCGGGAAGGGGGGGGGTCCCCTCAGCCCAGCCTGCACCCTCTCCAATCCAGGATTCCTCTCACAATCCTGAACCGCTGGCTCCTAATTGCTCACCTGCCTGCCTGCCTGGTCGCTCCTAACTGCCCCCCTGTGCTGGTCTGGTCACCTGTAACTGCTCCCCCCGCCGGCCTGGTCAGCCCCAACTGCCCCCTCTGCTGGCCTGGTCGCCCCACGCAGCCTGCGTGTTCAGTCGTTTGGTCGTCCCTCACTAACCCCCATGCTGGCCTGGTCGCAGGCAAACATCTTGTGAGGGTGTGAGGGTTAATTTGCATATTACCTCTTTATTATATAGGATTACACAATTGCTGTGCTGATTACCACATCAGGCATGTGGTGTGTAACATCATATTCATTTAATAAAGCTTCTAAATAAGATGGAACTTAACATTTCATGCTATATGCAGTTGCTGGTTTAGAGATTTTTTTTCACTTAGACCAGCGGTTCTCAGCCTGTGGGTCGCAACCCCTTTGGGGGTCGAATGACCCTTTCACAGGGGTCGCCTGATACCATTGGAAAACACATATATGATTGCATATTGTTTTTGTGATTAATCACTATGCTTTAATTATGTTCAATTTGTAACAATGAAATTGGGGGTCATCACAGCATGAGAAACTGTATTAAAGGGTTGCAGCATTAGGAAGGTTGAGAACCACTGACTTAGACGATTTTGAAATTGGGTACTACAAAATTTTTAAAAATCAGATGATGAACTACCTTTGTCTAAAATTAAAATGCAATAGAGTGTGCACTTGAGTTCTTGGGGCCCCAGTGATGTTTCTGAAGTTACTTCTAACCTCCTACTGGGAATATTAGCACTTTCTTTTGCTGGTATGTGTGTGTCTGTGGGAGAGAGAGAGAGAGAGAGAGAGAGAGAGTGTGTGTGTGTGTGTGTGTGTGTGTGGTCTTCATTTCCTCTACTGATATTGATGGGTTGTGACATCTTCACTCAGGAAACCATGACAATGTTAAGTGCCTTCTCAGGGTCTTCTGACCAGATTGTATCTTTCTGGTAGGAGGGGTTTGCGCCCTCCCTCGAAGGATAACTGACCACTGATTTTCAGTCTGGCTGACATATGACAACACAAAATTCTCTTCTTAATGGTTTTCACTGTCTCTTTGACTGACAGTCTTGGAGATCGGTTTGTCTAGTTTCCCAGGCGGCACTCTGCTTGTCCTCAGCCCAGAGGCCTTTTGGGTTTACATTCAGGAGAGTTCAGCTTACCTTCTATTAATGGAGAGAGCAATTTATGATGAGCTTTTCTGATCATAAAAGATTTTCCTCCTTTTTATCCAGGCTGAATTTTTCATTCAAAATTCCAAACTTAATTCTAAGAATTAGCCTGTGTCTCTGTGTGTATATTTCTTAGACTAACAGATTTCTCATGTCTCAGAAGAGATAAAATGGGGAGTTGGCAGTCAGATGTGAATTCTGGTTTTTAGCTGGATTTTTAAAATGTGCCAAAAGTCTCTGAATGGACAGCCCTGTCAGCAAATTGGCCATAATATTTTATTTGTAAAACGCTCAGCAAATATTTATAGTGTCAATAAATTAGCAAATGCTTATTAACGTTGTTCAATGTTAGGATAATTAGAAAAGGAGGAGCTTTAGATAAATCCTGACATTTGTTATTTAGACCTGATTCATGTAAATCTGCCTTGTTATTCATCAGGGGGCTAAGGTTAACTATTAATTTATTTGTTTTGTTTGTTAGCCCAAAAACTACAGATATACTCAATGAAATAAATGCAGCTTTATAGTACATAATGAAAACTGGCAGCAAAACTGCTTTAATCCAATTTAGCACTGTTATTGCTCTTAAAGAGTACACTTTCCTATAAGATCATAAAAGATACTTGAACTTATCTGGAGGTAAGACGACAGATATGTTTTTTTAATAACAGTCTTTGAGTATTTAAAAGTTAAATGCACAAAAGATGATGCCTACCTTTTCTTTTCTTCTTAAGAGGAAACAGGAGAAAATTGACGAGTAGAAAATTGAAATATTTTTTTAATGAAAGAGAAATTTCAATTCAATTTTAGTCAACAAATTGGCCATCTCCCTTATGCAAGGGATAGTGTGTGCTCCTTAGGAAAAATGAGATAGATAGGGTATAGCCTGGGATCTCAAGCACATAGACCTGGGAGGGGGGCTCAGATGGGTTACATAGCAGAACTGTGAAAGGAAGAGTGGGAGTTCAGTAAAAGCAACCCAACACGCTGCGGTGGTCAGTATATTTGCTTAACGAAGGGTTTCTCTGTCTCAGCTCTATTGACATTTGGGCCAGACAATTTCTTGTTGTAGGGCTCTGTGCTGTGCATTGTAAAGGATGGTTAACAGCCCCTCTGGCCTCTACCCATTAGATGCCAGTAGTCGAGTTATATTCTCATTTAATATCGGAAAACATTTTAAAAAAATATTTTTATTGATTTCAGAGAGTATTTTCCCTCCAGTTTTCACAACCAAAAATATCTCCAAACATTGTCAAATGTTCTCAGTGTAGAAGAAGGTAGTGTGCAACATCGCCCCAGTGGAGAATCACTGATTTACGGAATAAAAAATAATCTGCAAGAGCAATCACATTTGAGATGTACCCTAAAGGGCAGATGCAGTTGTTTGGGCATTTTGATGGGAGGGAAGTATCTTTATCAGAACTGCACATTTAGAAAGATGAGTTTGAAGTCAGGTGTGCAGTGGCTTAAAGTAGAGAGAGTCTTGAGGTAGAGATACCAGCTGGGAGTGGCCAGTTGCAGTGACATCACATAGGTGGACCCCTTTCTCCATTTGTTCTGTGAAACAGCCCACACCTCTCTTGTGCCTCCGTTAAGTGGTAGGCACGGCTCCAGCTGCTGGAAGTAGCACAGCCAACAAGACAAAGTCCCTGTTCTCTGGGAGCTTACATTCCAGAAGAGGAGGAGACCGACACAACACATAAAAACGAAACTCAAAATACTTATAAAATTGTAAAACAGTTTATGTGATCATTGGTGACTAGAGAGGCTGCTAATATTAGTGATAAAACTTATAATTAAGATACAGTAACAACTTTGTTGCAGTGAAATTACATTTACATCAACATTTATTAGAAATCTCTTCTCTAGGTGCCCAAAAATAGAAGTAAAATAGAATGTATTTCTTCCCTGTTGACCTATGAAAGTATCTGTTTTGAAGAACATTCTTTTCTACGTTTATTCAATGGAAAGGGATTTTACTTGTGGCTATTGGACATTTGGACAGTTCCTTTTAAAACAGTGTTGTCATATGTCAGCCAGGCTGAAAATCAGTGGTCAGTTATGCTTCAAGGGAGGGCGCAAACTCCTCCCAGCAGAAAGAAATTATCTACCCAAAAGACCACTAGAACATGTACCTGGTCAAATAAAACTGATAAACAGTAACCATAGGTATTGCTTAAATATCTTAATTTGGAACAGTATGTTCTTGCTGATAAATATCACACAAAAATCACTATATTTGGATATCCTTAAAAATAATCTCATGAAGGGAAAAGAAAGACTTCTGATAGATTCTGTGTGGTGTGTGCGTGTGTGTTTAACGTAACCATTTCCATTTGGTGATAGTTATCAACCTTCAATGTAAGGTTATTATGGTTCCAGCACATGCCAAGCCATGCTTCTAGGCACTTGTTATTTAGTTTTTATTGCATCCGGAGTCCAGGCCACTATAATCTCTCCTGTGGAATACAGATTCCTAGGAGGCCATTAGTTTTGTCCTTCTTTAATCCATTATATGTTGTAAAGCACAAAAAGACAACATTCATTTTCATGTTAAAAATCATTAATGGCCCTAGCCTGTTTGGTTCAGTGAAAAGAGCATCAGCCTGCGGACTAAAGGGTCTTGGGTTCAGTTCCAGTCAAGGGCATGTGCCTTGGTTGCAGGCTCGATCCCCAGCCTGGGTCAGGCGCGTGTCTCTTTCACATCGATGTTTCTCTCTCTCTGCCTCTCCCCCTCCCTTCCACTCTCTCTAAAATTCAATGAAGAAATATCCTCAAGTGAGAATTACACACACACACAAAATCACTAATGGCCCTGGCCAGGTAGCTCAGTTGGTTGGAGGGTCATCCCAGTATGCCAAAGTTGCAGATTTGATCCACAGTCAGGGCACAAACAGGAATCAACCAATGAATGTATGGGTGGGTGGAGCAACAAGTCCACGTGAATGTTTATGTAGGCTTTACTCGTGTCTCCAAAACTTGGAAACAACCCAAATGTCTTTCAGCTGATGAATGGTTAACAAATTGTGGTTTATTTACACAATGGAATACGAAATAATAAAAAAGGAACAACTACTGATGGATGCAACAAGAAGGATGAATCTCAAATGCATTATGCTAACTGAAAGCAGTCAGACACTGAAGCTACATAGTGTATGATTATCGTTACTTGACATATTGGAAATGGCAAAAAATGGTTGCCAGGGGCTGGAGTCAGGGGAAGGGTTAATTGCAGATGGGCTTGGGGAATTTGGGGGGTGAGAGAACTGTTCTATATTTTGATTATGATGTGTGTTTGTCAAACTTGGAACATTATATACAAAAAGGGTGAATTTTACTTCATGTAAATTATACCTTAACAAAAGAGCCTAAAACAATTTAATGTGTTGTGTCTCCAAGTAACTTTTACATATCACCTAGATTTGTTCCTGATTTGGTTTCCCTGTCCTTGGCGCCTCCTATCCTTGTCTTCAATAACTGGCTCGTCTCCCAGCTCCCCCATTGCTCTCTGGATGGACTCTTGCTCCTGTTAATTGACTTTAGCTCCACCAGGCACTCTCCTCTGATCAATTACATAAAATTGACTTCCTCAGAGCTAATCCCCAGCAAACCTGTGTTTTGATCTCATTATATTCTGATCGGAAACCAGTGAATGCCAGTTTTTTACTCCTTGCCCATTTACCTAGAAGAGCATAGGTTCCTACCACCATTCTCCTTGGCATGTTTGTTTCCACTGGCTCACCCATGCCCCTGAATGATGGTGTCTGGCTTTATCTAGGTTTTCAATGGACATATGGATGAGATTTTTAGCAGATTATAACTTGGGTCATGATATAATTTATTGTTCAAATGAGAACATTTTAGTTTAAAAGGTGGTGGGGTACTATTAATAATTATTCTAGGACAGTGATAGCGAACCTTTTGAACTCGGCGTGTCAGCATTTTGAAAAACCCTAACTTAACTCGGGTGCCGTGTCACATATAGAAATTTTTTGATATTTGTAACCATAGCAAAACAAAGACTTATATTTTTGATATTTATTTTATATATTTAAATGCCATTTAACAAAGAAAAATCAACCAAAAAAATGAGTTTGCGTGTCACCTCTGACATGCGTGTCATAGGTTCACCATCACTGGTCTAGGATATCAGGTGTAAACTATAATTGTCTCAGGAATCTAGGACATATGGTCACAGCAATTACATGGCACAGATATACTGTATAGGTATTCAACAATTATATTCACTTTTAAGGTGGTTAAGTTAAAAGTGGCTATATAAGCAGTTCTTCACCCATTTTTCTTCATGAATTGCATGGCACACTGCTATGGGCATACTCAGCTACAATTCCTGGTTAAAACATGTAATTCCGCTGCTTTTTTTCCTACTAGAGGAGCTACGTCAGAATGCAAATCAATGTGAGTTGATACTTTAGGACAGTGCTTGTCACATTTTACTGTGTGTACAAACCACCTGAGGATCTTGTTAAAATGCAGATTCTGATTCAGTAGGCCCGGGTGGGGCCTGACATTCTGCATTTCTAACAAGGTCCCAGGTAATGCCAATGCTGCTAGTCCACAGAGCAGTCTTTGAGAAGCAAGGAAAACTTTGAAAGCCACTGGCCAGTTTGGAAATTTGATTTGTTGATAAGGCAAAGCACCTGATTGCTTATCTGATGGCTAGGCACTCAAGTATTGAGACACTAAAACAAAGATCTGTCGAGCCATTGTAATTAAATGTTTTGGTCCAATAAAAAAGCAGGAAAAAGTCACTCTATATTTCTTGATGAGGTTTATGCAGCCAAAGGCAGATGAGACCATTCATTGCTTCTCTTTAGTATAAGAAAGCTTGAGGGAAATAGCTATATTTTTAAAGAAAATGGTTTTCTGATATTAAATTGAATTAAATTAAAATGTTTTCAGCCCAGCTGGTGTGGCTCAGTGATTGAGCATTGACCTATGAACCAGGAGGTCACGGTTCCATTCCTTGTCAGGGTTGCAGGCTTGATCCCCAGTGGGGGGCATGCAAGGGGCAGCCAACAATGATTCTCTCTCATCATTAATGTTTCTATTTCTCTCTACTTCTCCCTTACTCTCTGAAATCAATAAAAATATTTTTTAAAAATGTTTTCAGATATTAAATGAGAATATAACCTCCATTATAACCTTACATTGAAGGTTGATAACTATCACCAAATGGAAATGGTTATGTTAAACACACACACACACACACACACACACACACACACACACACACGCTCGCGCGCGCGCGCCACACAGATCTATCAGAAGTCTTTCTTTTCCCTTCATGAGATTATTTTTAAGTATATCCAAATTTAGTGATTTTTTGTGATATTTATCAGCAAGCAACATACTGTTCCAAATTAAGATATTTAAGCAATACCTATGGTTACTGTTTATCAGTTTTATTTGACCAGATATATGTCCTAGTGGAATTCTAGTTAGATAATTTCCCCACAGATTCTGCATTTAGTACAGTGTAGAAGAAGTTCTATTGGGTGGTTTTGATCCCTAAGAGATGAATCACAAATGTAAAAAATGAAATTATGGATGTATAAAAACTCAACAACAAGAAGTTAGGACTCTCTGTTTCCTCATAGAGCTAAATTAGATTAATGACCTGTCCAACATTGATTTATTATATGCATTCTTCACATTGTTGTCTTCTTTTATCAGTTTTAAACATGTGCAGATATACACTAACTGCTTTCTGGTTCTGTTTTACTATCTAGTTTAGACACATTAACTAGTTTATTTCTGAGAAAGTCATAGATGCCAAGTAAATAACAAGTAATAGATTTAAGTGAGGTTTTTTAAAATTTAACTTTCAGTGTTTTAGTTTCCTATTAGCTTATAAATTTGTTGAGTTCTGTCACTTCTCTGTGAAAAATGCAAACCATTTTATGGAGCACAAAAGTAATAATTTATATATTGAAGTAAAATCCTCAACCAAAATTGCTACTCTCAAAATTCATAGTAATTGCATAATAACACTGATAGCCATTCATGCCAACTTTAGTATCAGGTAATACAACTCAAAAGCTGACAGTTTTTGGAGAGCTTTTACGCCAGCTTTCTGATTAATAGGTGAAGAAAAACAGAACAAAAGCTGCTAAAACACTTACCTAACTATGTAACCAGTTAGTGACAAAGGCAGTATTGGAATCCAGCATCCTTCATTCATAGTTCAATGCTGTTTTTACATGGCCTCCTGTTTGTTTTCATTTTGTATTATGTGTTTTTTTTAAATGTTCAACGTGTCACCATATTTGATAAATTTTAAAGAAAAGCAGAAATTATCTACAGAAAGTATCAATGAGGTATCAAGGATGCATCTAGGTCTCTAAAATGGGCATTGAGTTTGCTCAAGGTTTACCAAAATGATTTCTCTCTACTACTTTTACTTGCCTCTGTCACCCTCCGAAGAAATAGAGGAAAAGAACATGAACATCTGCTTTCAATCATCCATGGACTTCTTACTGAAATTAAGTAAGAAATGTCAAACATCAAAATAGAATTCAGCAGGGGGGAGTGACAGGCTATGTGGTGGCTGTGGGTAGCACTGTGAGCATTTGTATATGGCCCCATGGACATAATGGCTATTCACTGTTGTCATGGCAGTCAAAATTAGCCAGTTTGGAAAGGAGCTGGCCAGAGTGCTGAAATGCCTGCTTTTTGGGGGGTGGGGGCGGGGCCAACAACAACAACAACCCCTAGAACAGCACTTCCTGAACTTATTGATCATGGAACAACTGGAACTAAATCCAGTGGACAGTTACCAACTCTTACCTTTTGTTACCCATCAGCAACTTTTGCCACAGTTGATCATTCCCTCCTTGTGCTAATTGTTAAGATACGGGCTCTCATTAGAAGTGACAGTTTCTTCCACTTGCCACCTATGATTCAGAGGGAGATGGCCTTGCTGACACCTTGCTTCCATGCTTCTAGTCTCTATCCGTACTGTGAGAGGATACATTTCTGTTGTTTTAAGCCACCAGGTTTATGGTAATTTTTGGCAGGCCTGGGAAAATAATGCCCTGCCTCATCATTGCCCTGTCAGAGACATAAGCGCCAGGTGGCTGACAGCCCTTTTTAGAAAAGGGTTCCCGGACCTACGAGGTCCCTCCTTTTCGCTCAGAGACACCAGCACCAGCTGAGCAGCACCTGCTTCTCAGGTGTCTGAGCTAATCTCTGTGGGGCCCTTCCTCTAGGCATATTTCATAATTCTTCCAGCCCTAGAGGTGCTTGGTTTTTCTCTTTCTTTTCTTGCAGTTGCTACCTCATTTTGGAGATCTGAGGGGCAATTATTTCAGGGAAACATTAATTAAATGCTTTATAATTCATAAGTAGAATCAAATGTAGGTTCATTTCATATACAGCCAGTTTCCTAATAGAGTGGGTGCTATGGGTTAAATTGCATCCTGCCCTAAAGAAGTGGAAGTCCTAGCCTCTGGTACCTGTGAATGTGACTACTTGGAAGTAAGGTCTTTGCAGATATAATCAAGTAAAGGTCATTAGAGTGGGCCCTAATATGACTGGTATCCTATAAGAAGAGGGACATTTGGACATAGAGCACAGGGAGACTGCCCTGGGATGACAGAAGCAGAGACTGAACCGATGCAGCTGCTGGCCAAGGAGTGCTGAGGGTTGGTGGCCACTGTGAAAAGCGAGGAAAATGCAAGGAAGGAGTCTCTTCTACAGATCTTAGAGGGAGTGTGGCCATGCTGACACCTTGATTGCAGACTTTTAGCCTCTAGAACTGTTGTTTTATGCCACCTGATTTGTGTACTTCGTTCCAGCAGCCCTAGGTTTACTATACTTCTGAACTTGCTTAGTAGTTTCAATTGTGTGTTGTTGTTTTTTTAGTGGAGTCCTTAGGATTTTCTATATGTAGGATACATTATAGTAGAAAACTAATACAATGGTTTGTACCTGGGAAATAGATATTTCAAGACATAATGACTTAAGTCAACTCTGATTTTCCATAGAAATAGAATAACAATTAGGTTTACATCTTGTTACCAACTGCTCTTCAGAGGAATGACTGTCCACAGTGTTTTTATCACCTAAAACTATCAGTGATGTCTCTCTGTACCAAATAGTGAAACATGTTCTAATATGCATGTCACAAAGGGCATGCTTGTATGTTTTTTTGAGATCTTTAGGAGGAGAATGCTGCTGAAGAGAAGAGAAGCTGTGGGAGTTTGTCAAAACAGCTAGAAGGGCCACCAACCCCAGGGTGGAGGAGGTGGGACGAAAGCAGAGGAGGCCCCCTCTGCTTGAAATCAAGTGTGCGGAGTGTGTGTGGTGGTCTCCTCTTGGGCTGTATGAATGTCCTTGGCAACACAGCATCAATAGAAACGCACTTGGGCAGAATTGCTGGGTTTGCATGTAAAAAGTTAGTAGGCAGGGCACTCTCTCAAGCAAAGGCACGTTCCTGAAGCTATTGACCTAAGTGAGCAGACCCTCAGGGATTGTGGAGTTAGCATTTGGGAGTGAACAGTCAAGAGCAGTCCCATGGCCGCTCTGACCCGCAGGAACTGTGCTGAGGGACCCCAGGCGGCGAGGCCGGTGTGTAGAAATGGGTGATGGGGAAGTGAGCCAGCCTAGCAGCCAGCTCCCACCTCTCCGTGGAGCTCTGTTGTTCTGTTTGCCTCCTTATGTGCATTTAATGGAGAAATTAGAGACTGAATTTTGGAAGCCAGAATGGGATGAAAGCAGGCACAGTGTTGCCTACTTGCCATAAAGTTGCCGAGAGCCTGCATGTTGCAAGTTCAGCACTGCTTGGCCGCTGAAAACCAGCACTCAGAGCCGGAAGGCTTGGAGTTGGTTTCCCATTTCTTAGAACTGGCCCTCGGTGGCCCTGGGCCATTTCCACTACATCTCTCAGCCTCAGTTTCTAGATCCATAAAACCTACTCTAAGTACAAATGAGGATCAAGTGAGATAATGTATGTGAAATTACTTTGTGAATGTTATTGTGCTATACAGATGACACGCCATAGATGTATGTCCCTGAACACCACTGAGGGCTAGAAGTTGAATATTGCCTTACCGTGGTTTCCGTATTAAGCACCAAGTGAGGAAACACTGGGGGGAGCGGGGAGGGGAAAGAGACCAAATAAGCCAGATTGATTCTGCTTATATTTAGAGAACCTTTTAGGATCTTTTAAATCATTAGGACCCGAAGCTCTTACTTAAGTAAAAAATTCAATTTAGAGGAAAATAATCTACTTATTGCACTTGTTTGTTTTGTCCTTCCAGACATGTTGGCTCAGTCCTCAAACCCAGAGGTCTCAAGTGCTCTGTTAAAGCCCAAGTCACTGGTCACTTTCCTAATGAGTCTTTCAAAACTGGCTCACACACCTACTGGCAGTGCTTGAACCCTTTTCGGCCCAACGTCAAGGCTGACTCGACAGACCAGTTTCAAAAGATACCACACTATGAAATGTTTTAAAGAATAAACTCTTTGATTGAACATACTTAATAATATAACCAGTGAATTTTTGGTTTAAACTTTAAAATAAGAACATTAAAAAGTTCAACATTCAATCGCATCAATTAATTTGGACCAGACTGTTTGAATTCCAAAAATAAAATTGAACCGCAAAGGGTTAAAGTAGCAGAATCAACTGGAAGGCAGCGTCCACTCTGAGCCCGTAGGCCTTTCTGCCTTCCAGCAGGCTGGTGGAAGGACCCCTTCCCCGCTCCTCCTGCCCTGGCCCCGTGTGTATAGCGTGCCCTGCGGCGTGGTGTGCAGTCCAGCTGGTTATAATGCAGTCAGAGGCCCGTGGGAAAGTGACTTTAGAGGAAATAAACTGCGCCTCCTTCTCACTGATCTCCCCCCCACCCTCTCCTATCACCGGTCCTACCACCACTCAGCTGCTACTTGCTTCAGGCACTTGTGAATATGTTCTGGTAAATGTCACCATGGCCAGGGGTTGTTTTTTGTAAAGGACCTTTAATGATAAACTCCTCCACTGACCCCTTTTCGTTAAAATCTAGGCCTATCTTTCTTGACGAATCACATGTGATGTCCTTTGGATGATAGCAAAGGTGATTATTAATGATGAATACTTACAATGACCACTTGTGAATTATGTGAGCTTGAGAGAGGGTAAAGTGAGGCCTTTTTCCAGAAAGGAAATGAATGTGTCCTTCTCCATCCCCCCTCATATGTCCAGCAGTGTATTCCATTTGCAGAGTGACCTCTGGGACTGTTATAATTAGATTTCAGTGCTGATGGAGACTGCAAGACGAAGGCGAGCATCTCTCCATAGCCTGGGTGGCCATGGCAGAAACAGTTCATTCCTTACTGATATCATCAAACTGATTTTCCTCCCCTAGATTAGACCAGGAAACATCAAAATTAATTTGCTTTCCTGGGATCATACTAAGAGGCAATAGCGTCTGTCCTACCCGTCTCCTGTGGGAAGTGCACCGATAGCCCGTTCAGGCCTCTGTCTTTCTTGAGGGAGCCTTCTGCTCCCTGTTGGCAGCCCTGGCAAACATGTTTTCTCCCCGATGCGGCTCACCCTTGATGAGGGTTCCCCAGCACTAGTCCTGAGAATGCTTGTTGTGGGTTCAGATGAGTTTCCTGCTTCTTGGAAGAAAGATGCACACAATGCCTGCTAGCAGATTGCAGCTCTGACAGGCCTTGTAACAACAATAACAAAATCCAATTTTGCTTAATTTAGTGTTCCATTCAGTGATTTAACAAATAATTTTAGAATGGGTCAGGCATTCCTCTAGGTGCTGGGAATTTAGCCAAGAACCACACAGAAGTTCCTTATGGAGTTTATTGTTTGTGGGGAGAGTCAGACAATAAAAAACAACAACAAATAAAGATATATAATACATTGTGAGATGATGAAAGATGATAAGGAAAATAGCATAAAGGGTCAGAACATGATAAATGAGGGAACTGTCTTAGATAGTGTGGTTTAGGGGTCTACATGGAGGTGAGAAGAAACTGGAAGGAAGGGAGGGAGGAAGGCTAGCAGTTATCTGGGGGGGAGAACATTTCAAGCAGAGAGAATAGCAAGTGCAAAGGCCCTAAGGCAGAAGAGTGTTTGGCACATTGGAGTAGGCTGACGTGGATGAGGGGTATGTGGTGGTGGAAGATGAGCCCAGAGAGGAGGTGGGCTGGGCCATGTAGGGACTAAGGAAGTGGGAAGGAAGCCATGGGGCTTCTTAGCATGGGAGTAATACTCTCTACCCTCCCTACCTTGGGGAAGGGTTTCTCTGGTTGCTGTGTGGATAAGAGCCTCTAAGGGGCAAGGGTAGAACCAGGAAGAGCAGCAAGGCGGCCATTGCAGTATCCAGGTCAGATAGGATGTTGGCAGGACCAGGTGGGATGTTTGTGGGACCAAGTGATAGGCACTAAGGTGGTGAGAAAGTGCTGGTTATATCCCATCTTATTTGTCTATAAACTCTTTTTGAGGAACACTTTTTAATATCTTTTGGAATGCATTTTAGGAAACACTGTTGTAGATAATCAGAGGTTGATCATGTATTTCTGTCATACTTTCCTCTCTGCGCTATTTAATAGTGGATCACATGTCAGAGAGGTGAGATACCAGAAAGCCAATGGAAGAAACTGAACATTGTAGTTTTAACAAGTATGGTTCAGGTTGAGTTTGATGTTGGCCCCAGAGGTATGACAGTCAGAGAAAGCATTGGAAATCTATTTTTGTTTTTACTTTTGTTCTGGATCTCAGAAAGGTTTTTATAATTATTTCAACCCATGCTGAGTTGCTTGTATGGCCTTTATTAAGCTAAGTCCTTGGTGAGTAAATGCTTTACTTGTTTATCGTTTGCCTGGTAAACACAGGTTAGAATCCACTCTATCCCATAATATCATACTACCAAGTGCCAGCACATATCTCTTTTCACATTTTAAGATACTTATCTGTTTGGTAGCTGGAGGTTACATCAAGTGGAAAATTCCTTGATGGCGAGGATGTGCCTTTAATTCATGTATGCTTAGAATCAGAGTCTACTCTAGACCCTACTGTTGAGTAGCTGAAATGTAGCTGTTAGTTGAATGAGTGAGTGAATGAGTGTCCGGCATTGCCTTGAGCACCAAGAATGAGATGAACCAAAACAAGGTCTCTTTCTTTAAAGAAATGGCAATCTGGGGAGCGGATGGATGACTTCTGACTTCCCTTGTGACCATGGCTTTCGGCCCAGATCTGTTCTCATACACTGGTAGGCTATTCACTGGGGAGGATTGAAATCAAGAAGTCCCTCCTGTCCCCCAGTATCTCACTTATCAGCCCAATTACTGAGCTTGAAATTCCTCACTTTAAATATTTCCTCAGACTAAGGAAGGGTGGAGTATTTCCAGAACTCCTTAGCCCTTTGTTTGCATGTTGTATATGAATTCGTGAACAGCTCTTTTCACCAGTGACAGTAAAGGAGAAGGCTTTGTTACAAAAGAAACAGAGGAGAGACCAGAGCACCCATTCTCCAGGGGCTGCCTTGATCACGCTGAAGCATCTGGTTCCAAGGGAACCCTGGGCAGAACATGGAACATGGAGTCAGTGAACACTCCAGTTCTCTTGCTTTGTGGGTCATGCTGCGGGGACTGCACCACTAAACACCTTGGTCTCTAAGCTGCACAGCATTCAGCCACAGAATGCTGGTGGAGGTGCTGAGTCTCTGGTACCACCCTGCCCTCTGAGAGGCCACAAGCAATGGGAGCAAGGAGCAGAGCAGCCCTTGGGGAGCATGCTCTGGGGAATTTATCATGAGCTTGGCGTTGATGAAGTAAACAAAGGCAGCTTTTGTAGCCATCACCCTAGGAACCTTGCAAAAATGAAATATTTTCTAGGGAAGGCATGCACAAAGCAGAAAAAACACACATCATTTTCAGACACTAAAAGAAATACAGTACAAGCCTGGGGGGAGGGTGGGGAGAGAGGTGGGGCTCTGTCCCCTCATCCTGTTGACATCTGAGAGAGTTCGTTAACTGAGGTCCAGGAGAGTGTTTTGCTGTTATCAATGTAATATTAGCGAGGCAGACTTGATAACTCTGGCTCTGCCTTTGAATTGCATTAAAAACTCTGCCAGCATGCTAATCACATTGCCGGACTTGCTCAGCAAAGGCAAGGGGACAAATAGGCATGCTTCCTGGTGTTCTCCTTACTGCTCAACCTCAGGGAGTGTATCTCTGGCAACAGCCGTAAACACCCAGGCTGAGCCTGTTCTGAAAGAGAGGCTGCTGCCTGGAGACTCCCAGCCTGTGCTCCTGGCTACAGCAGAGCGCAGCCAGCCCATGCTTAATAGTCATTTTTCCTTTCAGAAAGGGAGCTGGCCCTGTCACTGCTGGACGATGGATTATATTTATAAAGGACATTCTTCTATTCTTCTATAATTTCAAGCCAACTAACACTTACTGAGTTAGGTACCAGGTACCACGCTTTGCCTTTTGATGTTATTTTATTTAATCCTCCAAGAGCACTTTTATTTTCTGCTTTATAGGCAATGCCACGGAGGACTGAGTCCATAAACATCTTGCCTCGTGTCACAAAGCTAGTGAGTGGCAAAAGCAGTATTAGAACCCAGGTGTGTGAACAGGATCACTTTGTGTCTAATCATGCAGTCCATTTTAATATGTCTCGGACATCTGTTTGCTCAAGGGATGTCCTGGTGTTTCTGTATAAACTTAGGAATAATCACGTGTGTACTCCCCTGAGGTGGGATATGGATTACACAGCTCTTTTGTGTTTCAACGTTGGGTCTAAATAACTGCCCGACACCAGTATTTCACTGGCTCCATAGCCAACGTCTAAATACATAAGATATAGCTATCTCATTTATAAATTGCCTGGATCCATTTCTTTTCTCTCTGTGTCCAGAGATGGGCAAGCAGAGAAACTGAAACAGTCTCATTTTGAAATAGCTCTGATGAGAGAGAGAGAGTGAATGTGGAGAAGGATAAATGGTCACAGATCTTATTTAAAAAGGCAGGTGCAAATAAGACCTACCTTTTTCTCTTGATCACTTGGTCTGTACTGAGGAACTTTTTTCCCCGCTGTCCTTCTCCGTCTTCGAACCTGTCCTTAAAGGTATTTCACAAATGCTGCCTGTATTCTGAAGTTGTCATATTATCAGATGAGTGTAATCTGAATAAAGATGTGAAGGAGCAGGGCTAATGAGAGTTAAAGATGAGGTATTTCCAATGTTCAGGTAAATAAGGCTTTATTAAGCTCCATTCTTCTAGATCCCTTACTGCAAACGCCTCTCACCTAGAGGAAAACCCAAGGGCCTTACTGTGGCCCTCAAAGCCCTTTATGATCTGTCCCCAGCCACTTCCCTTGTGATCCCTCCTCAACTCTGCTCAGCCTCTGGTCTCCTTGCCATTCTCCACTGAGGCCTTTGTTCTTGCTGTTCTGTGTGTCCAGAAAGCTCTGAGTCCCTGGGAAACAGCATGGCTTATGCCCTGGCCTTCATCAGGCTTCTACTCAAAAGGCTCCGGCCTTGACCACTTCCCTTAGATAACAGCATCTCCTGCACGCTCTGTCCCTGCGCTGTCCAGTGTGGTAGCTACCAGCCAGGTGTGGTTATTGAAATGTAAATCTCTGTCCTGCTTTTATTGGACAGAGGAGATATAGAACACCTCCGTCATCACTGGAGGTCCTGTGGGCCAGCGCTGCTCCGACCTCTTACCCCTTGATGTTTATCTGCAGCACTCACCACGACTTGAAACTATGTATGTATTTGTTTTGTTATCTGCCTCTCACTAGAAAGGAAGCTCCCTACACTTAAGGACTTTGTCTGATTTGTTCAATCTCCTCTTTTCAGGTCCTTGAAGAGTGCCTGGCACATAATAGGTGCTTAATAAATACCTGATGAATGAGTGAGTGGATCTTTTGGGGGGCTTTTGTTGCTGTTGACAGTATTACAGATGTCTTCCATTTTCTCCCCTTTTCCCCCCTCCACCCAACCCTGGTCCCACCCCAGGCCTTCCTGGGGGTCCTTTTATAATTGCAGGGGAGATGAGAGTTATTGAGGGAAGTCACCCTTCTCCTACTCTTCCTGCTTTGGAGGGCGTGTGTGTTAACCCATAAGCTTCAGGAAGGAATTCAGTTCCTGGCTTTGTTTCTCTTTGCGTCTTCCTCCCATGCTTCATAAGGCCCATGAGAGAAGAGGGCTGACCACATTCACTCAGGGGGTGTTTACCGCATTTGTAGATGGCCAGCCTCTGCAATGCCAGGGAAGTCATCTGTCAGAATGCCTTTGGCCATTTCAGAGAAGAGAGTATTTTGCTGCTACTTAAGAGTAGGAATTGTGAAGGGCAGTTTTGTTACTGACGATGCTTAATGATGCAGATTGCTTCGCTCCTCAGGCATCTGATTTCCCCTTAGCGACTGGAATCCAAGAGCACTGCACTCCTTCGGGCTCCACTGAAGATACCCCAAGTCTCTTGCCAATTCTTCTGCAAAGTTGCTGCTTCTTTTTTCAAATTTACTTCCCCCCTTTATTTTATTTTTCCCATCACCATTTATCCCCCATATACCCTCTTCCACCTCCACCCATCCTTCCCCCTGCAGTCACCACACTGTTTTAACACTTTACCAGAGAAGGGCCGAGGTTGATAGAAGGGTCTAGAGAGGAAGGCTGGGCTAGCACTGTCTACCTGATTCAGAACTTTCCCTTTCTGAATTGTCCTCTAGCAAGTTAGTCCAACACTTGCAGCTCATCTGATCTATTCCACCATCAAAATTCTCTGCCCTTGTTCCCCACAGCACACTTCCTGGCCCACTGAATGGATACAACAGAAATTAAAGTTTGTGGCAAAAATATATGACATGGTTCTGAGAAACCAGTAAACAAATATACAAATAAATAAAGAATTAACAAATATGTATATGTTTTTATATGTATTTGTGCATCTTATTTATTAAATAACTGGCATAATAAGAAGAAAACATAGTAACAGAGTCACATAAAAGATTTGAATAGATAGAAAGATACAGTTTTGGATGAGATGACTGTTGTAAGACTTTTACCAGTTCCCTTAAAATTGCCAACAGTACAATTCTCATTAAAATTCAAACGAAAATTTTAATATAAAATTCTTAGTATAATTTAATTAAAATTCTAATGAATAGTTCATTTGGAAGAGAAAATGGACAAAAATAAATATTTGCAAAGGATGAGTCATGAGGTCTACAGGCACTAATAGATATTAAACTTATAACAAAGTGATAAAAATTAAAGCTAAATGGTAGGAAGGCAAGAGTAGATAAACATATTAGACAGAATTCAAAACTGAGGAGGCACTAATGCATATAGGAATTTTGTCTCTCATAAAAGGGGCATTTTAATGAGTGTTTCTGAGATATTTGATTACTCATTTTTTAAATTTCCCCTTTCACACAGTATAGCAAAATAAATTCCAGAACTAAGCATTAAACAATGAAACTAAAATGAATTAGTTTAGCTGGAAATTTTGGAAGTTCAGGAGGGCCTTGATAAATGATTAGGGCAGGAAACATGAAAGAAGAACCTATAATAAACTCTATAATAATAGTTTAATAGCTTTACGTAGCAAAACCCCATAGACAAGTCCGTCTGAGAAAAGTATTTACAGCATGTATGACAAAAGAGTTTAGATCCTTACTATATAAAGAGCTCTTAAAATTCAGTAAGAAAAAGACCTTGTATTAGGTTCCTGAGTTTGCTTAACAAATTACCACATTGGGGGACTTAAAACACAGGCATTTTTCCTCTCACAGTTCAAGATGTTGTAGGGCTGTACTCACTCCACAGAGGATTCTCCTTCCTTGCCTCTTCTAGTTCCTGGTGGCCCTAGGCACTCCTTGGCTTATGACTATACTAGAGGCCGGGTGCATGAAATTTGTGTGTTTGGGGGGGAGGGGGCGGTGTCCCTCAGCCCAGCCTGCACCCTGTCCAGTCTAGGACCCCTCCGGGGATTCAGGCCTAAACTGGCGGTCGGACATCGCTCTCACAATCTGGGACCGCTAGCTCCTAACTGCTCGCCTGCCTGCCTGCCTGACTGCCTGATCGCCCCTTAAATGCTCCCCTGCAGGCCTGATGGCCCCCAACTACCCTCCCCTGCCAGTCTGATGGCCCCCAACTACTCTCCCCTGCTCGCCTGATGGCCCCCACTGCCCTCCCCTGCTCGCCTGATGGCCCCCACTGCCCTCCCCTGCTCGCCTGATGGCCTCCAACTGCCCTCCCCTGCCACAACCCGCCTCCTCCGCCTGAGGTGGAGGAGACGCCGGGACCGGCCTCCTCCATGCCGTGCAGAGCCGTGTGACCCCCAGGCCTCACTGTGTGGAGCGGCACCGGGTCCCGCCTCTGCTGTGCATGTGGCCATCTTGTGGCCGCCGTCTTGTGACGCTGTCACGCAAGGGCGTGACGCCACCTAGGCTTTTAATATGTAGGATAACTCTAATGTCTCTGCCTTCATCTTCATATGGCCTACCCTTCTGTGTCTGTGTCTTCTCTCTTTTATAAAGACACTTGCCATTGGATTTAGGGTCTACCCAGATAATCCAGAATGACCTCATCTTGAGGTCTTCAACTTAATTACACGTCTTTCCAAATAAGGTCACATTCATAGGTTCTGGAGGTTAGGAGACATAGATGTATCTTTCTGGAGGCCAGCGTTAAACCAACTATAAACCTCAATACAAAAGTGGGCAAAAGATAAAAGATTTTACAAGGAAAGAGATGTTCAGTTTCACTAGTAATCAAATGGAACTTACAATGAGAAAACACCATTTTTCTCTCATTTGCCAGAAATTTCAACTCAGATAACCACCTGCCATGTTCCTATTGATCTCTGGGATGAGCCCAGCATTTTTTCATTTTTCCATTTACCAGGGAGAGACATAGCCATAAAATACAACTCCTCCCCTGAACTTGTCTGCCCACTAGTGAAGCAGCTTGCACATTTTCCGAGATTGCTTAGTAAAGCTGGTGCAAACTTATTTTCTTGTTTCACATTTTATTTGGGTATCATTGTAGATTCACATGCAGTTGTAACAAATAATACACAGAGATCACCTATATCTTTCACCCAGTTTTCTCCAATGGCAACATCTACAAACATCTGATTTTACACAGACTTTTTAAATAAGTATTCATACCTGCCCTTATTTATACAGAAATATGGAAAACTCTTCTTTGCTTTAATGAGACTACAAACTACAGGACCCAGTCTCTTCCATCAAGATCTGAGAATCAGCAGGCAGGGGTGGGAAACCTTTTACTGCCAAGGGCCATTTGAATATTACATCACTAGAGGCCTGATGCACGAAATTCGTGCAAGAGTAGGCCTTTGCAGCCACGGCGGCTGCCTCTATCCCTCCGTCGCGGTGGCTGCCTCAACCCTCACAGCTGCAGCCCTGGCTTTGTCCGGAAGGTTGTCTGGACAGACTGTTTGGTCGATTTGCATGTTATGCTTTTATTATTATAGATTAGCTTCTGTGCCACACATAATTATCAATTTAAAAATTAGGCTACTATATTCGGTCAAACTCTTAATTAACTCACCCCTAATGCCTTGTCAGGGCCAGGCCAAATGATTTCGTGGGCCTTCTGTGGCCTGTGGGCAGGCTGTTCCCTACCCACCCCTGACAGAGCTTGTGTTTGGGGCATGAGGAACCTCGAATCACAGAAAGAGCTTATACACACATTCCCTGTTTGGGGCCTGATCAAGACTTTTACAAGAAGTGTTTTTCAAAACTGAAAAGTTGAATCATAATTTTTCTTTTTCTTTTTTCATTGCTCACATGATTAGATCAGTTAGAGGTTAGAATTATCTGATTTTCTGTCATAATTATGCCAGTGGAGACACCATGCCTGCTTTCTGTCTAGAGGTGGCCCCCTGACAGGGGCCTTTCAGGGGAAGGGGAGAGAACCCCTTCAAGCATGAGGTTAGAATATTTGTGACAGAGCAAAAGCAGGAAAGCCAGTGCAGTGAGTTTATTTACTATTGATTAGAAGAAGCAATTGCAGAAGGTTTCCTAGCAGGCACTGCCACGGAGTGGGGGTGGGGCGCCTTAAGGCGGCTCGGAGCCGCTCTCACACTGGCCAGGCTTGGGATCACGCTGCGCCGTGTCCATGGTGCTCTGTGCACAGGAAGCTGCTGCCGTGCAGCGTCTGACATGATCGTCCGTTTATGGGCAGTACAGCCGTTGGCTTCATTTATTGTGTGAAATGCTTTAATTTTGCTTCCAATTTTTAAAGTAGGAAATGTCTCTCCTTCTCCAGCATTGTTCCTCATCGTGCTCCCTTCTCTTTTTCTTGCCTCCTTGAGTTCCTGAGCACCCCATCCTCATCCTCTTCTCACTGCCTTTCCTTTTTTTCTGACTCTCCTCGCGGTCTTCGCATCTCTCCCTTCCTCTGCCTCTCAGCTCTCCAAAGAGAAAGAAGGAAGAGAACAAAGAAAAATCCTTTAAGACACTGGGCAGAAAGCCTTGTAATCACATGTTTACTTTAATTTCATTCTGTTGTTTTCCAAAACACAGGTCTGCAGAGCCACGCCTCTGTCTTGCCTGTTACAGGGCATGTGTAGGGATTCGGCGGTAATGAAGCGCAGTCCATTTATAAACAAACATCTTTTTGTCTTTATTGTTGGGTTTGTTAGTGATGTCTGAGTGAGCAGTTTAAATGTATGTTTGTAATAGCCACTTACCAAGTATTTCATACAAAAGGAAGAAGTAGAAATGGCCATTATATAAATCGATGTTTGGAATGCTGCCACAGCACAGGGCTTGGGGGTTAATGATGGGGCGGCCCTAACTGGTTTGGCTCAGTGTTGCCCTCTGACTGAGTGGTCTCAAGTTCGATTCCGGTCAAGGGCACAAACCTCGGTTCAGGGGCATCTGCAGGAGGCAACCAATCAATGTGTCTCACACATCTGTGTTTCTCTCTGTCTTTCCCTCCCTCCCATTTCCCCCACTCTGTCTAAAACTCAATGGGAAAAATATCATTGGGTGAGGATTGTCAGCAACAACAACAACAAAATGGAACAGAATAACATTTTCACCTTTATATCATCTATGTACAAGGGTGGGCCTGACATTGGCTCACTTGGGCCACCGAAGGAGATAGCTCAGTGGACAAGTGAAAGATTGGTTACCATGAGGTCAGTTCAAATGTAATGAGCCAAGCCCTAGCCGGTTTGGCTCAGTGGATAGAGCATCAGCCTGGGGATTGAAGGGTCCCGGGTTTGATTATAGTCAAGGGCACGTACCTTGGTTGCCGGCTTCTCCTCAGTCCTGGCCCTGGTCGGGGCTCGTGCAGGAGGAAACCAATCAATGTGAGAAACACATTGATATTTCTCTCTGTCTTTCCCTCTCTCTTCCACTTGCTCTAAAAATCAATGGAAAATATCCTTGGGTAAGGATTAAATAAAAATAAAAAATAAGCCACATTGTTAAAAAAAAAAATGTAATGAGCCAAGACCTAGGAGGCTGTCATTGAGAAAGAAAACCAAGTGATGGGCAGGGCAGACCACTGACCCTGGTTTCCTAGACAGCAGTTAACTGGAGTGGCAGCAGGACAAGAGGAGAGGGAGGGTATGAGTGTGGGAGTGGGGCCAGGGTGTCCAGAGATGAAGAAAGTAGAGACAGAGTACTTACAGGGTGGGGATGTGCAGGGACATTGCATGTGGCTTACCCGCCCCGCTGTCTTGGGGTGGTTTCTGAAAGGGCAGACCTCCCACTAAACAAGCAGATGTTCTGACTCATTGATTACCAAAGGCGTCTGCAAAATCATTTGATGAACTCTGCCTGTTTCCTAAGGACATGGCTGCTATACTAGGGGAAAATGCTCATTGTCCGTTTAGGGTGCCCTGTGAATCTCTGATATGTTTATAGGAAGGAAACGCAATGAAAGTAGAGGGAAAATACATTTTACAAATATATATATGACTTAATAGCACTGCATATAGGGCTGCTTGCCTGCTTTTTTTTTTTTTTCGTTTTTTGGTGGTTTTTTTTTTTCTTTTTTTTTTTTTATGTGAGGAATTAAGGTCAGATAGGATTGTTCTCATATTCTGGTTTTGCTTTTGTAGTGTGTGTAGATGTGTGTGAGCAATATTATTTTTCTCCATCAGTATATATCTTTGTATTATTTTCAATATGTGTCATATACAATTTTTGAATGTTTTGTTGATTTTGAGAGAGAGGAAGGGGGAGAAATTGAGAGATAGAAACATCAATAAGAGAGGAACATCATCGATCAGCTGCCTCCTGCATGCCCCCCACTGGATATCGAGCCAACAGCCTGGGCATGTGCCCTGACGGGGAGCCAAACCAGTGACCTCTTGGTTCCTGGGTCGATGCTCAATGGCTGAGCCATACCGACTGGGTGCTGGATATAAATTTAAATGTGACAGATGTCCTATTTGCATTCTATGCAAAGTTACCTCGTGGTCAGAGTTCCTTAAAACAAAACAACAATAATAATAAAGACCCTAAATGCTCCAAGTGCAGAGAACCAGCATCCACTGTGCATGTGTACAGTGATATCAAAGAAAGGAAGGCAAAGAATGTGTTTTAGCCTGAGGGGGCAGTGAAAAGACAGCAAGAAATAGATGGTGAAAAAGACGTAGAAAGGAATAATAAATATCTCCTGTGGTTTTTCTTTTTTTGCAGTTCTGTTTTGAACCTAAAGTGGATGATGCTGAGCCACTGACCAAAGTCTATAAAAAATTCCCATCTTCTCATTGGCTATCAGTTGAGACACGATGGAAGACTCTTACAAGGATAGGACTTCACTGGTGAAGGGTGCCAAGGACATTGCCAAAGTGGTGAAGAAACAAACAGTAAAGAAGGTGAATCAAGCAGTGGACCGGGCCCAGGATGAATACACCCAGAGGTCCTACAATCGGTTCCAGGACGAAGAAGAAGATGATGACTATTACCCACCTGGAGAAACCTACGGTGGGGAGGCCAATGACGATGAAGGCTCCAGTGAAGCTACTGAGGGTCACGATGAAGATGACGAAATCTACGAAGGGGAGTATCAGGGCATTCCCAGTACGAACCAAGGGAAAGACAGCATCGTGTCAATGGGGCAGCCCAAGGGTGATGAGTACAAGGACCGACAGGAGCTGGAGTCAGAGAGGAAAGCCGATGAGGAAGAACTAGCTCAGCAATATGAGCTGATAATCCAAGAGTGTGGTCATGGCCGTTTTCAATGGACCCTTTTCTTTGTCCTGGGCCTGGCCCTCATGGCGGACGGTGTGGAGGTGTTTGTTGTTGGCTTTGTGTTGCCCAGCGCCGAGACGGACTTGTGCATACCAAATTCCGGATCCGGGTGGCTAGGTGAGTGCTTCAGGTCAGAGGGACAAGTTTTGAAAGGGGTTTATCTGTTGATCATAGTTAACAAATAGGATGAATACAATTCGTCTAGAGCACTGTATTTTTTCCCCCAACACTTTATTATGAAATATTTTAAACATACAAAGAAATCAAAAGAATTGTCAATGATGCCCATATATATATCCACCACTTAGATTCGATTGTTAACATTTACTATATTTTCTTTTTTAAATATATTTTTATTGATTTCTGAGAGGAAGGGAGAGGGAGAAAAAGATAGAAACATCAGTGAAGAGAATCACCCATTGGCTGCCTTCTGCACGGCCCCCACTGGGGATCGAGCCTGCAACCAGGGGATGTGCCCTTGACCGGAATCAAACCTGGGACCCTTCAGGCCACAGGCTGACGCTCTATCCACTGAGCCAAACCAGCTAGGGCTACTATATTTTCTTTATCACCTATCTGTCCATCCATCAACCCAACTTATATTTTCATGCATTTCAAAGTAAGTTACACTATTTTAACTTATACTATTATAAATGTAACATTGGTTTATCCTTTATCAACTTCCAAAGGTAAGCTGTTATATGAAACTTACTTGACATTTTCCTAAATACAGAGGTTAATTATATGAAATTCTGACAAATGTGATTGCAGATTCCAAATAGTTTGGTTAAAATACTTCAGGACCCTACTAATTTTTGTTTTTTCTGTAATTTATGTGTATGTTTTCATGTTCATTTTTTCAACTAGTCTTATTCATAGATTTTTCTCTACATTACTTTTTCTATCTTTTTCAAAGTTCATACCTTTGTGCCTAAACTGGAAAAACTTCATTTTTCTCATAGGATTTAAAAATCTATTTAAAATCATATTATTATTTCAGTGATATGTGTTAAAAATAATATGACCTTCCTATAAAAAAACACCTAGCAGATTTGAATTTTATTATACAGTTGCCATGGACTCAAGGTTCATATTGTTAAAAGCTGTGGTTAATACTTTCACTTATTTCCATTGGGCAGTGAATGTAAGAAGTTAGAGAAATGTGTACACAGTGGAATATCCTCAACAACTTAAGAGTCTATTGCAAACACTTGTACATTTTGCTAAGCATGCCACAGGGAACATGCTTATGTGCGTATTAAATCTTTACGAGTTTCAGAGTCTGTGAAAGAGAGTAAGAATACCTATTATCTCTAGTTCCAGGAGACTTTTTCAACTAAAGTTTGAAAAACAAAAATAGGCAACTTCTTTTGTGGAAACCTTGCCACTCTATTAAGTAATGTTATCATCATGGATGCTGAGAAATTTTCTGTGTGAAAAACAATTAAAGACCGTTTCCTAACCTGCTCTGTGACAACACAAGAGGGATAGTCATGAGTGAAAGGATTTATATCTTACTCCTTTCACGCTTGTTAGTTTCTAGCATCGGCTTCTTTGAAAGAGATGGGACCATGAAAGAGGACTGTGAGGTGGAAGGTGTGAGAGGGGGACATATTTTGCATAATTTTTGCCAGTAGTAGACATATTTGGATGTTCAACCATCAAAATTCACAACATGCTTCAAAGGAGGATCCTTAGTCATTTGTTAAATTGATATTCCAGCATATCTGTTTCAGATCTATCACTTTATTTTTTTCCCTTTGGAGAGGAAGTATACCCACTGTAAGCCTGGGCATCGACATAATTATCAAGATTTTGTTAAAGGAATATATCAGCAGAATGTTTTAAGAAGACAGATCCTGAGGAATACATCCACACATATATTTAATAATTGCAGGCTTAAGTTTAGAATACACAGTCTTTTCATGTTATGATCCCACCTTTTATATTGGAAACATTTCAGGAAAATCGAAGCGGAGCTTGCCTTTGTGCCTTTATCTTCACGGTGCCGGATGGAAGCACAGTATGGCACATGGTTCTTATTTGACTGTCCTATAGCCTACCATCCCTGAGGAGGTCCCCCCCCCCCCAGGCGGCATTCAGAAGTGTAGATAATGCTGTGGAACAACTGGAGCGCAGACCTTTTGATTTCTCCATGCACGTTGCCAGCTTTCGGGAATTACAAATGGGTCCCCAGGAGTGTCGAGTTTCACTCAGTGTTGTGAGTCCACAAAGAAGCATCTTAATGGTTTCATAGCTGTGCCTTCCAGACTGGATTTCAGTTATTTTGCCATTGTAATTTCACTTATAATTGCATACTAACCAAGTCCTTTTTCGACAGTCATTTAAATTATTTTGTCATTTTCATTTCATCGAATAATAGCTTTGTAATATAATTATCACACTAAGTCATAGCCATGGGATCAAAATGCAGGAAGGAAAGATGCATGACCCATGATTGGTGGCATTTTGAGGACATGGATTTGCAAAATAATTTCTCATTTGTTACTAAGCATTGTGTCATTTTCCTCAAGGCTGGCCAGGAACAAAGAATAAGAACCAATTTATGCTTTCATTATTTGGGAGATGGATCTCTTTGTGTTTGCTGGAAGATTAACTTACTAGTAAAGGTAGCTAAGGCAGATCGTGTATGCATGTGTATGTGTGTCTAGTCCGTTTGCATCTATAAGATTGTTAATTGTGCTGGGAAAAGGGGAAATATTTAATTGTCTAATGAGCTGCTCTTTGGGGGAATGAGTGCAGTCACTTTCAGATAATCCATTCTTTATTGCTAAAGTCTATTTATTGAATACTTATTATGTGCAAATCCCAGGGTTACCACAGAGGAAAATAGGACAAAAAAAAAAAAAAAGGCAAGGTTTCTGTATCTAAGGAAGTTATGGTTAAGTATGAAGAAATCACAAATCTCTGTGGATTACTAGTGTCCATAGCTGTAAAAAAAAAAAAAAAGTGTCACTAAGGAAACTTCAGGCGGCGTGGGGGGGGTTGGGGGGGGGGGCCGGGACCTTGCAGGAGAAGGGCCTGACTAAGGCCGTGGAGAGAAGGCGTGGATTAGAGAGCTGTCCAGGGGCACAGGCAGTAAGGATTAGGCTGCCAGTGAGTTTGGAAAGGGGAGGAGGTGGGCGGTCAATGAAAGGAAGGCAATTCAATCTAGGTCATGGCGAGTAGAGGTTTTAGTTGGAGGAAAAAGATGGAAGGTTTAGTTGTGGGCTTTCCACTTGGAGATCCTTGGGGACATCTGAAGAGGAATTCCCAATGGGCTACTTCCCATTGGGCTGAAGCATCCAATGGTTGAGAGCCATCTCATTTACGATGAACCTGCCAATGGCCTTAGCCAGGGAGACGTGGTTTCCTGCTGAGCACTAGTTAGGGACTGGTGCTGAGGGAGATCTCATTGAGGAGACTGGTCTGGCATTAAAGAAGTTACTGCTGGAAATGACATAAGATGAACACATTGATCAATGATCATGCTAGAAATTTTTTTTGTTTTGTTTTTGTTTTGCTTTTAATCCTCACCAGAGGGTGTTTTTTATTGATTTTAGAGAAAGAGGAAGGGAATGAGAGAGAGAGCGAAACATCAATGTGAAAGAGAATCATCATTTGGTTGCCTCTCATACGTGCCCCAATCAGGGATTGACCCGCAGCCTAGGTATGTTTCCTGAGTGGGAATTGAACCTGAAGACTTTTGGTGTATGGGACAGTGCTCCAACCAACAGAGCCACCCGTCCAGGGCAAGGCTAGGAAGTTTTTAAAAGAAGGAGTCTGCACTGAGCGAAGTGACAGTATGACCTCTGACTCCGCATGCCCTCCCCTTTCCCCGTTCACATGGCAGGATTTCCTCAGGCACCACACATTCTCCTGGTTGCTGTAACCTTACAGAGCTGTGCCTCACAGCGAGTGCTCTGTGAGACCATATCTTAGCTCCTGTCCAAGAGCTGTTGGGGTTGGGTGGAGGGTAGGTTGAGTTCTAAGGCAGGAAGGATGCTGTAACCATTTTAGCCTCAAGCTGTGATCAGGCTCAGTCCCACCCCAGCTCTCACCCGTCAGAGCAGAATAAGCACCTCACTGGCTACTCTTCCCTTGTGTTCTTCCTTCAGAGAGGCTGGTTTCTCACTCAATGGCCTGTTTCCTCTTAGGACCCACCTAGTGAAGCAGGGAACCTAGTCACTATTGGTTCAAACATTTTCTCACTGGGGGTTACAAAGCTTTAGTGATATTTAGAACCTAAAACATTATCATGGCCAACTCTTCTCTAAATTTTAAGACCCTAAAAGTGTACACTGCAGATTTCAGGCTCAGCAGCTCTGTACTCTGCCCAGTGCCCTGGTCCTTGACCATCTGCCTTGTTATCTCAGAGGGAGGTTTGGTCTCTGTGGTGGGTGTGCCCTGTGGCTCTGTTTAGCCTTTTGGCTGTCACAGTGATCCTAATTGGAATTAGAAAGTTATTGGCTTCTAGAGAACATCCTGTCCACCAACACTAGCAGAATCTTATTTGGATTCATTATTGTCAAATTGGAGAAGACGACTCAGTAATTCATTATGTTCCTGGGCCTTGCTTCCTCCGGGCTCCCTCACTCTCCTGAGAGAAGAGAGGTTTCTGACTCGACAATGGAGTGGAGCCAAGTAGCCTGAAAAGATGTCTCCATCCAAGGAGTGTGCGATTCATTTCCATCGGACAGGAGTGAACAGAACTCCCTGCCACATTCCTGAAACGTGCCAATAAGCAGCGTCCTGGGACTAGGAGCCTGTGATAGTAAATGCCTTTCTGTACCCCGGAGGGTCACTGGGAGAGTTCCCACTGTACAGCTTTGAACCTGAAGGCTGATTCTCGCTTGCTGCATCTCCGTATCCCGCTGTGCTACACTCCTGGGTGAGGGTTCTGATCCACTGTTAGTACTGGCCTTGTGTGTCCTAAGTCAGTCTGGGATCCCCCTGAAGTCATGAGAACTGGGTGATATGTTGTCAGTCTGGTGGATTTGTTAATTTTGGACTTTGGTTTAAATAAGGCACTCTGAATTACTAAGCATCTGATAATTGGATCAAGCCAAATACAAATAATACAGACTTGTAGGTTTGAATTCCACACATCAAGATGCAGTTGCACCCTTCATGGGCAATCTAGCCCCTCCATAGTCTCACCTAACAGGAGCTTTTGCAGGCCATTGGCTTCCTGCAGAATGCTACAGAGCCGAGAACTGTTTGATTACTTTTAGTTTGAGGAATCAGCCTCATAAATCACTAGAGTAAGTATTTTTAATCCACATATTTTCAACTGACAGTCTTACCTTAAACTTAGAAATTTTTTATTGGCCTTTAATATTGTAAGAGAGGAGTAGAAGAGGTCCTTAGATATACAGTTCTTACCTTCAATTTAATTTAACTGTTTTTAAGTGTACGATGGACTGACTTTAATTACCACTCTATCCAAATTTTTCATCACTGCAAACAGTAGCTCCCTATTTCCTTTCCCCACAGCCCCTGGTAATTCTAATCTATTTTCTGTCACTATGAATTTGCCTATTCTAGATCATTCATATAAGTGGAATCAGATAGTCTTTTGTGCTTTTGTGTCTGGTTTATTTCACCCCGCAAAATTCATCCATGTTGTAGCATGTATATAATTTTACGTTATACGAATGTTGCCACAATACAAAAAGAAAAGAAACAATGAGAAGGAAGTCCTTCTGGAGATGGGTGGGTGCTCCTAGCTGGCTTCAGATGGAGTCAGCCTGTCTCCTGTGTTTGAAGAGATGCTGGAACTGGTGGTGTGTCCTGTGCAGTTGAAAATGTAATAACAGGGAGGGGCTCCAAGTTGCCGGATTGCTGATCGGGAATGGTCCCTAGGAAGGTTATGAATGATATTCATTCAAGTGAAACATACATGGTGGGGAGCAATTGCAAAGAAGGGCGGGCACCTACCTGTTCATGGAGAGCTTTAAATGAGCTTATTCTGGAGCAGGTGGGGAGCCTTGGATGTATGAGCAGAGAAGTGGTGTGGTGAGAACACTCCATTGAGAGACTGCTGTGCTCGGAATGGATTGGAGAGGAGCAAGCTGGCCAGAAGTTAAGGTTCATTTGCATTTGAATGATCTAGCCTGTGGGTGGTGAGAGCTGATGGCTGAGGGACTGGAAAGGAAAGAATTTTGGACTTTCACTGTAGATTAGCTATGGGAGCAGGGGAGAGGAAGCTATATGGCACTGAGGCTTCTTGCCCAAGTGTTGTATTGGGTGGCAGTGCCTTAAGTGCCGGGGTCCAGCCCCAGCAGGTCCAGGGGTCCCCAAAGGCGTGGACGGAGTCGGCGAAGAAGGAATGACATGGAGATAGGGTTCAGTTGATCAGCAGCCTAGCCAGGATCTCTAGCCCGGATCTCCAGAGAGGTTCTGCTTCGGATCTCCAGCGAGGTTCTGTAGCCATGTTCCCTCGCTAGGTTCTCCAGCCAGGTTCTGTCCAGGCTCTCCAGTCAGGTTCAGTGTCCAGGTTCCAGTCAGGTTCTCCTGCCAATCTCTGTAGTCAGGTTCAGTCCAGGATCCCTTGCCATGTTCTCCTGCTAGGCTCCAACTCCAGGCTCCGAGGCCAGTCTCTGTCCAGGATCCTCTGGCATGCTCTCGCCAGCGAAGTTCTTCTGTCCCTAGAGAATGTTCTGTGTAGGTTCTGTGCCTAGGCTCTGTCTCTCTTGGTCCTGTCTTCCAAGCCCTGTGTGAGTTCTGTCTCTTGCTGTCTTGTTCTGAGTTCTGTGTGTTTCTGTCTTGTTACAACTGTATTTATACCAGTTGATTCAATCCTATCAATCTCTATTACAAAGGTTAGGGCGTTTCTTATCTCCATTCCAGGGAGAAAAGATTATGTAGTTTAAGCATGATTGTTCATAGTTAAAGGGATTAATTACCCGCCTGGCACTTAGTTGAGGGGTTTTATTCCCTCCCTAACTTCAGGGGAAAATCCCTACCTGGGGATTCAACCTTTCTAGGAGAGGTGACCTTGGTTAAAACACAGCGCCAAGAAGGTGAGCAAACATATAAAGAACAGTATGCCATATATGCCAGGTCCCTTGAAACAGCAAGGATGGACCGGCTCCCGGCACTTAAGTAGACATTGGAATTCTGGGGTTGGTCGGAAAGAGGGAAGGCGGTGCATGGGAGGAAGATGAGTTTAGTTACACCAGACTGTGAGCACAAGAACTGGATGTCTATTCACAGGCTACCCTTGGTACCTAGCACAGAGCCTGGGTGGTCAGCGGTGTACAGTGAATTTTTGTTGAGTTTGAGGTGGCAACCAGGATGCTCAGGAGAAACGGTCCAGGGGGGCATTTGGAGGTGGGTTCTGTGGCTCATGGGGAAACCCACCCTAGCAATGGACATTGGAGAGATCTTCGAATAGAGATGCAGAGCCCACAGGAGAGGACGGCGGGTTGAGGGGGAGAACATAGGAAGAGAAGGGGGCTAATGCAGATGTTTAGTGACTGCTTTAAGGGGTGAGTAGAGAAAAGTCATAAAATAAGTGATTGGAAAGATAGGAAAAGTCTCAGCTGCCGGGAGGCCAAGAGCAGGGGGGGTTTCAGGACAGAGGGGGTGGTCATAACTGAGGGGTGCCTCGGGGGGCATGGCCGAGAAAAGGACGTTGGCCATGGCAAGGAGGACTGCTCCAGAGAGTGGAAAGGATAAATGTCAGATTAACGGCCAAATTAAGTTTTAATGTATATTTTTAAAGGGGAGGAAACAAATCAGTGTTTAAAAACAGGTTATAGGGTAGCGAGATATATTTGTCTGGGATAATACACCTATTAACTTAATTATACTATAGACTGGAGCAGCTGAAACAAATACTAACCATCTCTTCAAGGGGAAAATTGCAGATTTGTAGCCATTACTTCTGCGTCATTGTGTGCCAATATTCACATCCGGAGTATATCTGAGAGATAAATTGGCAAACCAGGAGCAGATTGGGTTAGCTGCTGCTGTCTCGTTTTATTTATTTTTCCAAATTGGAAACAGTGTTATTTACTGTTGCCTCTGGATTTAACAATAAAATAAACTGTTGAAATGCTTACATTTAAGCATAAAATAGCAATGATAAATAGTACAGAACTGCCCAGGGCAGGTGAGGTGAGGGGGAAAGGCAGCTCCCAGTTGGCCACTCCCTGGGGGTGAGCTGACTCAATCAGAGGGTCCTCTATGACCACACACACTACAACTCTGTCCCCTAGGATTCTGCTGGATCAATAAAGAAGGCTCCTCTACGCACCCCCCCCCCCACACACACCCCACACTGGGGACACTAAATTTTGTTGTTGTTGTTAATCCTCACCAGAGGATATTTTTTCCCATTGATTTTTAGAGAGGGTGGGAGGGAGAAGCGGGGAGAGAAAGAGAGAGGGAGAGAGAGAAAAATATTGATGTGAGAGAAACACAATGATTGGTTTCCTCCTGCATGCGCCCAGACCAGGCCAGAGATGGAACCTGCAACCCAGGTACATGCCCTTGACTGGGAATTGAACCTGGGACCCTCCGGTGCACAGGCTGATGCTCTAACTACTGAGCATGCCAACTAGGGTTGGGCATACTACATTTATAATGTAGGGGCCCAGGCATGTGATGGTGGCTCCCGCAGACTCCTACTGTACATCGCACAGTGTATGGGGTCCCAGGTCATGTTTTCTTGGAGTCACAACGCAGTGCATTACAGTATATGTATACACCATATTTTAACAATTCATTCATCTGTCAATGGACATTTAGGTTGTTTCCATGTCTTTGATATTGTGAATAATCCTGCAGTGAACATGGGAGTGCAGCTATCTCTTAGAGATACTGATTTTAATTCTCTGGAATATATACCCAGAAGTGGGGTTGCTGGATCATATGGTAGCTCTATTTTTAATTTTTTTAAGGAACTTTCTCACAAAGTTAGAAATGGAATTCTAAATCCATAAATAAACATATACCTAAGGTTAACTGATTTCAGCAAAGGTGCCAAGACCATCCAATGTGGAAAGAATAGTCTTTTCATAAAATGGTTCAGGGACAACTGGATAGTTGCATGCAAAGGGACGAAGTTTGACCCTTTCCTCACAAAGATTAACTCAAACTGGATCCAAGACAAATGTAAGAGGCAAAACAAATTCTGAAGAAAACAAAACCCTTATGATTTTTGATTTGACAAAGGATTCTTAGATATGACACCAAAACACAAGAAACAAAAGAAAAATATAAATTTGATTTTATCAAGATAAAAATGTTTGTACTTCAAAGCACACCATCACAAAAGTGGAAAGACAACCATAGAATAGAAGAAAATATTTTCAAAACATATATCTGATAAGGGACTTGTATCCATCATATATACAGAACTCTAAAAAGACAAAAAAAAAACGGAATTAAAAAATGGCCAAAGGACTTAAATAGACATTTCTTCTAAGAAGTTTTCCAAATCCTATTGACATGGTGATGGGTGGAGGTCCTGTCAGATAATGATATTCTTGTCCCGGTATACCTCCCCCGCCCCCCCTGACCGGCCTGAAATATTCCATGAATGCTTCGAAAGAAATGGCTATATATTTTAATATTGTTCTTATTTTTATAGTATGATGTTAGAAATACTGTAATGGACTTGAATGGTTCAGTAATTGTCATTTAGCACCCACAGTATGCTAAATGCTATGAGGAGTACATAATAGACAAGAACTTATTCTGTAGGGGTTTTGGGCTGGGAATCAGAGCCCAGGGTTTCTTCAGAGTCAGGTCGCTGATTAGCTTTGTCCAGACTCATCTGTAGAATGAGAAGATAGTACCAGAAGTTTCCCAACTTAATAGTTCCAGCTCTCTGTGATGCCGAGATTCTACGAAAGATGAATTATCTCCATGTTTCTTAAGCAGAAGGAAGTTGGTTATTAACAAAAGGGCATTGCATACATACCACATGGCATCCTATCAAATAATTGGATTACAGGAATATTTCTGGAGAGGTAGCTGGCTTGCATGGATTGAGCCCTGGAATGTTTCCTGGGACATGATCCTGTCTTTTCACTGTGGATGCCTGTGTTCCCTACACCGCCACCAGTCTGTAGTCCTGAGAGCAGTGTTGCTCAAACTGGTCCCAGGAAGTATTCAGATCTTTACTGCAGGACTTCTCAGAGCCTATAATGTGCAAAAGTGACATAATCAAGATAGTATTTCCAAAGTGATTTGACTGTGAACCCCTTTGCTTCATAGAACATGTGTTCATACTTCACCAAGCAGGTATTAATACTTACTGAACTAGGAATCCAGGTCAGGGGTTGTTGGTTCGATTCCCAGTCAGGGCACATGCATGGGATGTGGGCTCAGTCACTGGTGAGGGGTGTGCAGGAGGTGGGTGATTGGTGTTGTGCTCTCTTCTCCCTTAATCTCAATCTAAAAAACCAATAAGCTGTAAAAAAAGAAATCCAACCACCTCCTTTCTTAAAGTGAGAACAATTACAAATTTTTAAAATGTCATTTAAAAATAATTGATTTCACGCCGAAACCGGTTTGGCTCGGTGGATAGAGCGTCAGCCTGCGGACTGAAGGGTCCCAGGTTCGATTCCGGTCAAGGGCATGTACCTGGGTTGCGGGCACATCCCCAGTAGGGGGATGTGCAGGAGGCAGCTGATCGATGTTTCTCTCTCATCGATGTTTCTAACTCTCTATCCCTCTCCCTTCCTCTCTGTAAAAAATCAAAATATATTTTTAAAAAATTGATTTCAGAGAGGAAGGGAGAGGGAGAGAGAAACATCAATGGTGAGAGAGAATCAGTGGGTGGCTGCCTCCTATGGATGATTGAGCCTGCAATCCAGGCATAGGACCTGAATGGGAAATGAACCATGACCTCCTGGTTCATAGGTTGAAGATCAACCACTGAGACACACTGGTCTGGCAGAACAATAAATTTTTAAGGTATCATGTTTTCTTTAAATATTCGAATCTTTTTTAGAATTGTTAAGAGTTATTTTATTGGCTTCTAATACTTTTCAGGAACTCATAGATTGTTAGAGGATTACCCTATTCCCTTTCTAGATACTCTCAAGACCATTTCCATGCAATAGTCATGTACATTAGGGACTGTTGTTCCTATCCGGAAGAAATTTATAATCTGCACGTAGAATAAGAACTATATGGTGGAAAACACTTGCCAGCAGATTTGAGTGATGTGACACATCTTATTTGAGCATCACCTCTAGTTCATGTGCCTCCTGTTTGAGTTCTGCCAACTGAAGACATACCACAGGTTAAATCAGGTGACTTACCCAGTTTGTTTTATTTTCCTTTTTAATGCCAAGTCATTTTCCACTTGACACTAAGTTCCATATATTTTCATTAAGAATGTCATGCAAATGGGTTACTGTTTTGGCATTCTGCTTGTGATTTTTTGTTCTTTCTTGGGATGCACTGTTGCTGGGGATGGAACTCACAGCCGTATTATTAGGGATATATATAGTTTAAGACTTGCAAGAAGTTGTAAAAATAGTACAAAAAGTTCCTATTTACCCTTCCCTCAGCTTCCCCCAATAATAATATTTTTCAAAACCTTAGTGTATTGTCAAATCAGGAAATTGACATTGGTATGATACTGTTAATTCAAATACAGACCGTATTTAAATTTCATCAGTTTGTTTGTTTTTTGCATTCACTCTTTTAGAGGGTGGGTGTAGTTCCAAGAAATTTTATCACATATATCAATTTGTATCACCTCACCATAGTCATGGCCCAGAATCACTGTTCCATCACCATAAAGAAACTCCCTTATGCTTCCTAACCCCAAACCTAACCCCTGGCAACCACTAACCTGTTCTCTATCTCCTTCATTTTGCCATTTTGAGAATTTTATAGAAATGGAATCATATAGTATGTAGCCTTTTGCAATTGGCTACCCCTCCCTCCCCATTCAGCATAATGCCCTTGACATCCATCAGTGATTGTGTGTATTAATCATTTGTTCCTATTTATTGCTGAGCAGTATCCATTGAGCGTAGAGTTTTTGTTTGTTTGTTTGTTTGTTTGTTTGTTTGTTGTTAGGTTAAGATCAAAGTAAAAAAAACCCAAGCCAGTAGCCGGGAGTAAATAAGGTGAGGCCAAGGAGTGGGGGGAAGTGGGAAGGAGAGAGGCAGCAGGACAGACTGAGGTAGAAAGCGAGGACAGAATCAAGATCCAGAGTGAGAGGCACAAGGCCTGGCTGCCTAGCCCAGCCCAGGAAAGTGATAGCTGCACCTGAGACGTGTCAGGCTTACACTCACATCTAGAATTGGGTGTGGCGAGAAAAAAAGAGTAGCGTGTGTATGTGTGGGTAGGGAGTTGGTGGGTGGGGTGGGCGGCATAAATACCTAATGTCTCCTCCACCTGTCCCTGACTAACCCTAGGGCCTCAAACCCGCTATTCCCCAAGTCCACTGATACTGTTTCAGCCCTGTGGTATCTTGTGTTAATATCATGCCCAGAATAGAAATGAAGGTACAGCGTAAGGGTTCAATACCCTCATGGGTAACAGTTTTAGCATTTTTTTTTTCAAAGTAAAGGAAATTCCTATCAGTTGACTTAGCACATCATGACACAGCAGCATCCCACATCCTGCACTGTGGGCTCTGAGGTGATTTGGCTCCAATTCCAAAGCTTTTTAAAGGCAGGGGAGAGGAAAGAAGTAGAAACCGGGCTTCTTGATCCCAAGTTTATAGTTAGAATCAACAACCCTACGTGAACTGTTCAGTATCTTTGCTTAGCCCAGGTTCAGCTGTAAAATGGTAGAAGAAATGGGACTCGCAACAAATTAAAATAAAAGGCACCTTCGTCAAAGTCCCCCTTGGATATTATCGTCAATAAATCCTGCAAATATCTATGAGCTGGGGTCAAGCTAGTGGACAGAGGCACCAGTGCATGCTGCCTCAGCAAATGTTTCATTGAGTTACTTTCCCCACACCTTCAGGTTTGGGACTGTAGCTGTGTGTGGGCCTGCGTGTGTGCTCCTTCTACAAAACGACACAAGTTATTTGGATGGCATTGATTAACAACAGAGCCCTTGTTTCGGCACCCACAAACCTGCGTCTCTTCTGCACCACAGGCCCGAATGTTGTTCAGCAGAGCTCTTCTCCCATTTCAGTAGAATCCAGTGTTCAAGGTCAAGTTTGCCAGTGTAAAGCGTTCTTCTAAGATGGGATGCTTGGGCCTGGGGTTCCATGAAACAGAAGGTCCCCTCTCTACTTGACATACACCATGCAGAATTAGAACACTGAAAGAGAACACTTTATCAGGAATATGGTTATCTAACCACGATGCTGTACACCTAAAACTAATACAAAATAGTATTGAAAATTAAAATTTTTAAAAAGAATACTGAAAGGAAGTCCCCACTCTTAGTATAAGAAAATTCTGCGTAATTATATAGTGACCCTTTTCTGCAGAATTAAGGCATTTTCACATTTGATCATGGTACTGAATTACATTCTAATAAGCGTGCATTGTAAAGTCCAGAGAGCAAAGGTTCCCATTCAGATTTTCTTATAAAACATAAAACAATCTATCTTTTCTGAAAATATGTGGGCTCCAGGAGTTTTAGTAGCTCCTCAGTGATGTTCCAGTGGCCAATTTAACCCTGAAAAGAAACCCCCTGCTCTGCTCCTTGGCTGTGCTCTGACACTGCCCTATGGACACCATCGCTTAATTAATTCTTCTGGTGTGACATTAATCTCGAGAAACTAATTTGGTACTAACGTAGCTGTCATAAGTAAGCCTCCCTCTATTTTTCACCATTAATTAATGAACTGTTATTTAAAGTATTGCTGACTTAACTGGGTTCTTGTGTCAGGCAGTTCTCCTAACTCGTCATAACAGAAAAACATAACAAAATAAGAGCATAAAATACATTTTACTGAACGAAGTAGATGAAGAATGAACAATTCAAGGGGGTCCCATCAACCCCCTTGGGGGAGAATTCTGAATGTATGTTAAGAATGAATTAATCCAGGAACAGTGGGTAGTTAGTTGGTGAAATTCAGCTAGTGATTCCATTTAGAAGCATGCTGGTCCCCAGAATCACTGTGGCAATATGATGACTGTCATTCCAATTTGCTGGTGTGACAAGATTAGCTCAGATCTCTGTGACTAGCATCTAAACTTGACATAACATTCAGAGGAAACTTCTTATTTGTGGCTGGAAACTGTGGCACGGTGGTGAAAAACTAGGAATTAGGGGTATTACAGAGGCTTAAGTCGATGTATTTTTTATTATTATTATTATTATTAGTTAAGGTATTACAAATGTGTCCTCATCCCCCCTATTAACCCCCAACCTCCCCCCCACACACACACTCATGCTCCCATCCCCCTGTTGTCCATTTTTATCTCAGGCTTGTCAGTTAGAATTTTGTTCCTGAAGCTGAGAGAGCTACTGGATCAAAGAAGATAGAACAAAAGTGGTAAGTCCCTCAGTAGCACCAGGGGAATCCATCAACTACATCAAACCATTACCCGATTAGCAAAGGTTTGGGTAAATCCTGTGCCAACTGCAGGTTGGTGATAATAATTAATGTTTTAAGCTAGTTTCTTTACGTGGAACCAGTTAACGAATCTGCCAGGCACTGCTGATGCTGCTTGGAAACCAGTCCCAGCAACAATAGCACATGAATTTGGCTATGAAACCGTGCTGGTGGAAGAGTGGTATTGATTTGTGGAGAAATATTGTGGTTTGTAGGAAAGAAGTAGTTTTCCAAAAGGTCAGAGATGCTTCTGTAGGGCTGGATGGCAGCTGTTAGAATCTCACAGTTCTCAAGAGAAGCTGGCAGGGGGCAGGGTTGGGGGGGGAGTGGGGAGATGTGGGGGCAGGAGATGTACATGAGAAAACACATGGAAGAGAAAAACGATCCAAGTGAAGAGATAATTTCCCACTCCAACCACATTAACCTCATTTTGAAGTCTCTGAAGTTTCCCATTTTGTTCTACTCAGATTCAGAGTTCTTCCTTACTGGCAAAATGAGGGGGAGTCTTTGGCTCCTCCTAGAGGCTAGAGTTTGCCAATAACAGTTAATGAACCTAAACAAATTGTCATCTCTTATCACTCTTTGTTATAAAACAAAAGGAAATTTGACCATGACTAGATTTTATTCACATGGCCCAGGGATAACGTGCATAATTCAATTAAAAAGATAATTTACTCTTTAGGAGAATATATATACAGTATATTATATAGTTTTAATAAGAAAAATTGACAATAAAATTGTGAATGTTTACACACTAGTGACAATTATTGAATTGCAGAAAACAAATTTGGTCTAAGAAGGGTTAAATAGTGCTAAGTTTTCCCTGTATTCCAGATAATTTCCTATGTGAGACTTGATTTGCTGATGGGATTCTCTTAACCCTAATCCTGAGTGTGCTTAACTTTAGGAAAATTACCTGTATTTGTCTTTTAAATTACTAAACAATTTAGACAGATCTAGAAACCTACGTACAACTCATTAATTCTAAAAGCTGAAATAGGAACTTTTGAAATGAAAACTAACCATACAACCTGGAAGTTTAATGAGTCAGATTCTCTTTGTGAGAGAGACACAGGGTTGAAATCCTATATAATAAAAGCCTAACATGCTACGTGTTCATTCTACCGGTTGGCCAGTTGCTATCATGCACACTGACCACCAGGGGGCAGACGCTCTGACTGGTAGGTTAGCTTGCTGCTAGGGTCCAGCCAATGGGGACTGGGCGAGATGGGCCGGACACACCCTAGAGCCTTCCCATGGTTCCTCCCAGGCCCCGATTGTGTACCCATGGGGTCCCTCTGCCTGGCCTGCCGGGATCGGGCTGAAGCCAGCTCTCCAACATCCCCCAAGGGGTCCTGGATTGTGAGAGGGCGCAGGCCAGGTTGAGGGACCCTACCTGTGCACAAATCCATGCACCGGGCTTCTATCTGTAATAAAGGCAATAGTCAACCCTGTGAGATTTGTCCCACGGCATCCCTGCACCTCTGTCAGCATCTCTCCATTGGGATGGGGCAAGTTGCAGGTGGGAGGTGGTCGCGCAGTGGTGTGAATGAGAACTGAATGCGGCACAAAGCCCTCTGATCCCTCCTTGTGACACTGCTCTGCTTGTCTGCACACACAGCTGTGAGGCTCCAGCCTGGCCCCAAGGAGCAGTTTGTTACTCGTGACAACCCTGTAGGCATCTGCTCTCTTTCCCCCAACCCCCTCCCGCCAGCGGTGAGTCAAAGTTCAGTACATTTAGTGTAATTTGTGCTGTGAGATTTAAATAATCACTGATTTACCCCCTTGTGGAGACCCAAGATGGGAAAATGGGAAGTTCCTGGAGGATCTCAGCTCAGGGGAGGGCAGTTGTGCAGAGAAAACCATGATGGTGAATCTGCTCCCCAGTTTTCAAGAAGAGCTGCGATTCTGCTTCGTCTGCCTCCAAGCTTTATCAATCAGCCGCAGTGCGGTTGGCATGCTCCAGAGCACACAGAATTTACGTCCTCGTGCTCTTCCCTCGAGGAGCTAATGAATACATTTCATTGGGGAGAATGTGCTCTCTCTACATATTTCTTCTCCTTGCAGTCATGATCAAGTCTCCCATCTTAAAACCAATCACCCACTACCACCTCTACCCATAAAACAACTGCTTCTTCAATCCTGGCCCCATTTACTTAATTCCTCTCCTTCCACTATGTTTAAAACCTACCAATTAAACCAAAACAATACAAAACAGAAAAAGACTTGACAGTGGTCCCCCACTCACTGTTTAGTTTATGACTGGAATAAAGGTGTGTGTGTGTGGGGGGGCTTAGTAGATTTGCCTATTATAGGTTTTTTTTGAAATGATATTCAGTAGTAAAAGAAATATTAACAAACTATGTTGATCTTCCTTAAAACTGAAAGTGAAGAAATATATGTGATTCTTAATATTGCATTTCTTATAGTCTGGGTATCCCAATGAATAAAATGTTTTAAAAAATGTCTTAAGGAATATGTTTTTCCAGATATGTCTTATTGTGTAACATATGTCTTATTGTGTAACTCAAGAACTTAGCGATTTTAAACAATACCCATTTCATAATATCTCACATTTTGTGGGTTGGAAATTGGACAGGGTTTGGCTGGGTGATCCTCCTTTATGGTGCCATCGGAGGTACTCAGTGGTGTCTAGCTCAGTGGTCGGCAAACTCATTAGTCAACAGAGCCAAATAGCAACAGTACAATGATTGAAATTGCTTTTGAGAGCCAAATTTTTAAAACTTTAACTATATAGGTAGGTACATTGTTATTAACTGAATTAGGGTACTCCTAAGACTTAGGAAGAGCCACACTCAAGGGGCCAAAGAGCTGCATGTGGCTCGAGAGCCGCAGTTTGCCGACCACTGGTCTAGCTGGTAGATAAGCTGTTCTGGAAGGTAGAAGATGGCTGACACTTTGGCAGGGATTGTGGAAAGGCTGGGCTCGGCTGGGAATATTGAGGATGGAGCCTACCTGTGACCCCTCCCACATGGCATTTGTAGCTTCTCAGTGTAGTCAGAGTTCCTAGGTGGTGGCTTAAGGAAGGACCTAAGAACAAGTGTTCTATTGGGCAAGATGAAGCTGCATGGCCTTTTATGGTCCAGTCTTGGAAGTCTCCTAGCATCTCTTCTGTCAGATTCTATTGGTCAAGCAGCTACTCAGAAAGAAGGAGAGGAAACATAGACTCCACTTCTGGATGGGTGGGAGGAGTGTCATGTAGAATAATCACCATTCATGCACTCAGGAGACACCTCTAATTTCTTACTCATTTTATGAGCCATGGTTTAGGAAACTTCTTTCCTTAGCCTTTTTTCAGAATGCAGTATTTCCAAAATATTGTGTCCACCATTTAGTGTTTTATACTAGTATCTCTCAGTCTTCTAGATTTTAAAGTCCAATTTTTTTTTTTTTAAATGTGGAGGATTGACAGAGGGAAGCCAACTTTTTATTTTACTAAGGAGCTTCATTTAAAAATAATAATTTCAATGACTCACACTATTCTTTATATCACCATCATTTCATAAAACAAAAGGCATCTTCACATCAAGAAATAGGAAGGACATATCCTTAGAATAAAGGACCTTCCTTCAAGTTGAATAAGCTTATTTTTATGAAAAAGGCATATTATTTTCCTTGTGGATTTTTTTTTTCATTTCACTATACACTGGTGGAAACTTTTTTATGGAGCCTCTTCTGAAGATGTACATTTGGGAATCACTCTTCTAGCCCAAAGGTCTGAAGTATGCCATTTATTGGACTTTTGGGGGACACTCAAGATTTTGTGGTAAAAATTTCAGATTTCTATTAGTTGCATAGTTATACGTGAGAAGGACTAAGATTTGAATTGAACCTACTATGTCAATTCAAATTAAATTAGCTAGGTTTTACTGATTATTTAAAATATGCCTATAATATAGCCTATTATTCTATTACATAGAATAATGTAGTCTCATGGAATTTCCTAGTAAGATGTCATAAAACATAGTTCCTATAGGGGTTAAATTACCAATTGGTTGTAGATATAAGACTGACAAATAATACAAGTCAGAATGTGGGTGAGACTCTGTAGAAGGTACCCATGAAAACTAGAGCAGTCTAGGGTGTTGTCACAAAGAATGTGTAAGTGAAATTCAAGTGGATGAAAGGTTAGAGAAAGATGCTTCTGGAAAGGTTATCTGGATAAGGGTTCCAAGATAAGAATGGCTGTAGCATGTTTAAGGAACGTCCAGAGATTTTTGGGTGGGTTGAATTTTAACATGCTTTGCTTTGGGAGTTTGGAGGAGAAAGCAAAATGGATTCAACATTCTCAGTTTTGTTTTTGAGCTGTAATATAATAATTGATTAAAATTCCTACTTGTTTCTTACTCTCAAAGCGATTCCTTTTCCTTCCTAATGTGAGAAGCAGATGGCTAACTGCTCATGCTAGACACAAACCAATTATAATCATAATAAAAGTAATCAGCCACTAAATAACAGCGTCAGTACGGTGGGTCAGCGCCTGATACTGGGCGACCGCTGCAACTCCTAAGTGTCCTCTGACAGTTTAGGGCTGAGGAGCCCTGGTATGATGTTTCGTCACTAATGACAACATAGATCTCGGGTCAGGAAGTGCTGCCCTGAATTCACCTCAGCTTCCCTGGCAGCGGTGGACTAGGACCAACGTCCATTAGCCCAAGGCTGATCTCCGTCTCTACTCACTCATGCTCTGGGCTGGCAGCTTAGGTGTCTGCCTACTTAGGGAGACAAAGGGTCTGTTGGAGCAGCAGAAATGGGCGGCCCGTTTTCCCTTTAGACATTTACTGGAACCTGTTACAATCGAATCTGCTTTTTATTGTGGTATTTGCCACCTAAACTTTAAAAATACAGCAGCAGCAACAAAAAAACATACACATAGTTTTCCAAGAAAGGCGTTTTGGAGGACATGTGTCATCACCTTCCAGTCAGTGCTGATCAAGCTCGCTGCAATCTTCGCGTCCCCTTGCAGACCTGTTTGCCTGCCACACCGTCACATCCCCGGTGTCTGGAAATGGCCCGAGTTAAGCTGTAGGAGTCCTTCCTCTCCAGACCTTTCTGTTGCGTAAAATATCGAAAGATATAATGTGGACATTGTCCAGAGATGGCTTTCTTACTCTCTTCCTCTCAAATACCACTTCCATTTAGATGTGTATGCTTTATTTGTTCACTGTGCTGATAGAAAAGAAAGTTCTCTGAAAAATAAACCACCGTGCATTACTCACAGGTGCACTTAAGCTTAAGGAGATTAGTACATTTCTCATAAGCCTGTTTTTCCTTCTTTTCTGGAAGCAAGATGCATGGTCACACTGGGCTTCCGAAGTAGCTCGCTCCTCCGGCCGCAGCAGCCTTTGCTGTGCTCTCTTGGGTCTGTTGCTGTGGTTTCAGGGCAGCGGTGCTCACGTCAATAGCGGATGTTTTCCTGTGTTCTCTGCTTACCGTGTTTGTCCCGGTGTCCCTTGCCGCCCGCAACCTTGTGCCCCTTTGCGCCTGTGAATGGCAGTTGTACTTGGCCACACGCCCTGCCTCCATGTCCTCACAGACACTCTGCTTTAGTCTCCTTTCTCTGCCTGTCATGGCTACTGCGCTGAGATGGCCCCTTCAGCCGCCACTGGTCACCTCTTCCCAGACAAGCCAAAGGCCTTTTCTCAGTTTCTGTGTCTGGGCCCTGCCGGGCAGCCTTTCCAGTCTTTCCAGTTCTCCCCTCTATCCAGGCCTTCTTCTCATCTCCTCCCCACACTTTCTTATCTCTGACTTATCTCCAGTCAGTTAGAATGGGGAAGTAATATTGCTGTTTAACTAGATACTGAACTAGGCTGTAAGCCCCCGAACTTGCCCACCTATCTTCCTTCTCAGTGTAATCAATTTTACATCTGTTAGCTTGTTAGTTAAGGACTTTCTCTTACTGATCCAGCTTAATTGTACTTCTCCACACACCTAGCCCAGCCACTCTTCTCAGGCTCCTACTCTCCTGACCTTCCCAACCTCACGCTCTCTCAGCCCAGACCCCCCTGCCTGGACGGTGTGTGTCTGAGAGTAAGCGAACAGTACCGTTCTGCCCATTCTCCTCTTCATATTCTCCTGTGTGTTTAAGGCTCAGCTCAAGCCTTGCTTCCTTTATGAAGTGTTTCCTGACAATCAGCTATATTGATCATTGCCTTATTGATTTGCATGCATCGCCAGTCCTGCCCCATCCTGCCCCGTTCACATGTAGCATAGTGAGGGTTACTGATGTGAACATCTTCCTCCCTTGCTGAGGCATGGGCCCTGGCAGCCTGCCCTCCTCTTGTACCCTCTATTTTATCACAACCTGCCCCAAGCCAACATCCTCAGTGTCAACTTCCACACTTCCTTGCCTCGTCCCTCAGTTTACAGGAACTGTGGACTGGCCACGGAAACACCCCCAGCCTGGTCCCTCTTCCGAGGCTGTCAGCAGTCCTTCCCTGGGCGGCCGCGTTATCTTCTCGGTGACAGTCCTCCAGCTGGTCTTCCCAGGACCAGGACTAGGATGAGGAGAGCAAGGCGCCTGAGCGCAGCATCGAAGGAAGCGCTCACTCACAGAGCCAAGCAAGTGCGGGGTTGGCACCTGAGAGTGAGTGCTTCCTTAGATTTGGCCTAAGCTTGGTCCCAGCCCTGCCTCCCTCTGTCGTCCCCTGCTGGTTTTCCTCCATCTGGTTACTGAGATGATCTTTTCAGGTACAAACGATGTCCAGTCCGATTATTAGTTTCCCAGAGGATAAAATTCAAGTCTTTGGGTTGACTTCCGTGTATCTTCTAGCCTCATCTCTTGTCACTCTCACTGCCCCCACCAACGAACTCTACATTCCACCCACCCTGGCCGCCCAAGAGTCCCTTTAGTATGCTCTGCCCCTGACCTCCCTCCAAACCTTTAAACTTGATTTTCTTCCCTCCTTTCGAACTCTCCCCTTTTTGGTGAATTCTTATTCATTATTCAAAACTCAGCATGGCCCGTGTTACCTTCTATGTGAGGCTTTCCAGAATTCTCTGGAACAAATTAAGTCATTCCTCCCCCGCCCACCCCACCCCTAAGCATAATGTACTCACTTAATTATAGCATATGTTTCATTTAGTGGTAAGTAATTTTTTGTATATTTTTGATTCCCCAGGAAACCAAAGGGTTAAAGTCCCAGGTTCATATTCGAATCGTTTGGAAGTTTTTTCTAAGTACTGCTGCAAAGTTCTACCCCAGAGCCAGGTTGTCTGGTGTGGCCTGGGCATCTTTGTTTTTTTTCTTAAAGCTTTTGGGTGATCCTAAAGTGCAGCCACTGACTAAAACCACAGCACTGGGCTGTGAGCTGCTTGAGCGGGAGGGCCATGTCCCTCTCATGTCTGTGGACTTCTCTCCTCACTGCTCCATGCTCTCCCTCCTCCTCCCCTCTCTTCGGACCCTGCAAGAGGCCTGGCTTACAGCAGGAAGTCATGGAGAGCTGTGGAATTAGTGACCACTCACTTCATTGGTTGGCTCGGTGATTGGGGTTATTGAAAAGGGGGTTCAGTCAGCGTGGGCTTTGGGGTGAGGGAGTCTGCAGAGACAGGGGTCCCGCCGGTGTGGAACTGATATGTGATATCCAGGTGCACCACCAAGTGACTTGCTCTAATGCTCTTGACTCCTAAGACTTGCCTTTCTTCATTGCTTTGAACACCAAGTGAGCTGTAATTGCCCTTTTTTGGTTCTGCAGAGCCATACATACAAAACATACCTCAAGATCTCCTTCCCTATCCACTAGACGTACAGTTTGATAGCCATTGGAGGAAAAATTAGAGACTACGTTGCACTTCCTTATTAGGACTCCCCTTCTGCAGTTGGCTCACTGGACTCAGGGAAGGTGTCCCTGGACCTTTACAGGCTGTGTAACACCAGGGGGACTTAGGTAACAAGTAATAATAGTACTCGATATGGCGTTACCTGCCTATAGAAGCAGCTCCCTCAGTCGGCCTACTAGACCAACAAACTTAAATGTCAGACTTTCCAAATGTAACCGCCAGAGAGGTGCTATGGACTGCATCTGATATTTACAGTTCTTTTCAGCAAAGGTGAGCTGACTTTTGTTGCAAGTGTTTTCCATTGCAAATTAGAAAGGGCTTTTTTTTTTTTTTCATTTGTACATATGCCTTTGATATTATTACTTTCTTTACTTTTATTTGATTTTTGTGAAAGTCCATAAATGTATTAGAACACATAATGGCCCTTAGCTGTGGCTGCTAAAAATAATAATTGGAAAAAGTGAGGGCTTAGTGTTTGGCGAAGCCTAAATAGTTTAAATAGTTTCAAGCCTGGCTGGGCATGTCTCAGTGGTTGAATGTCGATCTATGAACCAGGAGGTCACGGTTCGATTCTAGTCAGGGCACATGCTAGGGTTGCAGGCTCGATCCCCAGTAGGGGGCGTGCAGGAGGTAGCCAATCAATGATTCCCTCTCATCACTGATGTTTCTATCTCTCTCTCCCTCTCCCTTCCTCTCTGAAATCAATAAAAATATCTCTTTAAAAATTTTGTTGTTTTAACCTAAAAAAAATTCTCTTATAAAAGGTTTGTGTGATCATCACAATGAAGATCATCATTGAATTCACAATACCACCACAGAATGTTTTTCATCAAAAATCACTTTGTAAATAAATGATGCCATGAATTATAGAATAATGCATTAGCCATAGGTAACTGCAATACTTAAGACAATTTTTTAAAAAATGTATTGGCTAAATTACTCTGAGAAAAACACTGTAGACCATTACTTAAAATTGTTCTGTTTAGTTTACAGGTGGTTTAAAATGATGCTGGGGGAAAGATGCGGCCCCTGAGGGATTGTCAGGAAGAATCAAAAGCGGCTTTAACAAAGAGACAGATATGGAAATGTGATATTTGTCAGGGGAAATGAGGCTAGATTAAATAAAATGGAATCGGCCCCATGATAGAAAATGCCTTAATGGGAAATCATGCTTGAGGCCTCCTTTGTCTTCTGAAAGACCAAGAGCTGAGCTGGCCAACAATGCCTGAAGCCCAGCTGTGGTGGAGGGAGTAGAGTGAGCCTCAGGTCCTGTTTGTTTCTCAGGTCAGGTTCAACCTCCTGAAAGCCCAGCTGAATTAAAATCTCCCTTAGACTCCTCAAAGGCTCCCGGAATCACAGCCTGGCCTCTCTCAACATGGAGGGCTGCCTCCAGTCCTGAGGAAGACAGGTGCCAGGAGGGCCCGAAGTTCCTGCTTGCCCTTTAGAAATCTCCCTCCTGTGTAGGGAGATCTTGCTTGTTCTGTGTCTTCGGAATTCCAATATTCCATGGCCTGCATCTTCTCCTCTCAAACATGTATTAGACGAATACAAACTTTAAGTAAAAAAAAAAAAAAAAAAAAAAGTATTGGAGAGGTTATGTGTTTCAGTGGAAAGCACAGCAGCCTAAAAGTGCTTTCAGATTCTAGAAGGCCGGCAAGGGTGCACCCAGATGGGGTGGGGATCTTGTTCTAATGCACAGTCTGTGTCTGCAGGTCCCAGGGGAGCCTGCAGGCTGCGTTCCTAGCGAGTTCCCCCAGGGAGCCTGTGCTGTTGGTCCAGGGCTTATAGTCCGAGGAGCAAGGATCTAGACCTCATTTCAAATACTGACTTCTCACGGCCTCAGTTTCCTGCCTATAAAATAAGGGACTTTGAACTAAAATACCCTTTAATTCTGACCAACACCAGCAGCAGCAGGAGTAGAGAGCTGACAAGGCTGGTCCGTGTCAAGAGCAGATCTCTGTTCTGAGTTTTCAAGGACTCCCCATTCAGCACCGTGAGAGCAAAGTGGAAATGGGAAAACAAGACAGGAAATACATACAGTTTTTATTCTGATGGTCCCAGGGTTTCCAGGTTTAGTCACATGGTGCCTTTACTAACATTGAAAAGTCTGGCTTTAATTAGATCATAGGATCAACAAATAACCTTCCAATTGTTTCATTTGTTTTAAGTAAGCTACTAGGTAGGCTTAACGCTCTCCACAGCATGCCCAATGGAACAGCCTAATTACCGGGTAATAACCCAACGTAGGCACACAAGGTTATTACCTTAGAGTCTGAAACCTATTTTTAACCAGAGTAGAAGTGAAGATACAGCTTAATACTACCTTTTCTTCTAAACCTCTCAGTGGTGGAGGAATTTAATTCCTCAAAATCATTCTTATCCTTCAGGATTCTCTCAGATGTTCCCTCCTCAGTAAAACTTTCCCAGAGGCCACAGTCAGAATCAGTAGCCACCTCCCGCCCCTCGGGTCCCAGTTACGCACCCATCAAACCACACACCTCACCAAACCACACACCTCACCAAACCACACACCTCACCAAACCACACACCTCACGGTTGGGCTCATTCAGCTATCTGCCTGTTGTCTCCCACTGACTTACAAGCCCTTTGAGCCATCTTGATGGTGTAGAGCAGTGGTTGGCAAACCGCAGCTCGCGAGCCACATGAGGCTCTTTGGCCCCGTGGCATGGGCCATGAAGTTTCCATCGCACTGTACGTGTGTGCCCGCACGTGGTATTTTGTGGAAGAGCCACACTCGAGGGGCCAGTTTGCCGACCACTGGTGTAGAGACGTGGAGCCCAGGCACCTGAGTGAACTCCTCAGCACTGTTCTGTCTTGGTCCTATGTCCTCAGGAGGCCATGGAAAGTTCTGGCCCGGATGCCCCTCTCTGTAGTGGCCATGATCAGATGGGGTTGTTGGAGGGTTGTGTGAAATAATGGGTGTGACACCAACTCCCTCCTCTCCTGAGTAGGTGTCTGATGAACATTTGCTATGTTTTACCTTCTCTAAGGTCAGGGAACATGACTTATAATCCTTACATTCTCACACTTCAGGAAAAGTCATGTAGAGTGGGTGCTTAACAAATTCTTTAAAGTTGAATTTAATATCCTGTCATTTAAGGAGATGGAGTGTATTTATTTTAGGCACAGCAATAATACGAGATGGAAGCAGAACTGTTTGGTTTTCCCCTAATAGCTGGTAGTGATTGCGTTTCTGAAGTTTATGAAATGTATTTTGAAGTAGTTATTAAAATTCTGACAGAGATTTATTTCTGGTTTGCTTAGTTGAGAAATCCTGAACACAAGTGGAAAAAAGATAAACACTATACAGGAAAAAGAAACTGTATTAACAGGTAGTTCTTATAGGATATCCATTTTTATATATTTATATGTATAAAATTTCTGGAAGAGTTACAAAAAATTGGTAATAGTAACCTTTGGGAAAAGGGTCAAGGGTAGAGGAGAAGGATCGTTTTATTTTCATTTTATACGTTTCTATATGGTTTGAATTTTTGGCCACGTAGGCATATTTGTTTGTTTAATAAATGTTAATAGGGATATCTGGGGGAATTGAAGGATGGGCCATTTTAATTTTACTCTTTTATATATTAAAACCCCTAATACATTTTAAAGTTTTATTTTTAAATGGCTTAAGTACCAAGTGCTAATGAGAAATGAGGGTTTTCTGCCCCTACCAAGTCCCTAAGCGTCTCCATCACAGAAGTCCAGGGTGAGCTCAGCCTTGACTACCTTCTGGGATGGGCTGTGTCCTCACACTACTGCTGGGTGGGGGGAACTAGCACCTAATTAGGAGCCTTAACGTACTGGAATCATCGCTTCATAAAGCCATGCTCTGGCTTAGTGAATACGAGGCTAAGCGACTGCCTGGAAGAAAGGGGATGACAGGATGTGGAGACCAGTCCGGCAGGAGTATCATCCCTCCCCCACCCGAAAAGCAGGGGAGTTGCCCTCCTTGGACCAAAGCATGGAAGCCAGTACTTTTTAACAACAGATTGGATTTTCATTTTCCCTTTGGCACCACCGAGCTGTTTTCAGCATTGACCCCTAAACCGCCACCAGGATTGGGAATGTGCCCCTTTGAAGTGTCTTAGAAGGAGTAGTGCACCCCTTGTCCTATGGGAGGGTAGAATGAAGCAGCATTTCCCCCTAGCTCCTGTCAATCATTTTCTGTTACCCCTGACTTAGCTAACTCTACGAAGGTGATGTCCAGGGAGAAGGCACCTCAGACATGTTGAGGTACTGCTTTCAATCCTAGGTGGCACCACCCACCACACAGGGGCCTGGACAAACTGGGATGTTTTCACAGGAGGCCAGCCAGGGTGTTGGAGGAACCATGACCACACTATACAATGAACCGCTGACTGACCGACTGGAATGTAGTCACCACTCACTTTTCTGTGATCAAATCGTTAACTTCTCTGTACCTCAGGCCCCCCCTCCCCCCAGTGAACTGGGCTTCCATAGTATTAACCTCCAAGGGTCGTCATGAGAGTAAATGAGTTCATTCACGTAAGCACTTAGAATTGGTAAGGGTTCAGCAAGTGCTAGTGATCATTGTTTTTGTTGTTGTTCCTGGGGCTGGGGCTCAAGAAAGACTCCCAAGTGCTCAGATTGCAGCAGCCACGGGCCACTCTTAATCTGTGGGAGCTCTCATTCGGATTCATAGGCATTTTTAAAGACACAGACATTATTATGAACAAGCTTAGCTACTGATTATTCTTCTGAGAATAAACAGAAGAGCAAACTTGAGCCTCTTATAAATAAGAGCTATTGCATATGCATTTCCCTGGGTGGATCTGTCTGCTTTTGGAATTCCTTTGCCTTGTGCTGATACATTCCTTTGCATTGTCTCCTGGACATGCATTGGGGCCCATGGTATGTGTAGTCTCTTTATTGAAAAGGATGATCTGTGTATGGTCAGCCCCATAGCTCAGAGACGAATATACCGTCCCACCCAGGCGAGGCTGGCCAGCCACCTCTTTGCAGTATCCGAGCCTAAAGGAAAGCAGCTTTGTTTTGCCTTGTTCTGCAATTGCTCCAACACTGGCCGTTCACTGTAGCTGTCTGAACTTGGCCGTCTGCAAAGCAGCATCCACATGTCATTGATGTGAGGGTCACCAGATTGTCAAGTGCTCTTTTTCTGGGTCTTATATTGATCCATTAATAGTGTGGTAAGCAAATGAATTCAGGACGAATGTTTAAGTGGGCTATTTCCCAAATGAATCCAAAGCAATACATCAGCCAGTGGTTGGTTTGTGTGTGTTTTTAAGCCTACAACTTAGATGCTGCTGAGTATCTTGAATGTGCCTTTGAAAAGGGGCTGTTCAAATGGTGCTTCGGTGAAGCAAGGGAAAAGTTAGAAATAAATGAAAGGTGTGTTCGCAGCTTTTTACTACACATGATCTTAGCCAAAAGGCCGAGAAGCGATATGTTCGCAGCTCTTTAAACACCACATTCAGATATAACTAACTTTCATTGTTAACTATGCCCCTTCCCCTGGACACTGCACACCCTTTTGGAAACCTCCCTGAAGTAACATTTGCCACATGTAATGCCATTAAATCCTGAGAAGGAACCTGGACAGGGTTTACGGGGCCGGATCTTTAGAAGAAGCAAGTGAATTAGAAAATTCAAGTGTATATACTCACTGACGCAACAGGGACATCTACCTAGCTCTTGGTTTTCCATTTGCTTCCTTATGGAAGCGAAGCCAACTGTGATGAGTGGCATCATTTCCGAAGTGCTGACAGCGATTTCCCTTCTCCTTACACTCCAAGAAAACGTTTCCTGTTAGGCACGGAGCGTGAGACTATTTTCAGATTAAATCTTGTAATCTCTGAACTCACCTTCCCCAGCTTTCTTTCCTCCCTAAGAGCCAGGGCTTTCAGAAGGGACTAGAGAGAAAGCACCCATGGAATCCTAAAGGGTCCCTAAGGGTCTGACCTTGGCCCAGGTCATGTGCTACAGGCAGAGACTGGAAGCAGACTGGGAATCCACTCTGACCTGGGAGCCCTTGACTCAGTCCCTCATCGGGGCCTTGTCATGGAGGTAAGTCAGGCATTCCGACCAAAGGGGATGTAACTGTGAGTCACATTATAGACTTGTTCTGTGTGGAGACTCCTTATGCCTGCCCGCTCTGTACCCATCCCCACAACTGGTGAGAATGTGACTGTTTTGTTTTTTGCCCTTGCCATTCATTGGTCATGGCAGCCAAAGGTAGCCCACAGAGCTTACCCCCCAACTTGAAGGCTGCTCAGTGTGTCCTAAAGGATATGTTTTTAGAGGAAACTTTTGCCATGCAAAATGCTGGAATGTATTTTGCTCCTTGTTCATTTGCTGTTACATGTGTCGTTTACTCTCAATGGCTGACTGTTTCTTTGTTTTCTGTGTGTTGCAGGCAGCATAGTCTACCTCGGGATGATGGTGGGGGCGTTCTTCTGGGGAGGACTGGCAGACAAAGTGGGAAGGAAACAGTCTCTTCTGATTTGCATGTCTGTCAACGGAACCTTTGCCTTCCTTTCTTCGTTTGTCCAAGGTTATGGCTTCTTTCTCTTCTGTCGCTTACTTTCTGGATTCGGGTAAGGTTTTCTCCTTCATATTTTATAGTAAAGTGTTTATTCGTCATAATTATACGTGTTCTCTACTCTAGAGGACCTCATTACCAAGAAATCATCCCTTAACACATCTCCTTCCCTATCTTCATGTCAGCGTTATGGACCATAATGCTGGTTCTTAGAAATGCAATTACCAGCATTTACATCCAGAAGAGAAGGGAACATATGTCCATGTTCTCATGGCTGATTCTTTTAGTATTTTACTTCTAGGAAATGGGTATTGTTTTAAATGGAAAGCTGTTTCCATGGCAGAGCACATTCATAAATGTATTTTTCTTCTGAAAATTTAATTCAAGCAAGAAATAGCTCTGGTCCTATATTATGGATAATTAAAAGTTTGAACCATTCAGGCACTCTCTTAAATCCAGGACAAGAGTGTCTCCAGTAAATGTTGTTTTATTGATCTATAATAACAGCATATTTAACTAGGTAGGAAGCCTGCTTCCTGAGATGGAATAGGTTTTTTTGTGTGTTTTTTTTAAGTTCTTGACTTTCTGTTGAACTAACAGAAGTTGTGCTGTTAGCCAAGTGCAATGGCATAGTACAGCCAATGGTGTAGTCATTTTCGTTAAAGAGCTTGAAGCACTTGCTACTACTAAGCCAGTCCAAGCTTAGGAACCCAGAAGCTCAATTAGGAGAGTCCAAGGAACTCTGCTTGGATAAGGAAAAAAATAGTAGAAATAAAAAATTTCTGATTTGTGCTTGAGCACTTTATTTTCATTAGAGACATTCTTTCTAAAGTGCATAGCATAAGATGAATCTATAGGAATCATATAAAATAAAATAAATAAATGGAGAAAGGGAAGGAGACAGTGCTGGGTTATGAATTTGAGCAGCATATCAGTTGTGGTTGTTGATGGTAAATGTGCCCACAGAGCAAAGCACAGTTTTGCCAGAAGAGAAAGTCAGAGAACTACAACATGCTTTTTTATTAATTACATAGAGTAGTACTTTAAAATCAGAGCTAAGATTAGCAGGAATATAAAGCATCAGAGAGAAAGTGCCTAAGTGGGTTACTTCAAGAGCACAAAGATTTCCCCATGCAGACTAATGGGTCACTTTTATAGCTCATTCAAAATAATTTTAAATTTTTATCTGATTTTCTTCTACAAGATTTGTATACATACTGAGATTGGTGTATTGTCCACAAATTTTTATAAACTTCTTTTTTAATCTTCTTACAGCCCCTCACATGCTACATTCTGCACACAATGGGCACTTTGCAAATATGAGACTAAATTGCACAAATTTCAGGAAATTTCATCAGAGTCAATACATTTCAGTAAGCCATTTGAGTAAACCTAGAGCAGTGGTCCTCAACCTTCTGGCCAAGTGCAGTGGCATAGTACAGCCAATAGTGTAGTCATTTTCGTTAAAGAGCTTGAAGCACTTGTTACTACTAAGCCAGTCCTTTAAATACAGTTCCTCATGTTGTGACCCAACCATAAAATTATTTTCGTTGCTACTTCATAACTGTAATGTTGCTACTGTTATGAATCATAATGTAAATATCTGATATGCAGGATGGTCTTAGGCGACCCATGTGAAAGGGTCTTTTGACCGCCAAAGAGGTCACGACCCACAGTGAAAACCACTGACCTAGAGGGTTAGAAAGTTTGGGGAAGTATAAAAATATTTTCTCCTTGGAAAATAAATGATCAGAATCAGTAATTTGCATTGAAATGGTGGAGGAAAGGAGCTTTTCCTCAGTCTTTGATGTTCAAAGCTCTGTGTGAGACTGGCTTGCATACACCGCTGACGTGGGAAGGTAATTTGGCTCATGGATTCAAGGGCTGCAACATTCCTAATTCTGAGCAACTTGAGACACCTGAGGAAGAACAGGTGTTATTTGCGGCTCTCTGTTAAAGGACCTTCTCAAAGTCCATGGGATAAGACATTCTTGCCCCCAGGAAAGGCCAAGTTTCCCTCTGCTTTCTACCTACATAATAACACTAGCCTGTCTGGAGAACGCTAATAGCCTAAGTTCTGAATTTTCCAGTCCTTTCCATTTGCAGTCTTATCCAGGAAATTCCAACCATATCCACAGACTCAAAAGTACCTGACGGTGGCCAAATTATTATGGCAATAGTAATAGCCAATCTGATGTGATATGATCAGCCCAGTTGACTGCAGAGAAGAGGGCCATTATGGTGGCTGCAAAATACTCAAAATGAATGGACTGTCCAGAAGCTAATTCAAGGGCAGCACAGAGCAGAGACTACTTGGGTATATTCATGACATCATCTTCTCTGTTGCAGATAAATCATCCTTCCGCTAGCAGGATGACCTCTAAATAACATAATTTACCTGGCAAAGCACAGCCAGTGTATTGCTAACTCAGCAAGCTCTCTAAGTTGTGATGCCAGAGGCAAGTGCACTGTGCCTTTGCGAAGTTGGCACAGGACTGGGAGTCCAGAGGCCAAGTCCATCTACCCTGCCCTGTACTGTGAGCCTCGGGAAAGTCACTCGGGTTCTCCAGGCTGATTCATCTTTTGGAAAGCTAGTATGAGGATCAAGTGAGATAATGTGTTAAAAGTACATGGTAGAGGAGGAAGTGTGGGATAATGTTTAGGAACAGTCCCCTATGGTTTGGCACTTACTGTTCTTTGTTCTTCGTACCAGTCCAGCCTGTGCTCACTGCCTCCGGATGACAGCAGAGGGAGAGTAAAAAAAGAGGCCTCTTTCTGGCTTTGAAATTTCAAGTCTTGCCCATGAGGGAAACAGAAAGGAGGAACCACAGGCAAAAGACTTGGGAGAAACCAGGGCAAGTAAAATGGCGCCTCCCTGCTCCCCAGAGTAGATGGAGATCCGCTCGCCTGGGGGCGGGGCTGAGAGGGGCCGCCACCTGAGCTTACCCGCCTGGCCCACGTGACAAAACTCCCACAGTTCTGTGAGATCCAGCAACTAAGGGGACCTGGGAAATGAAGTTAAAGAAAATGAAGAAAGATAGTGATCTTTCTTAGCTGAGTTTATGGGTAAAGTCAATGACAGAGGACTTTTTCATAAGTATTTTATTTATATATAGTTGGCATACAATATTATATTGGTTATACACAGTGTGGCAAAAGAAAGTATTTTCCAGTTGTTTGTATGGAAAATAATACAATCATTAATAAAAATGCAAGAATAAACTCCATATTTCATGTACTTTTAACTGTAAACCTATTTTTGCCCCACCTATATTTCAGGTGTATAATATAGTGACTCAACATTTTTTTTTAATATATTTTATTGATTTTTTACAGAGAGGAAGGGAGAGAGATAGAGAGTTAGAAACATCAATGAGAGAGAAGCATCGATCAGCTGCCTCCTGCACATCTCCCACTGGGGATGTGCCCGCAACCCAGGTACATGCCCTTGACCGGAATCGAACCTGGGACCCTTCAGTCCGCAGGCCGACTGCTGGGGTCCAGCCCCAGCAGGTCCAGGGGTCCCCAAAGGTGTGGACGGAGTCGGCGAAGAAGGAAGGACACGGAGACAGTGTTCAGTTGATCAGCAGCCTAGCCAGGATCTCCAGCCAAGTTCTGGTCTGGATCTCCAGAGAAGTTCTGCTTCGGATCTCCAGCGAGGTTCTGTATCCATGTTCCCTCGCTAGGTTCTCCAGCCAGGTTCTGTCCAGGCTCTCCAGTCAGGTTCAGTGTCCAGGTTCCAGTCAGGTTCTCCTGCCAATCTCTGTAGTCAGGTTCAGTCCAGGATCCCTTGCCATGTTCTCCCGCTAGGCTCTGTCTCTAGGCTCCGAGTAGATTCTGTCTTCTTGATTCTGTTCTAAGTTCTGAGTGTTTCTGTCTTGTTACAACTGTATTTATACCAGTTGATTCAATCCTATCAATCTCTATTACAAAGGTTAGGGCGTTTCTTATCTCCATTCCAGGGAGAAAAGATTATGTAGTTTAAGCATGATTGTTCGTAGTTAAAGGGATTAATTACCCGCCTGGCACTTAGTTGAGGGGTTTTATTCCCTCCCTAACTTCAGGGGAAAATCCCTACCTGGGGATTCAACCTTTCTCAGAGAGGTGACCTTGGTTAAAACACATAATGCCAAGAAGGTGAGCAAACATATTAAGAACAGTATGCCATATATGCCAGGTCCCTTGAAACAGCAAGGATGGACCGGCTCCCGGCAGCCGACGCTCCATCCACTGAGCCAAACCGGTTTCGGCGACTCAACATTTTTATACCTTACATCATGATCACCACACTAATTCTAATAACTGAGTGACTTGAGTTACTAGTAATCATCTGTTACCACACACATTTATCATAATATTATTGACTGTATTTCCCTTTCCCATTTCACCCTCCCCCCCAACTTCTCCCTTCTGGTAGCCATCCTTTGGTCTCTATGAGTCTGTTTTTGTTTTGTTTGTTCATTTGTTTTGTTTTATTGTTAGATTCCACATATAAGTGAAACCATATAGTATTTGTCTTTCTCTGCCTTACTTATTTCACTTAGCATAATACCCTATATATCATCCATGTTGTCACAAGTGGCAAGATTTTCTTCTTTTTTAATGCTGCATAATATTCCACTGTGTACACACACACACACACACACACACACAATATCTTCTTTATCAATTCACCTGTCGATGGACACCTAGGTTTTCCTCAGTAGCTCTAGAGTTCATCTGGACACTCTATCTCTGAATTGCTGGGTGGTCTCAGCCAAGTCTCTTTTTTTCTCTAACTCCACTCCAGTTCACCTCAAAAAACACTTCAGCACCTGCTCTACCCCTGAAACCATGCTGGGTCTTTCATGGATGTAGGTGAGCCCAGGCCCCGAGAAAGACCCGGGGAGTTCTCTTTTTGTGTTCTTGGTAGCACTTATTGATGCCTTAAAATATTTGCTTTTTATGTGTTTATTTTCCTCTTCCCCCAGCATGTGAATTCCAAGAGGATAGGGATTGACAAGACAAGTGTGTCTGCTCTTTAACTGCTTAGGTGCCCAACGTGGGCGTGGTTACTATAAAGGGTGGAGTCAAAGCAGCAGACTGCACAGACCTATATGTAGGGTGCACCCAGAAGTGAAATAGATACTAATTCTTACTTCATCTGTATAAGCAGAAGAGTTCTAGTCAAGTGAACAAAAGTTTAACTTGTATAATAAAAACAGAGAGTTCAATTACAAGAACTGAGCCAGTTTATAGATGAAGAACCCCTTGGATGAAAGATCCCGGGTCCCCTTGAGGAAAGATCCTGGTATATTACTGAAAATTTATACTGTCAATCTTTCAGCCTTCCTCAAGATACCTACAGCCTTTTACCAGGGTAATTGTGCATGAGGGAAAAGAAAATAATCAGACTTTTCAGGACTTATTACTGGGCACTGCTTCTGAACTGACACTCCAGGAGACCTAAATTGTTACTGTGGCCTGGCCAGTGTTGCTCAGTGGTTGAGCATTGACCTATGAACCAGGAGGTCACAGCTCAATTCCCAGTCAGGGCATATGCCTGGGTTCCAGGCTCAATCCCCAGTGTGGGGTGTGCAGGAGGCAGCCGATCAATGATTCTTTCTTATCGTTGATGTTTCTATCTCTCTCTCCCTTTCCCTTCCTCTCTGAAATAATAAAAGTACATTTTTTTAAAAGTCAGGGTAAGGATTTATGGAAGACAGATAATCATTGGAGTTTTAGCTCAGGTTCATCTCAAAGTGGGTTCAGTGGGTCCCTGAATCCATCCTGTGGTTATTTCCCAGGTCCCATTCTATCACAACTGAAAGAATCTTCACATTGGTACAGCACCTGCCTACTGGTTCCATACACTGGGAATCTCAGAGAAGGAGGAGAATTTCTGGGTCACAGTCTGCTCTAACCATCCAGTAATGGAACCAGGAATCCCCCAGCTAGGACTTAAGTTGCAGTTAAGTTCTTTTGAACTAGCTACTCTGTGGGTCCTAAAATCCAAGGACAAGATGCCTTCATGATGATTTTATTGAAAACACTGTAGGTTGTTCTATCTTATTTTATTGTTGAAACATTTGCAGCACTAGGTTATATTCCTGTTTCTGCATATAAGGAGACGGGAAGGAGCTCTGGCTTTAGCCTGATGACTATCGGGGCTTATGGTTTCATTGCCTCTAACTGTGCTTTCTGCTTAATTTACCACACCAAGTCATGAATATATCTTCTTAGTAACATAAATATGTCCAGCTGCTATATTCTGTGTGACTTTCAATATTTATTCAGTGCCAAGAATAAATTTCCTGCCGGGGACAACAGTGTTTTTGCAGAAATGAGGAATAAGGCATCACCAATTATTCAGCTGTCTCTCGCTTTCCTAAGTGAATCTCACTCCAGGGAACAGACACTTCCTTCTCCTCTTTTGTTACAGAAAATTAGAAAGATGGAAAATGGAATTGACACCATTGATTCATTTTCATTTGCCCAGGATTAAATTATTTGCTTCCAGTCACTGTTAATTATGGGGATGATAATGCTTCAGATGCTGGGCGATGTCCAGGTTGGGAGCTGCTCACTGAGGGCCTGGAGCTGCTGAGCATGAAGGTCAGGAGAAAAATATAATAACAACAGGAAGTGAGATGCAATTCCAATGTGTCTGTCTATCATAAGTGAATGGATAGTCACTTCTCCCTCTGCATACAGAGCCTCACAAATGCATACTTCATAGCTCTTGGCAATGTCCATCCACTAGCTAGCTATATTGTTACAATAACCAGAACGCCTTTGTTTTGTAGAAATGATCACCATTAACTGGAATTCTTCAAAGTGTTCTATATCTAGCATCTCATTTATGTCCACAAAATTTTTAAATAATTAGGAATGCAAAAATATTATGCCTTTTTTAAAATATATAATTTCATTGATTTCAGAAAAGAAAGAAGAGGGAGAGAGAGATTGAAACATCAATGATAAGAATCATTGATCTGCTGGCTCCTGCACACCCCCTACTGGGTACCGAGCCCGCAACCCAGGCATGGACTCTTGACCACAATCGAAACTGGGACCCTTCAGTTCCCAGGCCAGCGCTCTATTCACTGAGCCAACCCAGCCAGGGCATGCCTTTTTTTAAATTAGAAAATTGAGGCACAGATAGACTGACTTCCAAATGTTCAGTAGACCCCCACCCAGGTCTTCTGCATCTTAGTCTAATTCTAAGCTATAAGATTTTCCTTCAAAAGTAGTCTTTCTTGCCCTAACCGGTTTGGCTCAGTGGCTAGAGCGTCAGCCTGCGGACTCAAGGGTCCCGGGTTCGATTCCGGTCAAGGGCATGTACCTTGGTTGCGGGCACATCCCCAGTGGGGAGTGTGCAGGAGGCAGCTGATCGATGTTTCTCTCTCACTGATGTTTCTAACTCTCTATCCCTCTCCCTTCCTCCCTGTAAAAAATCAATAAAATATATATTTTTTAAAAAGTAGTCTTTCTTTTAAGATGTGTTTTACTTCCGTATCATATTGGAAAAATACAAACCCATTAAAAAATTTTCAAAACTTACATAGTACTCACCCTGTGAGAAATGCTGTGTTAAGCACTTTATAAATATTGTCTCATTTAAACCTAATGGTGACCCTAGGAGGAAGGTACTATTTATTCTACCAACGTTGTAGATGAGAAAATTGAGGCACAGAGAGGTTAAATAGCTGTCCAAGGTAAGAGGTTTCATCGTAGCCAGTCAGTCTGGTTCCAGAGCTCATGTTCATAACCACCAGACTGTGCTATCTCAGATTCAATGAGCAATGTCTCTGATTTCATAGGACACAATGCTCAATATATGATAGGCACTAAATAAATGTTTTTGAACAGACCAGTTCAGGAAGATTTCTGATTTAGAGAATCAAAATGGAAAGAACTCCCCCAATATGGAAGAAGAGGCAACAGACTAAACTAGCTTTAATCTAAAAGTAATCATAAACCCAAATTGTAAATAGAGAGTCAGTGTTTTCTTATGCCTATGTTGTCTGACAGGCCACATGTAGCAGCCAAGTACTTGAAATGTGGCCAAATTAAGATACCATAATTGCAAAATGCATAGCACTAAATTTCAGAAACTTAGCACATATAAAAGAACACAAAATATTTCATTGATTAATAATTTTATATTGATCACATGTCAAAATGATAATATTTGGATATATTGGGTTAAATGAATATATGTAAAAAATTAACTTCATCTGATTTCTGCTGTATTTTAATATCTTTTCTAGAAAATTAAAAAAATATATGTCATTCATGTGGTATTTCTATTGGAAAACATTGTCTTAGACAATGACTTTTATGAGAATTTCCAGCATAAAGTTGATCTTTTGGACACACTTTATTTTCCTGTATACCCTTTCGTAATGGTGCTGTTGATCTGAAGAGAGAAGTAACAGAGCAAAAGTTCTTTTAGACTCACAACCTGTAATTGTGAAAAATTAGCTATATGCACTCTTTAGAATTGGCCCTGTGAGCTCCTTGAGAGCAAGAACTTGTGATCTTCAAGCCTGTACTCCTAGCACCTGGTGATGTGCCTGGCTGAGTATAGCTGGGTTAGGGGGTGGATGGGGAGATGATAGATGGATGGGTAAATGGTGGATGGGCGGGAGGGTGAGTAGAGGAAGGAATGAGTAGATATGTACAGGCTGGAAAAGTCTGCATATTTTTATCATCATTTCTTACAGTTCATCATAATGATCATCTCTATTCATGACACTCTTTAGGTGCTGTAGGAATGAATGCATTCTTCCAGCTCTCTCAATAGGTAGATTAATCCAGGCAGCATTAGAATTCTGATCTATGACCAGTGGTACCAGGTATGCTGCTATCGACACATAGACTTCTGTAAGTTTGGGGGCTTAGGGCACCAATCTGATAGCAAATTGAAGCTACATTTTCTTAGAAACACAATTGTGTCCATTTAATTATTCATTTACATCTCAATCTTTTTAAAGTAATCACTTTCTACCAATTATTCTATTCATAGTTTATATAATATTGAACAACAGCAACTGCCCATGTTAAAGACTATTATTCTGCAAACGGTGGCTTTGGAGATTGGAGGACAAAAGCTATCCAAACCACCCATCAGTTTAGCACTGCCACTGGGCCTAGGAGATTCCCACTCTTGATGTGCTGAGTGGTTTAGTTACTATTAAGTGTTCTCCTGTTACTATCTTGATTACTCACAATAGCCGTATGACTTCTAGTCAATATAGCAAGCTCATTTTCTGTGCAAACCCAGCTCATTCAGAGCCCGTTAGATCTCTGTTCTTTCATCTAAGCCTCTGAACAACCTCCTCTGTGATCGCCTATTTGCTTTCATGAAGAAGTCGCTGAAAAGCCCATCCTTGGGGCTGCTGCTTTTAAATGTTATTTCTGTGTCCAATTTAAAACATAATTCATTGCTTCTGAATTGCTCTGCAACTTGCCTGTGTCTTCCTTCCTCTTTTGTTGATTCTGAGTAAGGATTCAAAGGGTGTTTTTCATGCAAATTATCTGTAACTGTGATTTCTGCATAGGCAACATCATTCACTGTTCTTCTTATAAACCCATACTACTGTCTAGAGAGCTCTTGGTGGATTTTGCCCTCTGTGTTTCACCTGTATGAACCTGTGACTTTACAACAGTTATTCTTCCTTATTCATGTTCTCCCTTAACACCCGTTTCCCAATGGAAATGGGAAAGTGGAAGATTGAGGTAAGGGACTGTTTTGAAATCACGTGGTGAAATAAGTTAGAATGAAATTATTCTGTTACAGGCTCACTGGAGAATGAAAGCAGAGCAGAATTACTCAGTAGAATCCCTCCTGGGGACAGAAAGTCATCAGACATCCCATAATTTCTCCCCTAAGATGTCACACTTCAAGCCATTTTAAGTACAATTATTTTTATCTGCAACCTCACTCTTCCATTGCAGAAGCCCGAATTCCCACCCTTCTCAATAGCCAGCATAAGTCAGTGTGATGAGGGGCAGGGACAAACAGTCCATCCCTAAGCTGCCACCTGAGCTGGAGGTGTGGCTGTGAAGTGTACAGACCTTAGGACCACCAGGCTCCCAGTTTTTCCTCATGATTTGTGGAAACAGTGATATTGGTCGTTCTCCTTCCTCTTGCCGTGATAAACTGGTTGAACTTACGTGCCTCATTCTCCCGACAGAGGAGGAATCCTGTCTGTAAAGCTGATACACCCTTTGCCCTACACAGTATCCCACTCATGAATTTGTCTTAAATTACTGGGGAAAATCTATGTTTCATGATATTCACCAGATGCCTAGTGTTGAGTCAAATACAGAACGTTTGAGGAACTTGTGTGTGTCTATGTGCATGCTCATATGTAGAATGGGGTGGGAGAGGTCTCCCAACTCATTCTAGGAATGTTTTGCTTTTGTTTATTGATTTCAGATAGGAAGGGAGAGGGAGAGAGAGAGAAAGAACATCAATGATGAGACAGAATCATCGATTGGCTGCCTTCTGCATGCCCCACACTGGGGATCGAACATGTGCCCTGACTGGGAATTGAACCGTGGTTCATAGTAGATGCTCAACCACTGAACCACACCAGCTGGGCAGGAATATGTTTTAATACAGTTTTATTTAGTTTCTTTATATTCCTATAATTAAAGTTGTACAAACCTAAAATTAATATTATTAGGAAATAATCCCAATTCTGAAATGCCAGATATCAGTGTTCTATTTCATTGTGTCAATTCAACTATTTGGAATCCACCTATGTAGAATGTGGATTTTCATTATTTCCTCTGTGCCTCCTATTGCCATGGATAATTGAGATTTGACCCTTTTGACAGCTAATGAAATAGACTTAATATCCAATTCTGAGAAAATTCCTTCATAAGCACCCTGATCTAATTGCTTCATCATTGTAAACATAAATTATGTAAACGACACATAAGCATTCTGATGGGGAATGGAATAGTAATAGTTAACATCATAGTACACTGTAATGTTTTTCTCGCCTAAAGGATATCACAGTAAGAAAAGGAGCAATGTTTTCCCCAAGAAATGTGAATGCTTGGGTTGTTTTATAGGTCTCTGAATCTGAAGGACTTTGCAAAGGATTTACATAGATTCCCTCCCTCATTTTCAGACTCATTCATCCACTGATATTGGAGTTCCTTGCTGTCTGTCGTACAAACATAATCTCTTGAAAAAATAATCTCTTGAAAAAAGAGGCATTGAATCAAAACCAGCTGGATTGCTCATATGCCCTTATAAGTTGGTAATCTCTTTTATGCAACATGATTTGTTTAAAACTAATAGGCGAGTCTACAGCCTTCCACTTGCCGTCTTAGTCACCCTGGAGTGCATTGATCTCAGTTCAGCATGGCCTGGCATATCCTGACATGCAATTGTGCCTTCGCGAAGTGTGAGTTACTGCTCTTACATATGAACTGTCCAGAATCCTGATGAAACATTAATTAGGATGTGGAAAGTCAATAAAAACTGGGACTCTTTTTAAACATTGAGAAGTGAGGCCACAGAAGTGGGACCTTATGGTGCAGAGAAACGAATGCATCACACCGAGTAGAAAAAATAATAGTGTCAAATGATTCAAGATGCAGACATTTTATTTCCCATTAAAATTGTGTGTTGTCATGAAACCATTTTAAATCTGTTCAAGACTTTGTTTTTTTTTTTTTTTTTTTTTTTTTTTTTTTTTTTTGTATTTTTTTTTATTTATTTATTTTTTATTGCTTAAAGTATTACAAAGGGTATTACATATGTATCCATTTTATCCCCCCGCCCTAGACAGTCCCCTAGCCTCCCCTATCACCCAGTGTCTTATGTCCATTGGTTATGCTTATATGCATGCATACAAGTCCTTTAGTTGATCTCTGACCCCTACCTCCTGCCCCCCAACCCTCCCCAGCCTTCCCGCTGCAGCTCGACAATCTGTTTGAGGCAGCTCTGCCTCTGTATCTATTATTGTTCAAAAGTTTATAATGGTCTCTATTGTCCACGAATGAGTGAGATCATGTGGTATTTTTCCTTTATTGACTGGCTTATTTCACTTAGCATAATGCTCTCCAGTTCCATCCATGACGTTGCAAATGGTAAGAGTTCCTTCCTTTTTACAGCAGCATAGTATTCCATCGTGTAGATGTACCACAGTTTTCTAATCCATTCATCTACTGATGGGCACTTAGGCTGTTTCCAGATCTTAGCTATGGTGAATTGTGCTGCTATGAACATAGGGGTGCATATATCCTTTCTGATTGGTGTTTCTGGTTTCTTGGGATATATTCCTAGAAGTGGGATCACAGGGTCAAATGGGAGTTCCATTTTCAGTTTTTTAAGGAAACTCCATACTGTCTTCCATAGTGGCTGCACCAGTCTGCATTCCCACCAGCAGTGCACAAGTGTTCCTTTTTCTCCACATCCTCTCCAGCACTTGTCGTTTGTTGATTTGTTGATGATAGCCAGTCTGACAGGTGTGAGATGGTACCTCATTGCTGTTTTGATTTGCATCTCTCGGATGATTAGTGACTTTGAGCATGTTTTCATATGTCTCTTGGCTTTCTGGATGTCCTCTTTTGAAAGGTGTCTATTTAGGTCCTTTGCCCATTTTTTGATTGGATTGTTTATCTTCCTTTTGTTAAGTTGTATGAGTTCCCTATAAATTTTGGAGATTAGGCCCTTATCAGATATGTCATTGGCAAATATGTTTTCCCACACAGTGGGTTTTCTCGTTGTTTTGTTGATGGTTTCTTTTGCTGTGCAGAAGCTTTTTATTTTGATGTAGTCCCATTTGTTCATTTTTTCTTTAGTTTCAAGTGCCCTAGGAGCTGTATCAGTGAAGAAATTGCTTCGGCATATGTCTGAGATTTTCTTGCCTTTGGATTCTTCTAGAATTTTTATGGTATCCTGTCGTACATTTAAGTCCTTTATCCATTTTGAGTTTATTTTTGTGTATGGTGTAAGTTGGTGGTCTAGTTTCATTTTCTTGCATATATCTGTCCAATTTTCCCAACACCATTTATTGAAGAGACTATCTTGGCTCCATTGTATGTTCTTGCCTCCTTTGTCAAATATTAATTGAGCATATTGGTTCGGGCCGATTTCTGGGCTCTCTATTCTATTCCATTGATCTATATGCCTATTCTTGTGCCAGTACCAGGCAGTTTTGAGAACAGTGGCTTTGTAATACAACTTGATATCTGGTATTGAGATCCCACCTACTTTGTTCTTTTTCAGGATTGCTGCAGCTATTCGGGGTCTTTTTTTATTCCAGATGAATTTTTGGAAAGTTCGTTCTAGATCTGTGAAGTATGCTGTTGGTACTTTAATGGGAAGTGCGTTGAATTTATAGATTGTTTTGGGTAGTATGGACATTTTGATGATGTTGATTCTACCAATCCATGAACACGGTATGTTCTTCCATCTGTTTATGTCTTCCTCTATGTCTTTTTTCAACGTCCTGTAGTTTTCTGAGTAGAGGTCTTTTACCTCTTTAGTTAAGTTTATTCCTAGGTAGCTTAGTTTTTTCGGTGCAATGGTAAACGGGATTGTTTTTATAATCTCTCTTTCTGAAAGTTCACTATTGGTGTATAGAAATGCCTCAGATTTCTTGGGGTTAATTTTGTATCCTGCTACATTGCCAAATTCATGTATTAAGTCTAGTAGCTTTTTGATGGAATCTCTAGGGTTTTGTATGTATAATATCATGTCGTCTGCAAATAAGGACAGTTTTACTTCCTCTTTTCCAATTTGGATGCCTTTTATTTCTTCTTCTTGCCGAATTGCAATGGCTAACACTTCCAGTACTATGTTGAACAGGAGTGGTGAGAGGGGGCATCCCTGTCTTGTTCCTGTTCTTAGGGGAAATGGTGTTAGTTTTTGTCCGTTGAGTATGATGTTGGCTGTGGGCCTGTCATATATGGCTTTTATTATGTTGAGGTATGATCCTTCTACTCCCACCTTGCTGAGAGTTTTTATCAAAAATGGGTGTTGAATTTTGTCAAATGCTTTTTCTGCGTCAATTGATATGACCATGTGGTTTTTTTCTTTCAATTTGTTTATGTGATGTATCACGTTTATTGATTTGCGGATATTGTACCATCCTTGCATCCCTGGGATAAATCCTACTTGGTCATGGTGTATGATCTTTCTGATGTACTGCTGGATCCGATTTGCTAAGATTTTGTTGAGGATTTTGGCATCTATGTTCATGAGGGATATTGGCCTGTAATTCTCTTTCATTGTGTTGTCTTTACCTGGTTTTGGTATTAGGGTGATGCTGGCTTCATAGAATGAGCTTGGAAGTGTTCCTTCCTCTTGAATTTTTTGTAGTAGTCTGAGGAGGATAGGTTTTAGTTCTTCCTTGAATGTTTGGTAAAACTCCCCTGTGAAGCCGTCTGGTCCTGGGCTTTTGTTTGATGGAAGCTTTTTGATGACTGCTTCAATTTCTTCCATAGTTATTGGCCTGTTGAGATTTTTAGATTCTTCCTGATTGAGTTTTGGAATGCTGTATTTTTCTAGGAATTTGTCCATTTCCTCCAGGTTGTCTAGTTTGTTGGAGTAAAGCTGTCCATAGTATTTTTTAACAATCATTTGTATTTCTGTGGGGTCTGTTGTTATTTCGCCTCTATCGTTTCTGATTTTATTTATTTGGGTCCTCTCTCTCTGCTTCTTGGTGAGTCTGGCTAGAGGTTTATCAATCTTGTTTATCCTTTCAAAGAACCAGCTCTTGGTTTCATTGATTTTCTGTATTGTTTTTTTGGTCTCTATGTCATTTATTTCTGCTCTAATCTTTATTATCTCCTTCCTTCTGCTCACTCTGGGGTTTTCTTGTTGCTCTCTTTCTAATTCTTTGAGTTGTAGAGTTAGATGATTTACTACCATTTTTTCTTGTTTTTTGAGATAGGCCTGTAGAGCTATAAACTTCCCTCTCAGGACTGCTTTCAATGTGTCCCATAGGTTTTGGATTGTTGTGTTTTCATTGTCATTAGTTTCCAGGATGTTTTTAATTTCTTCTTTGATCTCATTGGTAACCCAATCAATATTTAATAGCATGCTATTCAGCTTCCAGGTGTTTGAGTATTTTGGGTTGTTTTTATTGTAGTTTATTTCTAATATTATGCCATCGTGGTCTGCGAAGATGCTTTTTATGATTTCAATCTTCTTGAATTTGGGGATACTTTGCTTGTGACCCAATATGTGGTCTATTTTTGAATATGTCCCATGAGCACCTGAGAAGAACGTATATTCTCTGGCTTTGGGGTGAAGTGTTCTGAAGATGTCTATTAAGTCCATCTGATCTAGTGAGTCATTTAGGATTGCTGTATCTTTGCTGATTGTTTGTCTATAGGACTTATCCAGTGCTGTCAATGGTGTATTAAAGTCCCCTACTATGATTGTATTGTTGTCGATCTCTCCTTTGATATTTTCCAGGAGTTTTTTTATGAATTTGGGTGCTCCTACATTGGGTGCATATATGTTTACCAGGGTTATATCTTCTTGTTGTATTGATCCCTTTAGTATTATGAAGTGGCCTTCCTTATCTCTTGTTAAGGCCTTCACTTTGAGGTCTATTTTGTCCGATATAAGTATTGCTACCCCAGCTTTCTTTTCCTTTCCATTTGCCTGAAAGATATTTTTCCATCCTTTCACTTTCAGTCTGTGTGAGTCCCTTCTAATGAGGTGGGTTTCTTGTAGACAGCAGATGTATGGGTCATGTTTTTTTATCCATTCAGCCACTCGATGTCTTTTGGTTGGAGCATTTAGTCCGTTTACGTTTAAAGTTATTATTGAAAGGTACTTGTTTGTAGCCATTTCTTTTTGTGTGTGTGTGTGGCTGTTTTCTTTCTGAGCTTTTTATTTCTTCTTTTTATACCAGTCCCTTTAGCATTCCTTGCATTGCTGGCTTGGTGGTGACAAACTCCCTTAGTCTTTTTTTGTCTGTGAAGCTTCTTATTTCCCCTTCAAGTTTGAATGATAGCCTTGCTGGATAGAGTATTCTTGGATTCAGTCCTTTGCTTTGCATCACTTTGTAAATTTCAGTCCATTCTTTTCTGGCCTGATGTGTTTCTGTTGAGAAGTCATTTGACAATCTAATGGGAGATCCCTTGTATGTAACTTTCCGTCTCTCTCTTGCAGCCTGTAAGATTCTCTCTTTGTCCTGAACATTTGCCATGGTGATTATGATGTGTCTTGGTGTGGGTCTTTTCGGGTTCACCTTGTTTGGGACTCTCTGGGCTTGTGTGACTTTTTTCTTCCCCACCTCAGGAAAGTTTTCTGATATTATTTCTTCGAGTAGGTTTTCTAATCCTTGTTCATCTTTCTGTTGTTCTGGTACTCCTATTATTCGTATGTTGTTTCGTTTCATGTTGTCCCAAAGCTCCCTTAGGCTCTCCTCCTGTCTTTTAATTTTTTTCTCCAATTGCAGTACATTTTGGGTGTGTTTTGCTTCCTTGTCTTCTAATTCACTTATTCGGTCCTCCGCTTCTCCTAGTCTACTGTTGATACTTTCAATGGAGTTTTTCATTGCAGCTATATCACTCTTCATTTCTTCTTGGGTCTTACTTAGGTTGTTGATTTTTTCATCTGTTTCTTCTAGCTTCTTCCATATGTTATCGATTTTTTCATCTGTTTCTTCTAGCTTCTTCCATATGTTATCGATTTTTTCATCTGTTTCTTCTTGCTTCTTGCAGAGGTTGTCGATTTTTTCCTCCATCCGGTTTATGCACTCTAGGATCCTTATTCTGAATTCTTTATCTGTCATGTTGCATGCCTCTGTATTACTTAGCTGCTTTTCTGGAGAGTCCTCCTTCTCTTTCCTTTGGGGGTTTCTTTGTCTACCCATGTTTGATCTCACTGACATATCTAGACGTTGAGTTGTTCAGTGGTTGCTCCCTTGGTGGCAGTGACTCCTTGGTCTGTGGTTGCTCTTCGGGCGGTTGCGGTAGCAGCTGCTCTTCAGTTGGCAGCAGCTCCTCTGGTGGGTGCTGTTCACAGCTGTGGTGGCTCTTCTGGCTGGTGGGGCGAGGTTTCACGTACAGCTGCTGTTCCTCAGCATAGGATGAGGTGCTCAGGAGGTTGCTGTTGCTTGGATCTGCTGCGTTGATTTAAAGGCACAAAATACAACACAACAAGGCACCACGTACCAGGCACTATACACAAATATATTCACGATATTAATAACCCCAATTAAAGGTGACCACCTGAATTAAGAGAATTAGGGGATAAGGAAGAAGGAAGAGAAAAAGATAAAAGAGAAAAAGGAAAAGAAAAGTAGGGACCAAAAAAAGGGAGTGCAAAAATGAAATTGGGAAAAAGGAAGGGGGAAAATAAAAGCGAGAAAAGAAAAGAAAAAAAAAAAAGAGCGAAAAGAGAGAATGAAGTGGAAGAGGGAAGAGACTTTTTATATGAGGAGAATACTCCTATAGAACAGCCATTAATCCCAACAAATTCCAGCAACAGCTCCCTGGATATGAATGCAAACTAGAAACAACCAATAATATAACGATGAAAATAGAATGGTGAACACTAATCCCAAAATAAAATAAAGAAAAAATAAAATGGCACTTTAAAAAATGGTAAAATGGTAGCAGTAATAATACTGGTTAAAAATAAGAAGGTAGTAATTAAAAGGGTAAAATCAGGTGATGGAAAAAGAAGAAAAGAAAGAAAAAAAAGAAGAAGAAAAAAAAAAAAGAACAGAAAAAAAAAGAATGAAAAAAAAAATTGGTTTCTTAGTTAAAAAGTGAAAAAAGAAAAAAAAAATTGCAGTAGTGAAGGTCCTTCGTTTCTTCTATTCTTCAGTGTGGCTCGCCTTAGACCTTCCAGGTATTCAGGAGAGTGTTGAGTTTCCCTGCGATATACTGTTCCTCTGTGTTGTAAACCACAGTCCTTATTTTAAAGCATGCCGCATTTATTTCCCAGACTGCCTTATTTTGTGTTTAGCAAAGAGTCAGTTTGTGGGTCAGCCTCTGGGTGGCAGTGTTCTGGGGTTGGCCTCTGAGGCTATAGGGCCTCTCTGTCCAGTGGAAGTTCACTGCCCAGAGCTGACTGCGTAATAGTTAGTTACTGGCGCTATGTTGTTGCTGGGATTGAAAATCCCCCTATAGGCCAGACCCTGTTAACTCCCAGGGACTGATCAGGTTATCTTAATCCTTGATCTCCTACAGGGTGGAATCTGGGTGTGGCTGTGCTCCTTGCCTGGGGGCTGGGGGGAGGAGACTCCCTCTCAGGAGCGGGTGGCTGCCCCAGTCCCAGGCTCTGGGGTGTCTCAGCACTCAATTCACTACCACCTCTCCCGGCTCCCCCTCTTTCCCCAGTCTCTCCCCAGATTCCACTCCTCCGCACACTCTCCCTCTCTTCAGCACAGGTGAGTGTCTGTATCCGAAATGTCCCATGAACAGGATTCAATGAAAACAGACAAACAAACGCCGGCCGCGGAAACGGGGAAGGCTTGGTTTCTGTAAGCTTCTTCTCTTACCGGGACTGCATGGTCAGGTCAGCTCTTCAGGCTGCCCCCTTTAGGCTCAGTCCTCCGTGATCACAGAACCCAGCTCTCAATTTCCCTGGCGGCGCCAGGAATCCCGCGGTTCTCCTTTCCCCCGTCAGGGGCTGTGCCTGTCCCAGGGGACGCGGCTGTCTGCCACGTGGTCTCCCTCCGACTCTCTGGGCTCAGAGGTCTGGCAAACTTTCCTGCCCAAATCCCTGTTTTTTTTTTACCTTACCAGGGGAGTTCTGCTCTTCCCGGCTGTAAACCCTCTCACCAGCTGAGCAATTTCGCCAATTCGGTGTGAGTGTTACTAGCTTCAGCTGCTCGTTCCATTTGCTCCGGGACACGACCTGGGACACGTCTGCCTATATCGCCGCCATCTTGGTTCTCCAAGACTTTGTTGAATGTTTCAATTCAACTAGCTGTCCATGGTTTGAGGTCCTCAGCAAGCCGACAGAGGATTGTGTGCCTGACGTGGTGAGGCACCGAGCCAGCTCTGACAACCGCCACTCACGCTTGTTTCTTGTTGGGGGTCTGGTTGATGGACTGGGAGCTGTCTGGCTACCCTGGTGTGATGGCACTAAATTGTGCTGCATCTGAAGTCATGTGGAATCATATTTCTAGAAATTTTAGTACAACTGCCACATTCATAGCCCAAGGAAACACATATAGATGCTTTCAGCTAGTGATTTTTAAACTCTTGGAACAGCAACACTCATTAAGAAACACACTGGGACCCTAGCTAGTGTTTCTCAGTGGAGAGAACACTGGCCCCCACACCAAAGGGTCCCGAGTTCAATTTCTGGTCAAGGGCATATACCTGGGTTGCCATTCGCGCCTTGCCCCTGGTTGGGTTGCATGCGGGGAGCAACCAACCAGTGTGTCTCTCTCATGTCAATGTTTCTCTCCCTCCTTCCCTCCTACTCTCTCTCTGAAAAAGCAATGGAATAAAATAGACACAAGTGAGGATTAAAAAAACACCAAAAAAAGAAACACATTGGGACTCATTATACATTTTCATGTGTATGCATACACATGAAACATTATAAATATGTCTGTAATGGAGACAAAAGTTTCATGAAATGATACTTATCCTAATTCTTGAGTGTACTCAAATATCTTTATTTAATTTTTTAAAATGTTGCTTACAGATACTACATTAATTTTGTAGCCCACAGATTGAAAAATATTGGCCTAAGTGGTCTGCCCATACCCAGCAGTACCCAACTCCCACATCACTGTAAGCAGGGCACACTCATGAAATGGTGCCATATTTTGACCTACCCATTGAGGCGGAATGACATTACAGATCCTGCATTCTCCTACAGATGTGGCCTTTCTCCACATTGCATTTGCTAAGCTTACTGCCAATACTTGTTGATCATACCAAAGGCTCCAAAGAAATCAGTTATCGCCAAATGGAAAAACACATATTTTACTTCTCACCATCAAATTTGCATGAAATGTCAATACCAATTTACCTTACAAAAATCTGAACGAATTTTTAAAATTATATCACTAGGTTTTGTCTCTATGACTTGCATACATTGTTCACATCTTTAAAAAATATTTAAGAATTCATATATTGTTTGGAATGGTAGAAAGTAATGTTTTCTCATAAAACCTTGCTTTCTGAGAAAATGGTTATTAAAATTTGGGGGTCAAGACCTATTTTAAATTCCGAGAGCTCTATGGCTTATCTCCCTGGAATGAACAAAATTTCTATTCAGTAAACCCACATTAGAGAACCCTTACCCTGAGAAGTCATCGATCATATCTTCTCTCCAGAACTCAGTCAGCATCTCTGGTAATTACCCTGACTGGAAAGAAGCTTCATACCTCATTCTGTTGGTATCTAAACCATTAGCTCCTTAGCTGATTCTCTCAGGGCCCCTTGCACATGCATTCATTCAGCAACGAATCTGTTGGATTGGACCAGAATCATTCTAGGAAACAACCCTGTTTGTCAACACATCAGTCTGGTTGGAAGCAGCTGCTGTAGGGTAGCAGTGAGTCGGTATAGTTGGAGACAGCCTCCCAGAAGAGTTTGAATCTGTTTCCAAAGTCATCACGTCATGGGTGGGACATATCATTCTCTCTCTCTCTCTCTCTCTCTCTCTCTCTCTCTCTCTCTCTCTTTCTGGCTTAAACAACAGACATTGATTTTCTCACAGTTCTGAAGGCTGGACGCTGAGATCAGGGTGCCCGCATTGTTGGTTCTGGAGAACTCTCTTTTCCTGGATTGCGGGCAGCTGCCATCTCCCTGAGTGCTCACATGACCTCTTCTTTGTGTGTTCTTCCCTAAAAAGCTCATCATACTATCTCTTTTTAATGCATTTATTAAAATATTCACTAGATTGTACCAAATATTGTAATTTTTGACAAATATGTAGAACATTCAAATATGTAGAACATTGGAATCTTAAACTGAGATCTGTAAGCCACGAGTAGGACACCACTGCCACCTTTTGGTAACCTGGCTTAATTGCAGGTTCAAGGAATTAGAGGAGCGGTTCTCAACCTGTGGGTCGCGACCCCTTTGGGGGTCGAAAGACCCTTTCACAGGGGTCGCCTAAGACCACGGGAAAACACATATATAGTTACATATTGTTTTTGTGATTAATCACTATGCTTTAATTATGTTCAATTTGTAACAATGAAATTGGGGGTCACCACAACATGAGGAACTGTATTAAAGGGTTGTGGCATTAGGAAGGTTGAGAACCACTGCATTGGAGAGATAATAAAACTATATTATATAGAAGTTATAATATTAAAGTTATAAAGTGATAGAAAGTATACATTCTCTGATATGCTAGGATAGAGAGCATGTGTTGTGAGAGCTTGCTTTGGTTCTGCCTTTTGTATCTCACATGACGGTTCGGCCCTGACTTCCCATATTCTCTGTATCTCTTGGCAGGATTGGAGGAGCCATTCCCATCGTGTTCTCCTACTTTGCGGAAGTGCTGGCCCGAGAGAAGCGGGGCGAGCATCTGAGCTGGCTCTGCATGTTCTGGATGATCGGCGGCATCTACGCCTCTGCCATGGCCTGGGCCATCATCCCGCACTACGGTAAGAGGCTGGCCTCGCACAGCCGGTGGACACCTTGTTTTAAATCGGCCTCCATTCCCATCCTTTTTTTTTCTTCTACCTGCTGGTTTGAGAACAGCACTGTCTTCATCATGTTTCTCCCTGTTGCAATGTCTAAGCTTTTCCCCCATACAGAGATCTGCACAAGGTAAGACTGTGCCAATGGGTGTCCTAGGGATATCATTGCATGTTGCTATGTGCTATCCACTCTGGGGTCCCTGCCCATGTGGATGGGAGAAGATGCACAGAGAATAATCAGCATATAAGGCAACATGAGGTTTGGGGACTGTCATATACACCAGGCACACACAAGTGCCTTTGTTGATCCCCTCTGGGCCCAGTCCAAAGCTCAGCCCCCATCAGGCCCACCCCTTCTGGCAGCTCAGGACTGGGATGGCAGCAGGGAGGATCCTGTCTTGTCGTGGGCTGTCAGTTTGCAGAACCTAAGAGGTAACTCTACTGTCCTTGCTCTGCAGGTCCCCTCCTCAGTTCCTCCTAAGTGCTTACTGCTCCTGCCCCCTCGGCAGACTTAACGGTTTCATGCTTCTGAGCAGAACTTTCCTACTCATAGGCCACAAGCTCCCAAACAGCGCAATTCAGAGAGATGTTAACATTATCCAGGAACCAAATTCAATCTATAAGGAAAGGGATGGGGAGATGTTCTGTGTGTGTGTGTGTGTGTGTGTGTGTGTGTGTGTGTGTACAAACAGTCTCAAGTTTGCAAAATATGAATACTGTATAAATTATAACCACATGTGACTCAAAAACTCATTCTTTGTTCTGTCTAAAATCTAATCCATCTGAAATTAGATTTCAAAAATCCACTCTTTTACTCATTTTCTATTTTCCTGCCTTTTTTTTTTTTTATATAACAGAGGAATTTTTCATTATAGAGAGTAGTTCTGTTAGGGAACAACCTTAAGTGAATCCAAGTTCTTGTAAAATCAAAGACAAGACAGACTTTAGTATTCTGAGGCAGTGTCATTTGTTTTACTATACTGAGTTACAAAATTCTTGTTGTTGCACTCTTTCTTTTAATAACCTAAAATGTTGCATGCAAACCGAAATTATATTTTGCAAGAAGAACAATACGTAAGGAATTGGGTACTTGGCCTGAAGAGGACTTGTCTTTGCCAAACATTTGCGTGTGGGGTGCCAAGCTCAAGGGATGGGCTCATCCTTTTAAGACTGTTCACTTCTGGGCCAGAGATGCCCTCATACAGGCAGTTCCCCACAGCCATCATCAGGCTCATCTTCTACCACCACGTGAGGAATTAAAGGTGTTTCTCCTCTTTCATCTGGAACATTCCTTTGTAGAGCTGCATCTGACTCCCACCCGACTCTGCAGGCTGTTGCGAATGGAAAAGCCACTTCTCTGTTGTGTAAGGAATTGCAACTATGTATAGGAGCCAAAGAAGAGGTGCAGAGCCTGGGCAGAGTCCAGCTGTACCAGCTTTGCTCCCAGAGCCACTGCTAGTCCATACGCAACCTTTGTACAAGTTAAACTAAGGTGCATCGCTCAGGTGGACACCGTTGCAGGCCCACAGGCCCTGGCAGCTGCACTCCTTCTGAGCCAGCCTTGTCCTGTGTCTCGGCCTCTGGTGACACAGCTCCTTGACTGTGGCCACACGTTCTCCGGAGAAGCTTGGGTCTGGGTTTATTGTTGTCGCCTCCCTCATCCTCCCTTCCCATCACATCTCAGAATTTCTCCTGCTGGCCTTCCTGAACTCACAGCTCAGATTGGCTTCTGCCTATTTCCACCAGGCCTGGGCGTGGTTGCTCTTGTTTTTGTTTTGTTTGTTTTTTTCACTAGGCCTTCATTCCTCAGGCTCCTGCCTTTTATATATCCCTGCCCAGGAACTGTAGGGGGCTCCAGATTTCATCTCTGGCCTTGCCAATTATCAATCAGTGGCTGACCCACAAATATTTAGCATGATCTCCACCTTCCTTTTTCTCAAGTACACATAAGATATTTTGGTTTATAGCTAACAGGGCGGCTTCATCCATATATAACTGGAAAAAGGGAGCTTGTGGATCATAAACAATGCATGAAAAGTTATAAAAACAATCACAGTACAACAAAACTAAATGTATCTGAGGTACCATTAATTTCTATGTTGAAGGAACCTTGAAAAACAATGACCTGGTGAAGAAATCAGTAACAGTATTGGAGATTTTGTATGGCCAGAAGTGTGGCAAAAACAGCAAATTATTACAATCAATACAGTATGTATGTTAGAATCAACAGAGAAGATTTCTTAAATGCCCATGCTTTCATTGTTAATACTCTTGCAACTTGAAGAGTTTTAATTTTTTCAAAATAAGAGAGTTTTAAGTTTAAAAATCCTGCGCTGAGGCCTCTGGATGATGATGTTCTGTAACTTGACGTGGGGGGTGGGGGGGTGGAGTTTCAGATTTGTGCACATCACTGCATGGATGTTATGCTTTTTCGTGAACACTTTTTTTTTAGTGGTGAAGCTAAGATTTTTTTCTCTGAATATATATATATAATTTCAGGGAGAGGAAAAAAGAGATAGAAACATCAATGATAAGAAAGAATCATCGATGGGCTGCCTCCTGCACGTCCCCTACTGGGGATCAAGCCAGCAACCTAGGCATGTGCCCTGACCAGGAATCTAGACGTGACCTCCTGGTTCATAGGTCAACACTCAACCACTGAGCCACTGGCTGGGCTGCTTTTATTCTTTTTAATTAAAAAAATTTTAATTACATTTGACATTCAATATTATATTAGCTTCAGGTTTACAGCATAGTGGTTAGACATTAACATAAGTTATAAAGTGATCCCCCAGTAAGTGTAGTACCCACCTAGCACCACACATAGTGATTACAGTATTACTGACTACATTCCCTGTGCTGCACTTCTCATCCCCATGACTATTCTGTAACTACCAATTTGTATTTCTTAATCCCTTCACCTTTTTTACCCAGTCCTCCCCATCCCTCTCCCATCTGGCAGTCCCTCTCCCCTCAGTTTGTTCTGTGTATCTGTGAGTTTGTTTCTGTTTGTTTTTTTTTTAAACTTTTAAATAAATGTTTACCACTTCCGCCACCCCCTGAAAACACCCATGCTGCCTCCCAAGTTTCTGATCAACTGGATCCGATTCTCTGGGCTGGGGCACTAGTGGTTCTTCCGTGCAGCGTGCAGCCTGGTTTGAGATTGTTCAGCTCCCCCTCCCCCGCCTCTCCCAGCGGGTGATTCAGACGTCCCAGGTCTCCACCACATACATCAGGGAGGCTGTGAACGCAGCAAGGAGGAAGGCAGCCTGACCTGCCCTGTGTTGTTGATTTCATTCAGGCTAAAGGGCTTTCCCCCTCATGAGGTTTAAAGTCACGCTTTGGAAGTAACTGTGACATCCAAATAGCTCTTCTTTCCCATGAGACATCTTTTTACTTTACCTAAAACAGACAAGGGGTTAACACTCCATCTGCTTGCCATGCAGCCTCTGGAAGCATGCAAGGCTTTCTGTTTCCCTCTGAAATTCTGCAGTGTGTACTAGTAAATGGTGCCTGAGCCCATAGGAACAAGAGCAGGCAGGCCCTGCCCCCTCCTCTCTCACTCAGGGGACCTCTGAGGCCATCACCTGTATAGTGCATTGAGCTCTCGCCCAGCAGGGGAAGCATTCCGCGCATAATAATACGACTGAGAGTCAGGTCCCGGCCCCTCTCACATTGGATTAGGATTTGCTCTTGAGGGAAGGAATCTGTAATTGGCATCCCTATGGCAAGTATTTCAAATGACAAACGCCGCACGTGGTCATGAGGGAAGGATGCGCTCTTCCGTGCTTCTGGGTGTTGCCTTCTGCATCTGTTGCCAAGTGGTCAGCGCACAAAGCCTGGACACGATGCCAGGAGACTTGAATTCTGGCTCCAGACAAGCACCTGATGCAAAGCAGACCTTGAGCCTGGGAGGGTCCTTCTGCAGTCAGACACGACAGCAGAAAGGGGGGCGAGCTGAGGCGTGGGCTGCGCCAGGAGTGCCTAAAGGGCAGGGGGACCCGCCTGGCCTGCGGAGGCCGAGTTTCCGAAGCCGCATCGGATAACGATGGTGCTTTATCTCCATGTCACCACTCTTGGGGCTGAAGTTTCCCTGGAGACGGAGGGCCGCCAAGACCTGAAGGTTCCCAACATAAAGCTACCTCGACTGCTCTGACAAGACCTTAGGAGGGAGAGTGCTTGGATGTCATCATGCCGCGTCCCTGTGACAGGTCCACCCGTTCAGGGGCCCCCGGGCTGTTTCTCCCCCTGTGGCAAAGCGTGGTCCCCAAAACGCAAGGGAGGGCAGGAGAACAGTCAAGCCAGAGGAAGCACCTTTGCCTCAGGAGTCAGGTGCCTGCAACAGCTGAGGCCGGGTGTTTAGAATGTGGCTCTTCGGGACCCCACACCTATTCTCAAGCCCATGACATCTGACCCACAGTGGGGATCGACCAGCGATTCACAAAAGAGCAAGCGCTGTGTGCGAGAACAGACAGCTGTGTATAAAGACGGTCCTGCAGCCTTGTCCCCTCCCCCACACCCCCTAGTGATCAGGACACCTCAGCATTTACTGAAAGTCCCAGAGCCTTAAGGGGAAAATGGGGCAGGGCGCTGAATCACAGGCTCCTCCCTCCCTGGCTGAGAGCTTGCACTCAGGCCCAGGCGTTGGCATGGCTGCGGATGGCAGTGCTGTCTGTTCCATTAAACCCTCTGTCGTCATTTTCTCTTTTAAATCTGTGTGTGAATCGGATGAGGGGTTGGCCCTGCCAGGATGCGCGACAGTGTGCAGCAAGGGCATTCCATTAGCTAAGTGGGAAGGTTCTCGGTTCAGCAGGAAGTGCCTCAGCTCTTAAAGCCCACAGCGGATCGAGCGTGCAACCGAAGTGCGTGCCCTTGACTGGAAATCGAACCTGGAGCAGCCCCAGGGCCTCCATCTGGCCCGCCCTTCACTGCAGACCTCACAGGGCCAAGCTGGGGACACCCACACAGCCAGACCCAACCCAGCCCTCCCTCCAGCCACAGTGAGATGTCCGGGCTTAAAAAATACACATATTCCGGATGTTGTCTAAGGACCAAGATGTCTTTGCTCCCTTTAGTTACAAGATGTGCGAAGCTCATGCATTTCTGCTCCCTCATGGTGAGACTGGGGTGAAGGGAGGAGGGGGAGCCGAATAGCTGTCTGGCTAAAGAAAGAAGCAGGAAGGCCTGGGCCAGGGGAAGACCAGGCGGTGAGCGCTGGTCTCGAGGCGCATGGCACCCCTCTGCTTCGGGGCGGGTGAGCTGTGTCAAGCGTTTCGGCCTCCCCAGCCCCATTTCCTGTCAGCACTGTGGTGGGGATTAATGGTCACGTCAGAACACCCAGTGCATCATTAATGCTCAAAAAATGGTAGTTATTATTGCTGTCAGGTTCAGATCTACGTCAGATACCAGACTCTGTCAGCAAAGCCCAGTGTGCGCTTCGGGCTCCAGGAAAGAAGGAAAATGAGCTGAAATGCCTAAACTGTGCCAGCCTCGCCCGGAGGGTGAGAAGAGCAGAGTGGCCAGAGGAAAGTCAAAGTAGGATAAAAGTTAATGACAGAATCAAGGAAAAAATAATATTGTAAGACCCTGATTACCTGGAACCCAGTGAATCAGAATCTCTCATTCACTTATTTGTTAGATGAATTTTTATTCAAAGAGCACATCCTGTATAAAGACCTATTTTAAAGGCCATAGTGCCACTCTCCCAGGCAGAAAGAAGGAGAACCTGACACCCTAACCCCGTGGTCGGCAAACTGCGGCTCGCGAGCCATGTGCAGCTCTTTGGTCCCTTGAGTGTGGCTCTTCCTAAGCCTTAGGAGTACCCTAATTAAGTTAATAACAATGCACCTACCTATATAGTTTAAGTATAAAAAATTTGGCTCTCAAAAGAAATTTCAATCGTTGTACTGTTGATATTTGGCTCTGTTGACTAATGAGTTTGCTGACCACTGCCTTAGGCACATGATCATAAAGTGGAAATATGGGCTTTAAAGATATGGCATTTTTCCTGCTCATGGGTTGACGTGAAGGAACTGTGGGGTCCTGTGCTGCTAGCACTGCTGGGCAACACTGCAGAGCTGGGTTACTAATCCATCACCCTCAGGGGGCCAGGCCTCCTTTCAGAACAGTGTTTTTAAATGCAGAAAATGTAATAAACAGGTTTATAAATTAAACCAATTATTTTAAAACGTAGTTGTCAAAATGTATTAGCATATTAAGTAACAACATCTAGTAACAACATCTGTCGTAGTCCAGTAGTTAGCATAATTTTGAAGTAGAAATGAGAAATTAACAAACTTTTCAAAAAATTCTAGGAAACCACTAGACTCTCGGTTTTCCCCAGAATCCCACATTCCATTTGTTCACCATCTGTATGACCTGATATAAAACATAAAATAAATTAACAAGCATAAGCAGGATATAAAATTGTTTGCTGTAAATAAAAGAAGCCTGGCTGGAGGCAGCCCAGCACGTAGCCCAGGTGTCCTCTCACGCCCGTCTTGTGTTCTTTGCACACCTCTGCCTTATTTTGGGACCAGAATTTTTAGACTTTCCTTTACAATGTTAATGAAAAATAAACTCTAAGCAATTTCTGGAATCTTTGAAGCCAGAGATCAGGCTTAGTAATCTTTATAACCCCCACAGTACCAAACACAGTGCCTGACCCAGACGAGCCCACAGTGAGTGTGTTGTTGAACTGAGTCGCGAGCCGTGTGATAAATGACCGGCCGGGGCTGTTAGACCCCTCCACTCATCCGATCCCCGTTCTAATTACTTGTATTAAGGAAGCCTGTGCTGTGCAGCTATTGTTTCCTTTGTGAGTCAGCAGTTTTAGGAATGTGTTCCTATCCTGATGACGGTTGTGGCTGATGGAGTTTGGAGGGAGGAACTGTGGTCCCATCACATTTCACTTGGCTCAAACCTCCGTAGGAGCTGCTACTTAGAATAGCAGAATTGGAAGTAGCTTGTCCACTGCCCGAGATGTTGCCTTTGCTAAACTAGGGCCGGGTTACTGTGAGTGAAAGTGGTTCTCAAGCTTTTGGGTTGTTTTTCTTTCTTCCTCTTTTTCTCTCGCCTTTTCTTTCCCTGGCCCGGGACTCCCATTTCCATCCTACAGCACTGTATCGGGCCTTCGCCGCTGCAGGAGGGGGCCAGACTGCTGTGCTTATTTGCGAGTGTCAGGCACTCATTAGGCACTGAGCGCAGGAGACTTTCCCTGCTGGTAGGAATCAGCTCCAGCCGCATCAGACCCACCTGGCACTTCTCAAAGGAAGGCCTGTCAACACGGTAATGTTTTGAAGAGCACCGAGCGCCTGACTGCGGCTGGCCTGCGATGACCCGAGAGTGTGGCTCGCAGCAGAGGGACCTCTCAGTGGAGAGGCCTCTGGAAAGTTGCTGTCGTGCGAGGAGGTCCAGCTCGGGCCAAGGAGGGCTGGCCCCGGGCCGAGGAGGGCTAGATCAGACTGCACTCCAGGACTCAGCAGCAGATGGGGTGATGGAAAACTCCAGAACTGAGCAGCTACAGTTAAGGCAAGAAAATTACCAGCTTGCCCTCCAGACTTCAGTGGTTTTATGTTTGAGGCTGAGGTCGCTCTCCCAAGGGGAGTGGAGGCCTGAGAGGTGGGAGCAGGGGGGAGACGCCCCCACTCACCTCCTGGAGAAAAGATTTGCTGATTTGCTGTCATTCTCTTTACTAACATTTAACAAGCACTTATTCTGAGGAGTGAACATATGCTAATTCTTTAATTTTTACAACTGTCCCAGGAAGCAGTACTGTTACCTCTTTTACAGGCGAGGAAACTGAGACCCAGAGAAGTTAAGTGACTTGCCTAAAGGTCCCCAGCTGGCAACGTGGAGGAGCTGGAATTCAGAACCACGCAACCTGTCCCCAGACACCACACTTAGTGGCTTCACTTCACTGTCTCACATTCTATTGGTGTGACACCCAGAAGCCACTTATACTCACCCTGGCTCATGCCCAGCTTGCCATCGAAGACTCCAAATAAAGAGGCAGTGCCTTTCCTCCTCCTCCCCCTCCTCCTCCTCCAGGATGGCTTGTCTAAATGGCCTAGCCAGGAGCGTGGAGAAATTTCTAGAACCAACATTAGTGTAAACTATGGCTGAAGTGGAAACTCCATTAATACCTGCTTTTTCCACCTTCATAGCCTATGTCTGCCGGCTGAGGATTCCCATTCTGATGAGAGAAAGCAACTCCCACCCCATCTGACTTTGCAATGCTATTTGTTGCTTCAGAGCCTGAGAATCTCCTCTGGTCAGGCGAGGTTTGCTCCTAGCTTCCAAGTCCCTCCCTCCCTTCGTCCCTCCCTCCCTTCCTCCCTCCCTCCCTTCCTCCCTCCCTCCCTTCCTCCCTTCCTCTCTTCCTCCCTTCAGGGTGGCAATTAGAAATGGGTAGAAAGATAGTGAAATGGACAAAGAGCAACTGCCCCTTCCTGTTAGTCAGCCCAGGCTCTTGCCTCTTATTTCCATTTGGACTTGGAATGCAAGCCTCCAGGAGGGTTGGATACTAGGAGCCATGTCCACTGACCCTTACTCCTTTCATACCCCCTCCCACCTTCACACTCACCTGCATGAAGTCCCTTCTCCTTCAGTTCCATGCTAATGTGTGGTCAGCCCTTCCTTGCCTTATCCTGTTTAGAGAGGACAGGATGGTGCCCAGCAGAGCAGAGAGGATGTGTACCAAGTAGTGATGCATGTGAACAGGGCCCATAGCCCACAGGTGTCAATGGCAGGAGACAGAGCCCTCTCTCCTCTTCAAAGCCATGCTCAAGCTAGGGCCTTGATGACTAAGCACTAGCAATGAGGGAGAGGGCAAGGTTTGGGATGTGGGGAGGGTGGCTTGAATTGGCATTCTTCTAAAATATGTAGGGGTGTCATTCTGGAGAAAATCAGGTGATGTTTGTGAAAATATGTACACTCTGACCTCGCATACTTCACCCCTGGCATATACACAGAGAAATTCATATGTCAACCCATAAGGGACCATATCTGAGGATGTTCTCAGCAGTGTTGTTTGTGAAAGGAGAAGGTGGGAGCAATCTGTGTGTCTATCACTAGGGGAATGGGTATGCAAAAGGTGGTGAAATAGTTTGCATCCATTAGAAACAATAATGGTCAAAAAAAAAGGGAAAAAAATGCCATAAAAACAATGCTGAGTGAAAAGAGTAAAAAAGTGAGGACTCTAGCATGTTGCCATTATGAAAATAAAATGATACATTACTTATTATATAAAGGTTTTATTCAAATTCGAATCTACAGTTAAAATACATTGGCAGAGGGTGTGGAAGGAAATGTTGATTAAAGGGGGAGATAAAGTTGTACATTTGCATGATGCTGTTGATATGTGGTGGCAGGGAAGTTAATTCAGCCCTCTGCAAGTAAGATAAAAAAAGAAAAGAAATGTCAAGAGTTTCATTGTCGCTCATGTTAATTATCCATTTACTAAATATTTTCTGAGCATGAGATATACAAGGAACAAAGTATCCCAAAGAGACTCAGACTAAGACTCAGAGGCCATCTGACTTATCCCCCATGTCCTGGGGTTCTCCAGCCTCGTCCCTGACACACATGCACTAGAAAATGCTACTACCCCCTTAATTCCCATTTAGCATTTTGCTGCCTTAGAGCAGTAGTCAGCAAACTATGGATCGCGAGCTACATGCGGCTCTTTGGCCCCTTGAGTGTGGCTCTTCCACAAAATACCACGCGCGGGCGCGCACGTACAGTGCGAAGTTGACTTAAAACTTTAAGTAAAGTTTATTAAGTTAATTTTAGGGAACGTTGTGGAGTGAAAGAAGATGTAGTGTCGAGGATTGGAAAGGTATGTTGAGATGGTTTGGACATATAGAGAGGATGAACGAAAGGAGATTGACGAAACAAGTATACAAGACGAGTGTGGATGGGAGAGTTGGAAGGGGTCGACCTCAGCGTTTTTAGCAAAAGCCAGCTTAGGAGTACCCTAATTAAGTTAATAACAATGTACCTACCTATATAGTTTAAGTTTAAAAAATTTGGCTCTCAAAAGAAATTTCAATCGTTGTACTGTTGATATTTGGCTCTGTTGACTGATGAGTTTGCCGACCACTGCCCTAGAGCAAGTCCAGACTGAGGAATGGGTTAGGAGCTCTCTGAGTGAAATTTCTGTCCAGGGCAGTAATCTGCAGGGTTAATTAGTACCTGTGAACATGGCAGAGTTCAGTCCTTGCCAACGTTCCCAAACAGCTGCCTTCAGTTCAGGTGTTTTTCTTCTGGTCTTCAGAGGTGCAGGTGTAATGTATTCAAGCTGCTGCAGCTCAAAGCTGATTTTTTTTTTTTTTTTGTCTTGGGAAGTTTGTTATTGAAATAATTTTTATGTCAAAAAAAATGAAACTGCTTTAATTCACAACATGGAGGGACACACTCTATTAGCAAGGCTTCTGTATATATAATTATTTTAAACAAATGCTGTTTTATTTCTTTAAAATGTTGTGCATTGTTATAAGCTACGATGTAAATGAGCATATTAGTTTGATTTGTATGACATGATTTGCATGACATGTTTACTTGGTAAATATTTAAATTGAATGGAGCCAGTGATTTAGAAGCACCTATTTCCAGACCAGTCTAGTCCATTTTGCCTCCCCCCAAAATTAAGTGTGTGTATCAGGAATTCACACTGAGTAATCAGTCCCTATTATACCAGTCTATGCATGTTTCTGAAGAAAATTATGATTCAGTTTCTAAAAGCACAATTCCAAATAGCATACACATTTTATCACACTCAGTGCAGCATATTCAAGGTTTGCCTGCAATGGCCTTGTTTGAAAGGTACAGCAAATTTTTAGAGGAAAAATTTTTTGGGGGGGTTTAGCTCAAAAAGAATCAAGTGCTCTGTGTGTGGTACTGTGATTTCCAAATAAGTGAAGTTTTGTTCGGATCTATTGTCCTCCTTCCTCAATAAAACAGTGTTTTGAGCAGCAAATAAGAAGCTGATTTCAGGCTTCGGTTTCATTGGCTGCCCGTAGCATCACTCACCATCCTGGGAGGCGGGCGCCCTGGCACCCTGTAAGAGCAGCATAAATCACAGTTTCATTTTAGGGGGAAGGTTATTGATTTGCTGACTTTTTTCTCTTCTCCCTCCGATGCAGACGTTAGTGGGAAATGGAAGCTTCCTTTATGCAGTTTATTATTGCCAATCAAAAGGGCGGCCTGTGCTTACCTGGTTTATAATGAAAGGTGATACGGGTGAGTGGTTTCATACCACTCATCTTGCAGTGACTGTAATCAAGAGATAAAAGCTAGAGCAACTACACATGCTGGCCAGACCTCCTCAGCGTTATTTACCGCCTGTCCTACGGCTGGGGCGTTCAGCAGCGGAGATGGAGGGACTGATATAGGTAAATAACAGTGCATTCATGTTCAGTTTTGCTTTTAAAGCCAGCTAACATTCACTTTTCCTCTGGTTATTAATTTGGCCTTTCAGGATCAAAGCACCTAAATGTGATTTGATGTAAGTGGTATTTTTCCATGAAAGGGTTAGAAAAAAGACAAAACAAAGAGACTTATCCATGGAAAAAGGGACAAAAGAAAAAAAGTAAATTAAAAGACAATGAGATATTTTATGATGTCTTAAAAGACACAAAGTCAAGGAATAAATGCTTTAGTAAAATGCAGATATGTCTTGGCAAGGTAAACCAGACTTGGTTAGATTTTTCCCCCGTTATGTTATGGATTTTTTAAAGACACGATATACATGAGTTGGTAAAAGGAAACACAGCAAAGCTTTCTGTATCACTGTGCTGAGAGAAAACATTTCTAATTTGGGACAATTGTAATATGATGCTAAATATATTTATGAAGAGAAAGATTGAAATTACAAAAAAAATAATAATAATCCAATCAATGTAAACATTTCAGTACAAACAGTGCTACAGTTTGACTTTGACGTGGCAGAAACTCAGGACATAAGATCTTGTCATTGAGGTGTGCTGTGAATGCTTATATCAGCTATCCGAGGCCATCAGTCTCACATGGCATTTGCTTAGTGCAAAAGATGAACTAAGTTAAGAAAACACAAACATAATAAAACGTCTTTCAACCCATTCTCAGGTCCAGAGAAAAACATGATTTTACAAATCCACATTTGTTTCTTTTCTATTTAATTTACAGATACATTTAGTGCATTTCATTAATTTTAATAACTTACTCATTTAGTCTAATAAATATCCAAAAATGTTATTTCAACAAGAAATCGATAACCAAAAATAAGATATTTTACATTCTTTTTTTGGTACTAAGTCTTCAACTCTAGTGTGTAGTTTCCATTTACTGAATATCTCAATTGGATGCAAATTTTTATTGGAAATGCTTGCTTTTGCATTTAGATTTCATAAAGTTTACACACTTGAAAAAGTAGATTCATACCCAAGTTGTTCTAAACATATTTAAGTTTTCTAATAACTGAATCAAGCATCAGTTTTTAAACTTAAATTTGTTAAAAATAAAACTAATTCAGTTCTGTCGTCACACCAGCACCATTTCAAGGGCTCAGTAGCCACATGTGGCTGCCATATTGGACAGCACAGGTCTCTGGTGGGATAGGTAAGGCATATAAATCCGGGAAGTGAACACACTCATGGAGAATTCATATAATGAGGAGACCCAAGGTCTGAACACTGCCTTTGCACACGTTCTTTTTCTGACAGTTTACCTTTATCTTTAGGAATCAACCTTATGTCAGCTCTACCAGGCAGTCTTTCCTAGTACCCTCAAGTTGAATTGGATGCCCTCAGCTGTGAGCTCTTAGAGCTCCCTGTACATCTTTTATCATCAGTGTGGTGTGCTATGTTCTAATTATTATCAATATAATTATATTGCTATTTCCAACTAGTTTGTAAATTCCATGTAGCCAGGAAGCTGTCTTTGTTGATTTCCCAGTGCCTGGCCCTCAATATATATGTGTGGAATGAATAAATTAATTATGATGGAATTAATTGAATGGCCAAACCTTGGAGGAAAAGGCAGAAGGACTAACCCTGTTAGAACGGAGAAGCCAGGGTATGAGAGGGCGCCAGGATAGTGTGGTGATGGGGGGCAGAGACAGAAGCTCAGTTCGTGCAGGACACTGAACCACCTGTCATATGCTTCTGGCGAGTCAGAGAGGATGAGAATTAAGGAAAGCTATTAGATTTGTAACCAGGAGATCATTTTTACGGGCGTCCACAGAGGCAGTCAGACAAACCTAAGCCCCACGTTTTTCCCGTAAGTTCACTGGCACCCCTGATTTAAGAGTGGTAGATGTTTTGCATGTGGTGAGCAGATTGGGTTCCAGGGCCATATCCAAGTCCTAAGTGTTTGGTCAGCTGTGATGCTTCCAGTTACTGCAGTTCCCACTAATGGCAGCTATTAAATCTGTATGCTAATTGAAATTGTGAGGGATTCATAGCTGGCTGGAGGCGCTGTGTGATTTACGGGCCTGTGATCTAAAGATACTTAAAGCATGGAATTATTGGAGCCAGGAAGAGAGATGTGATTAATCAAAGAAGACAATTTACTAAATGGCCCACTAAAACACACTGCAGTAAAAACTAAAAAAAGGACTCTAGTTCCATCCATGAGACAGGTGTGTGTGTGTGTGTGTGTAGATAAAGTGTACACACAGGACGTAACAGGATGTTTTCCCAGCACACAGAGATTGTGCTTGGAGGTTTTCAAGGGCGTATATTTATCTTTTAAGTTTGTTTACATTGTGAGCATCACCATGAGCAAATATCAAGTTCCTGACTCCATGTTTGCATCATAAGAGCTCTTGGGTATTGGGGAATGGCTACCAAAAACCCCCCCCCAAAAAAACCCAATTCCTTTTATTTACATTTAAGGCCCCCTTGTGAGTCTAAGCCCGCCTATTCCCCTGAGTATTCCTTTAATTTTCTTACACTCTGAGGCCTGTGGTTCCCTTTGCCTAAATTACTGGCACTAAGAAATCGAGATGCAAGTCAAAAAATTTCTAGTATTTATCTAAATGGAAAACTGACAATATCATATAAGTAATTGTCTTGAGTAATCACTGATGCATGCCCTCAGAGTTAGGTGGGTTTTGTGTTCCTCCTACCAGTGGGCTGTCGTATTTATTGTTGAACACCTCACATGGACAGCCATTTACACATATTTTTTTCAGTTGCTGCACTGTCAAAACAACTGGTCAAATTCAGTACTTTCAGGAGAAAAGTCTGTCAGGTTTGGTGGTTGAGTCTGTGCATCTTCTGGGTGCATGCTCACAAATGCTGAACATGGACACACACACACACACACACACACACACATGCACACAAGCACACAAGCACACACACACATACTTTCCTTCTGCACCTTGCATGCAACCCGGGCAGCATGGAAAGAATTCCACACTGCAGAAAGGGCATTCTGCTTGGAAAATCAGGATGAAGAGGAGGGGACCAAGGGAGTGCTTTGAAGTACTTTGTATGGATCCACATTACCCAACTACCAACTAGGCAGGACATGGTGGTGCTGCCCCCCTGTTCCCTATAGACACTAAGACTCAATGTCTCACCATTGTCACACTTCTCCAACACAAAATACACATGAACACACATACACACTTGTATTTTCTACCCTACACCACCTACCTGTGCCAGCAAAATTGTATTAACATTAGATCCTGGGTTAGTGAAACACCCACAGAACTAGGACCCATGAATGGATGGTAAAGGTAGAGGCTCCAAAGAAAATCAAGTGGCATCCTCAATGTTCCTTTGAAACTACCTAGCTAGGAAATGATTAGAAATTATTTATTTGCTGAGAGGTATACTGGTGACCTTTTCAGAATGGAAATTGAAGAATTAGACCTTAAAAAATCAGAAACTCAGAATCATCTAAATACCAGTGTCCCGATTTCCTACAAGGATTCACTAGTAATCAGAGTGCCAAGTGAGTTAAGAAAAAACGAAACACGAGTGGAAATAACCAGGTGAGAACAGTGTGTCTGTGACCTGCTGTATGCAACAGAGGTGACCCTAAAATTTTGCAGGCAAACACTGGTAGAGTAATGTTTTTCCATGGCATATGCTGCAACTATTTGTATCCATTCACCATGTTTACTTCGTATCGATCTGTAATTGTCACTCACTTAAAACCAACTTTCCTTTCCACATCTAGGGATGCATGTGTGTACTAGGAGCTGTGGCAGAGAAATAGGGCAAAATCATTTTTACTGGGTACAGCTCATTTTCTCCTTTGAGGTGATTATTATCTGTGTGCTCATTGCAGATTATGAGTTAACTACTGCTAATGCCTGTTCCTTCTTCCAGTTGACACACACTGGCACACATAAGCTGACATAAAAATTTGCTACATACACGGGCTGGGGGGGAAGTAACAACATCTGGGAACTAGGTCAATTTTGAAATCTGTTGAGCAGTCAATCTGTACACTTGAATTGTAAATTTAACTCAGAACTTTTAAAAATTGTGGAACAAAAGTAGTTTTTCTTTTTCTATTAAAACTGAAGTTTGCCCAAACTGGTTTGGCTCAGTGGATAGAGCATCGGCCTGCGGACTGAAGGGTCCCAGGTTCGATTCCGGTCAAGGGCATGTACCTGGGTTGCGGGAACATCCCCAGTAGGAGATGTGCAGGAGGCAGCTGATCGATGCTTCTCTCTCATCGATGTTTCTAACTCTCTATCTCTCTCCCTTCCTCTCTGTAAAAAATCAATAAAATATATTTTTTTAAAAAAAACTGAAGTTTAACCATCCAAAGTCCTCACAATGTCATTAGCATCAGCTTCTAAGATGAAATTTGAAAATCAAAGACTACATGCATGTTGGTGCTTTATAAATAAGTAGATAGGAAAGTGTGCGATTTGAGGTGTCAGCCAGTCCCTCCTCACCTGCGAGGCAGTTGATGGCCGGGATTGTTAAATGGCTGGAAGAAGAGATGCGAAGCCATCTCAAGGGAGAAAATGAATTGCCCGAAGCCTGGAGAGTTCTTGATGTAGAGCTACTGAGGGTGAAGTTATATTCATGACCTTGCCTTCAAAAGGCTACGAAACTGATGACATTCTTAAGGGAAGAATTCTTAAGGGAAGAGTTCTGGACTTCAGCCTTCCACACTCATATCTTATCAAATGATCATCCTCAATCATTCAAATGCATAGCATGCATGTGCAGTGGGGCCTTGACTTACGAGTGTCCCGACTAACGAGTTTTTTGAGATACCAGCTGTCTCTCGGCCAATTTTTTGCATTGAGTTGATAGAGTAATTTGAGTTAACGAGCTTGGACGAATTAAACTCGTAAGTCAAGGCCCCACTGTATATAAGGCAGTGTATTTGTTTGCTAGGGATGTTATGACAAAGTACCACATACTGGATGGCTTAAAAGAAATGTGTTTTCTCACCATTCTGGAAGCTGGAAATCTGAGGTCAAGGTTTTGGCAGGTTGATTTCTCCTGAGGGCCCTCCCCTTGGCTTGTAGAGGGCCAGCTTCCACGGTGCCCTAACATGGTCATTCCTCTGTGTTGTCGGCGTCTGAATGTACATACGCCTTTTCTAAGGGCACCAGGCATGTTGGACTAGAGCCCACCCTAATGACTCCATTTTAACTTAATTACCCCTTTAACGGCTCCATCTCAAAACAGTCATGTTCTGGGGTACTGAAAGTTAGCGCTTCAACCTTTGAATTTTGGGGGGACACAAAATTCTATAACATCACCCAACTGTCCAGCCCAGTGCCCTGCACATAGTAGGTGTTTGGTAAATAATTGTTGAATGACTGAATGAAGAACTATTAACCAGACGCTCTATGCTAAAAGGAAAGGGCAGGTATTAGAAGCAAAAGTATGATGATGCTGTGGCTGCAATTTGAGCCACTCAGGGAAAATAGCAATCTGATTTTAAAAAATAATTATATTGCTATTAAATCTTAAAAAATTAAATTCTAGATCAGCCATAAAGAGACAAGGATAAAGGACTGGTACAGTCTCTCTTTGAGGGACACAAATGAAAGTACACATGCAGGAGGTCTCCAAGATTGCCTGCATCATATATTATGATTCAAAGCTGACGGAGCAATGAACAGATGGTCCACGTTTATGAAAAGGTTAGATTGGCAGCTCCTGTAGTAGATGTTCTAGAGCAGCCATTCTCAACCTGTGGGTTGCGACCCCTTTGGGGGTTGAACGACCCTTTCACAGGGGTCGCCTAAGGCCATCGGAAAACACATATATAAATACATATTGCTTTTGTGATTAATCACTATGCTTTAATTATGTTCAATTTGTAACAATGAAAATACATCCTACATATCAGATATTTACATTATGATTCATTACAGTTATGAAGTAGCAACGAAAATGATTTTATGGTTGGGGGGGTCACCACAACATGGGGAACTGTATTAAAGGTTCACGGCATTAGGAAGATTGAGAACCACTGTTCTAGAGTCTGTTGTTATTTTTAACACACTCACAGAAACTGAAAATGCAAAACATTTATCAATTTTTCATTCCTCTCATATTCACAAAGTTAAAAATACACCATGGGAAGTAAATTGTAGAAGATGCACGATGCAGTCCCACTATTCATTAAATATTCAACGTTGGCATTGAAAAATACTGTTACATTATAATTTCAAGCCAGCTTGGGGGGCATTTTAACAGTATCTGAGGCTTTTGAATAATCATATTAATACCAGCAGCTACTTTGACTTGATTAGTGAAATGACTAATTTGATATCTTTAACAAAAATACCCTGAAAATATATTTACCTGGTGATTAAGATGTCCATTTGAACAGACTTCTTTATAAGACAGTGTGAGACACTGCTTTACTCTGCTATCATGAAAATGATCCCAGGTAGGTATGTTAACAATGCCCGTGGCTGTTTTTGTGTGGTGTCAGTGGTAGCACTGAGCTAGGCCTAATCGATATCCCTGCAGAGCCAGGGGGATATAAATCTCCAAGTCTCAACTCAGTCAACCATACAGCAACTCAATTTTGTGCCACAGTCCTTGTAATGAGATTTTTCAATGGCACTGGCTTAATGTTAGCCCTCAGTGGCATTAGCTACACAATCGGAATGTTCTGTTTTGATCACTTGGCCTGTAGCGTGATCTTCAGTTCTCTTTCAGAGTCACTTCCTCTGAAAAGTAGAAATCAGGTGTGAAAATAAAATGGTTGATGACTTCAATTTCTCTTTGTGTCCCCATGTTTCAAAGGTTACCTCCTGGGTAAAGAAATGTCAACAGATGCCCAATCTTTGTCTCACTCTCCACTCTGTGTTATGTTATTTTGGCTGTTTGTTTGTTTGTTTGTTTGTTTCAACCCTGCTCTTTTTCAAGTATGATTTTTTTTAAAAAAGTCCAAACCTAGCTAGTTTAAAAATAAAATGCCTATCACAGTTTTATTTAACTTGATTTTTTTATTTCTTACATGTATTGCTAGCTAAAACCTGGTTATATTTTAAAAAGACTGTATTAGTCAACCTGTCAGGGATGCTCTGAGGGAAAGCTTGCTTCTCTTCTCCAGTCCAGGATTGCCGCACCATTTTACTTTGCTTCCTTTGTATTAAATAAGCACCCTGTGGAAATACCATCCAAACCCCATTTGCATCCAGTGTTTCCGAACCACCCACCCCTTTGCCTTTGTTTTCTAGACGCTTTGAATAGATTTTATTCGAGTAAAGGAGCTATACATCTACCTGGACAAATAGCTACCCTTTTCCTCTATGAGCCATCATGGATTGGGTCCAGCCCTGCCACTCTGGGGGAAGCCTGCTTTGCATGTGCTTGGGGTTGTTTGAGAGCAGACTTTCTGGGTCAGCGTCGGGACCCTGGAGGCTGATAGAGGAGGGCCAGGCTACCCTGGCACAGCTCTTAAACAGAAACCTATTATCCAGAGCAAAGCCCAGTTCTTCGTAGCCAGATGGGCACAACTAAATCTCCCCTGAAATCTCAATGGATGCTCTCTGCTTCTGATCCTGTTTCTCTCTTTATAAAGGGAAGGCCAAATGGACTTCTTGTTCTTACCCACAAAAGGGAGCAGCCATTAGCTTGTGTATCATAAAAGCTCTTAAGTTATACTCTGAAAACGGCTGGGGAGTCCCCAAGTCCCCTTCCCTGAGGTTCTGGTGTTTCCCTATAATATGAAGGAGCACTCTCAATCTCTGGGCAATCCAGTGGCTTGTTGATACATAACTAATTCACTTTAAATGCTCCTGCTGTGTTCTCATGCCACCCGGTCTTCAGGGAAATCCAGTAGGGCCCCCACACTTGGAGCATCCTGAACAGCCTGTTCTAAGACTCTGGCATGTAGCAGAGTCACCTGGAGGGCTTGTTAAAATACAGGTTCCTGGGTCCCACCCTCAGAGTTTCTGATTCCCTAGGACTGGGTGGAGCCAAAGAAATGTGCATCTCTAACAGGTTCCCAGATAATATTCATGCTAATGTCTCAGAGACCACACTTTGAGAACCGGTGCTATCCAGTATTAGAACTAGCCACGTACCTGTTCATTGTTTTATTGTTAGAGGTTCAGGAAACCAGCGTATTGAACTTATTAACAAGGTTTCCTTATTCCAGGGATTGGCATTGCTGTGTACATGACCCTGGGTCTTACTGTTACACTTGGATTATTGGCATCAAAAGTGCAATGAAAAAACAGTACCTGACATTGTCAGAGAATTTTACAATTTACAAAGCAGTTTTACTTCCATTACCTCCTTCGAGCCTTCAGACCACCCCTAAGGTTTATTATTACTATTGCTACAGAATATTATTATTAGAGAAAACTGAGGTTCAGAAACAGTAGGTACCTTGCGTAAGGTCAATGAGGTGGTAGAATTAGGACTTTTACCAGGCGAACTCCAGAGCCTTTTGTTCTTCAAACTAGGGCATGCAAACCCGTTGTCCAAGGAGGATGTATGCAATGATGGTTACAAGAAGCCAATTTTAAGAAGCTCTACTTCCGTCCACAGCCTTTCCTTAAATTGATCTACTTGAGAACACACCCTTCTCCTTCACTGCGAGACAGGTGTAATGCCCACCAGGGTCCTCAGCTGGTCACCTCTAGATTCTGAAGAAGGGACAGTTCAGAATGTCGGTGTACATGGTGAGAAACTAAATGCCTCCAATGGGCAAGTGACAAATCCTTTTGCCATCAGGTGGCTTCTAATTCTTTGCTTTCAACAAAATTGAAGAAGATTCTAATCAAGTAAGCTGGCAGGTGATTACCAATGTTTGATAGGTAGCTAAGAGTACTTCGAGTTCATAGAATCGAAAGCTAGAGCTATAAGTAAAACTCCCTCCATTCACATTTACTTATTAATATGAATAGGAATTAATGATAAAAACTATCTCACTTTAGCAATAAGTAATATTCATCCATGGATAGAAGAACCAGTTGGGGGGAAAAATCCCCCTCCATTTTATGTTATTAAAAGATATACTTCCAATAAAACTATTTTTTAGTTTAAAAATTGTCACAAACTTACAAGCTATATAGTACATTTTTATACTGATGAATTATGTGATAATTATAATAGCTCAAGAAATATAATGTTTTTTATCACTTAGAAAGCTTAAGGTCACAGGATATTGTTTTACATTTAAATTTAGAATATATGTTTGTTGCAGAGAAGTATAATAGGCTGATCAATAAAATCACAAATGTATGAATCATACATAAATATATGCTTACATTAGGTTAGAATTCTGTGGGGAGAGTGGAATGAAATTTCGAGTTCAAGGACAAAAGGGAATCTTGTAAATTTCCTGTTTAATCAAGAGCTTTTCCCTGTGATTATTAAGTGGCCGATGATGATTCCAAGTTTCTGTGATATTTTGATGGCACTGGTTCCATTTTAAGGAGGGAGGTCATGGTTTTATTTAAAGTTGCCATTATTTACAATAGGCCAGAAAGTTTACCCTTAGCAATATATATATATCCAGAGCTAAGATTAAAATGTCAATGTCAATTTAGAAATCTGAGAGGGGAATAGGTTCTCAAAATTCCTTGGAATTAGATGAGCATAAAGTTGGGTTTTACATTAATCTCTGACTCCTTGGCGCGGAATGAGCTGCAGACATCCCCAGAGAGTTGCATGTCTCTGTTCTCTTTCTTTTCCCACCATATTTCCTTTCATCTGCCCCCAAACCTTACTGTTCTTGCCATGAGAATTTCATCTTTGTTAAGCAAATGTTTCTGAGTTATTTATTATCAATGTGATATTGTGATTTATAATAAGAAATGTATATTTGGTCTCCAATCCCATTCCTGACAGGGTTCCTAAAGCCTTGAAATTTCCTAAGTGGTGCATGATAAAGGTGTCTTCATTAGATTAATGAAGTGAATTGGAAAGCCTCTAAGGATGGGGGCTGGCTGCAGTGGAGTAAACCTTGTGATTGGAACTTTGAGTCCCACTCCCCTCACCCCCAGACCTCTGGGAAATGGAAAAGGGTCTAGAAATTGAGCTTAGTCACCAATGGCCAATGACTTGATCAGTCATGCCTTTGTAATGAAGCCTCTAAAAGCCCAAAGCTTGGGGTTTGGAGAGCTTCGAGGTTGGTGAACACGTGGAGGTTTGAAGAGAGCAGTTCTCTAGGAGGGAGTATGGAAGCTCCGAGCCCCTGCCCCATACCGTGCCCTATGCATCTCTTCCATCTGGCTGTGCCTGAGTTATAGCTTCTATAATAAACCAGTAATCTAGTAAGTGGACTGTTTCTCTGAGTTCTGGCAGCCATGCTAGCAAATTATTCAAACCCAAGGAGGGAGTCGTTGGGACCTCTGATCTATAGCTACTCTGTCAGAAGCTCAGGTGACAACCTGGGCTTTCAACTGGTACCTGAAGTGTGTGTGTTGGGGGCGGGGGGGAATTGGGGGCAGCTAGTGTGACCGACCCTGAACCTGTGGGACCTGATGTTATCTTTGAGTAGATATTGTCAGAATAGGGCTGAATTGTAGGACACCCAGCTGGTGTCTAGAATGGCTTAGATGTGTGGGGAAACAGCCGTCCCCCCGCCCCACCTTCTCCCCCATCTTAGTTGGTATCAAAATCCTTAATCACCAAGTTTAAATCTTTAAGCTTTACCTACAGGCATAATTTACTTTAAAAACAAGTATTTCTGTGTATCATAAAAGGAAATATAAAGAACTTTATTCCTCTGTTAAGATGGAAAACCACTGCAGAATATTCTCATTGATTTTTAAAAAATCTGAACTGCTTTCCTCCTCAGATTTGGCAGGAGGTCAAAATGTAATGCAGCTGCAAGTCTAGGCAGCTGTGTGGCAGAGTGGCAGCATTCGCACACCGCTCCCCTTTCTTTTCATTGTTTCTGTGACTGGGAGGCGATCGGGAGCACTGGTGGAAGCAGGTTCTGAGAAGCCTGGCTGGAGTGAGACGTTGGCAAGCATTGCTCCGGGCTCGTGTGTGGCTTCATGAAGTGTCTCTCTTGATCTGACTCTCCCAGCCCTTAGGAGCTGCCTGCGATCCATGGACATTTCCAGGTACACAGGCTATGTCCGATGCAGATACGCCCTACTATTCAACGTGAAATACACACGTTGCCCCAAAGTATTGTGAACCAGCATTCATACATCAAATGTTAGCGAATGAAGTCCTTACTTTCCCTGAGCCTCCCACTACCTCTTCTCATGGCTTAATACTAATAATTGTACTAAATCCAAAATGTAAATTATGTTTATCTCTGGCTGATAAAACTTGGGTGACTTGCCTCCTTTTCAGTTATAGTCTACGTTGCTTGAATTTGCTACCTAAGCATGTATTGTTTGTATAACGGGGAAACAGCAACAATAACACAGCTGCTATTTGAGGGCCAAGAAAAGGATCAAAGGAATCCTAGGCAGGTAACAGTGACTCGAGCTCACCGGCTTTCCGGGTCCTGCAGGGTATTTGTCCCCAGGTGGGTGCCTTGCAGGCTGAGCTGAAGAGTGTGGCCAGTGGACCTAGCATGTGAGTGAATGAGGACTCCAGAGGATGGGCACGGGTCCAAATTGCTCCAGGCTTCCCCCTCAGACTTGCAAATTAAAGTCACTGCAGAGGCTTTGAACGCACCTCATCTTTGTGTATCTTATGGACCCAGGGTGCCCCCCAGTGTCGGTTAGGGTTAATCACAGCTCACCACCTGTCGGGACACTAAAATGGAGGAGGCGATGCATTTTATTTTAGCTTTGTGATCCCTGTCAGATCTAATTTTCTGTCAGAAGCCCCTCCTGTCACCTCTGGAAATTCAGTCGGGGGCTGGGGGGCCTCATGAGGTATTTTTTTTAAAACTCACTTTGGTTTCCCTTTGTGCAAATGGGGCTCTGCAGGAGAGCAGTGTCCACAGAAATTCATTTCTTGGCCAGAATCCCACCCACTCCAAAATCTTTTTCTAATCTACTTTCCCGTTAAAATGTCACTATACTTATCTTTTCATATCACTTTGCTCTCAAAAGTGAAGACACTTAAAAAACACACATGACCAACACGTTTTTCCTGTCATCAGACGGGATCCTCCACAATTGCTTCTGAACTTCTACCTGCTCCTGCCAAATGGAAATGACTTCTAGATTCTGAAAACCTTTGTTCTTGTAATTTTTCTGAACCTAGCATTACATTGAAGCCCCCTTCGTTTTTTCTTTTACCCAGGCCCGTTGTCAGACTTCGCAGCTCAAGGGTTCTATGTGCACCAAACTTCCAGAGCCACTGAATTAAGCAAAGAAATTTCTGGCTTTCCCTGCTTAATCCTATTAACTATCATACAATGTTATTTGTTAATCTCACATTTATTACTGCCTCCGGAGATAAATATTCTCTAGAGCTCAAGTGGTGTGTGTGTGTGTGTGTGTGTGTGTGTGTGTGTGTGTATGTGAGAGAGAGAGAGAGAGAGAGAGAGAGAGAGAGAGAGAGAGAGAGAGAGAGAGAGGAGTTTGGTCGTGAGGTAAATGGTGGGAGATAAAGTACTCAGTCAGAACTACCTGTTTTGTGTCTTGAACCCCTAACAGCAACTGTGCTGCCTAAGCCTTCTGTGGGCTGGGTGGTGGTCAGCAGGCTGCAGTTTGTATTTGATTCACAAAGATGACGACTGAGGTCCCCTCGGAAGGTCGGCAGCCTCAGCAAATCTTCCTTTGGCAGAGAAGAGCGGCCTGAGCTTCCTAAGTGCCTGGGACTGGGAGCGCCCTCCTCAGGAGTTACCCTAGTTCAGGAGAGCTTGGTCAGGGGGTGGAAGGAGCTGCGGGATGGAACCTGAGCCCTGCCTGACCTTTGGTCATCTCGGGTGTGAAGAGCAAAAAGAATGTTTTCTGTTCAGATGCAATCAGTTGAAATAGTGCAAAGCCCAAAGCAATAGAATTTGAACACTTCCAAATCACACCAGTGTATTAAGTGTCTTAGTCTGGTGCCTGGAGCATTGGTGTGTTGCCCGTAATGTAATCTTGCTGCTGCTGTTGTCATCTGACCACTTGTTTTAAAATCGAGATTTTCGTTTACATAGAAAAAGATGCAAGAATCATAAATGGATAGTCAGTGGGTTTTGACAATTGTATACACCCGTGTAACCACCACCCTAATCAAGATAATAGAACATTTCCATCTCCCCCCAAAATTCCCTCATGCCCATTTTTAGTCTCTCTACTCCCAACCCCAGGGGCAACCACTGTTCTGATTTCTATCACCAAATATTAGTTCTGTCCTTCTTGAGATTCATAGGAAGTGTGGACCCTTCTGGCTTCTCTTGGTTTTATTAATTCACACAGGTTGTTGCATGTATCAGTGGTTCACTCCTCTTTATTGTAAAATGGTATCCCGTTTATAGACACACCACAACGTGCTCCTCCATTCTCCTGCAGATGGACGTGTGGCTTGCTTCCAGGACTTTTTGTTGCTTTTGTTTTGGTTTTGGTGGGGGGAAAGTTTGAGGGAAGAGAGGGCCTAATTTTAATTTTTTAAAAGGCTGCTTTCTGATCAGTCTTATAAAGTCTTTTGAGCAGCCTCATCTCTGCTCATGTTTTTATTTTTTTGGGGGGTAAGTACCCAGGAGTAGGATTCCTGGGTCATAAGGTAGGTGTATGTTGAACTTTATAAGAAACTGCCCATTCTCTATAGTCGGACCATTTTACACTCCCACCAGGAATGCATGAGAGTTCCAGTGGCCCCCCATCCCTGCCAACGCTGGGTGGGTGTGGAACGCCATCTTATTATGGTTTTAATTTGCATTTCTCTGAAGACTAATAATACTGAACAATGGCAATTCAATATTAAGGCTAATTTTTTTAAATCTCCGGTATTTCAATCTACAAAATGGCATTTAGCAGTGTCTGCGAGGAGGCTAGTGGTGTATTATCTAAGCATATCTGAAAGTCTGGTGGGCCTGTGCCCATGAGGACTCTCACTGCTTAGAGCAAGAGGAGCCACCTGGGATAGAAGGATACTGAGGACAAAGAGAGCCACAGAGACCAGACTGGCCCAGCGGCCCAGTGGAAGAAGAGAGGGCCCGTGGGAGATAGTGCCGTTTCTATTCCCTCAGATTTTGCTCCTCCTTTTTTAGTATGAACGCCAGTGAGAGGGAACCGCAGGTGAACTAAAAATGAAGGAATCATTCGAACTTAATGGAGGTCAAGGTAGGAGAAAGGGAATTTAGTTACTGTTCAGAGGGGCCAGGCCTGTGAGTGACGTTGGCAGGACCCGTGTCTGGCACAGCAGAAGCGACCTCAGCGCTGCCCAGCGCTGGTTATAATCCTTTCACATTAATCCTTACAGCAGCCCCATCATACAGACAAGGAAACTGAGTCAAAATGGTAAGTCAGTGTGGTGGTTCCTCCAAAAATTAAACACAGAATTATCATATGACCCAGCAACTCGACTTCTAGGTATCTACCCCAAAGAATTCAAAGTAAGGAATTAATGAAATATTTGTATCCCAGTGTTCATAGCAGCATTATTAACAATAGCCAAAAGGTATCCATCAGCAGATAAAAGGATAAACAAATATGATATGTATATATATATATTATTCAGGCTTAAAAAAGAATGCAATTCTGACATATGATATAACATTGATGAATCTGGATGGTATTAAGCTAAGTGAAATAAGCCAGATACTTGAGGAGAAGCAGGATGGGGCCAGGTTACAAAGGGCCTTGTACTCCAGACAGATGCATTCAGCAGGTAGATCGAAGGGGAATAACTAATGGGCAAATTCTGGAAAAGGTGGGAGGAGGAAGGAAATGTGGAGGCTGTAATAAAGCATTTCTCTGTTGATACGGTTTTATTGAGCCATCCTCCCGGAGACTGGATAATTAATGAGGGGGTCCGAGGAGTGACCCTGCAGGAGAGGAGAAGAGGCGAGGTGTTCCGGATGGTGGGTGTGAGTGCTGAGAGAGGGCAGGGGCGCCATGATAGGTGGGGATAGAACAGAGAGGAGGACTCCAGGAGGCAAGAGCTGAGGTGGGCCCAAGAGAACACCTGCGTCCCAGAGTTCTAAATGCGGGTCCGTGGGACCCAGTGTGGCCCCTCCCGCTGACCTGCCATAGCTTCGTTGGAGTAGCCTTTCAGGGACGTGTGCTTGAAGCCAGGTATTGTTACCAAGGACACTGCTTCCCCATTCCTGAGGATTAGCAGGGGATTTTAAGAGCAAACTTCCCCACCCTTATGAAATACGAATGCAAAAATATTTTAGGAAATACATGGTTATTACCTTTCTCATGGTAATAACCGTTTATCAGCTGCGGGTGCTGTCGGAAAGCATTCGATGGAGAACGCGACATTCTACCAAGGCCCCGGGAGGGAAAACATTTCTTTGCTGTTCTTTTTTTTTTTTTTTAATATATTTTATTGATTTTTTACAGAGAGGAAGGGAGAGGGATAGAGAGTTAGAAATATCGATGAGAAAGAAACATCGATCAGCTGCCTCCTGCACACCCCCTACTGGGTATGTGCCCGCAACCAAGGTACATGCCCTTGACCTGAATCGAACCCAGGACCCTTGAGTCCGCAGGCCGACGCTCTATCCACTGAGCCAAACCGGTCAGGGCTCTTCGCTGTTCTTGTGGTGCACCACCTTCACCTGTTTTTCAGGGTGCATTTAAAAGTATGTAAGGAGAAAAATGACAACCCTATTAAACCAGTTTTATAGCAAAAAATAATAATAATCAAAAGAGCTTATACCAACAAAAACTAACAAAGGATACATTCATGCAGGAATGAAATCTAAGGTCTTCTGAAAGTCTGTTTCCAAACCTCTGTTTGAACACAAGCTTCAGTGTCTGGATGCGTTAGCTCTGGTAACTGTGAGAACTCGTGACAGGCACAGTGACTAACTTATAGCAGGAGCTCTCATGGGGCACTGTTGAGCACCTGGGCTGGGTCATTCTTTGGGGGTGGGGAGCTGGCCCGTGCGTTGTCTGACATTTAGCCGCATCCCTGGCCACTGCCCACTAGATGCCAGTAGTAACCCTCCTCCCCTAAGCTCACCACACTCAAAACCAGCTCCAGACATTGCCAAATGCCCCCTGGGTGTGACTACCAGATTTAGCAAGTGAAAACACAGGGTATGTGGTTAAGTGTGAATTTCAGATAAACAACAAATGATTTTTTTAGTGTAGGTATGTCCCAAATATGAGACATACTTACACTAATTTTTAAAAATCAGGTTTAACTGGTGGCCTGTACTTTGTCTGGCCCCCCTGGGTGGGGGGATGGGAACTGGGCAACAGGACTGTTGATGTACTAAACAAAGTGATGTGTGTGAGGTACCTGGCCCACGGGGGAGGTGCTACCTGTGTTCTGGAAATCTGCCACAGACCTTGAATCCACTCCATCCTTGTCCTTCCTGGAGGCTACAGTCGATGCTCAAAGCTTCCTATCTTTTCCAAAACTGCATTCTGAGTGGGTGTGCTGTCATGAGGGGGAAGGGGGCCTGCATGTGAATCTGTAAGGCTGGGAACTGGCATTCTGGTCAAAGCTGGGTTTGCAGCTGCCCCTGCTGGAGCTGCAGTCTGCCGGCTCCCTGGTGCTCTGTCCCTGTGGCCTCCCTGAGTTACTCGCTCCTGTCTCCCGCATAGCAGCCAGAGAAGGTGACATGGGATGAAAAACTGCCGCATCGTCCAGACTCAGGCACTCTGGGTTTGATTTTTCTGGCGCCATAGCCCTGGGATGCACCAGGACCAATCATGTCCACAGTTGGTAGCTGTGAGGAACGTCTTTCTGGGCCAAGATTGATGAGCCAAACTGTCAGCCTTTCCAGAGAGCAAAGGTGAAATTTAACTCTGGGTGGATGCCTGACATTTTGCAACAACAGGGAATGGGGGGCAGGTGAGGAGAAATAGCATTTGTATGTCTCCTGCAGGGTCATAAATCAGGGATGGACAAAAGTGAATTAGGTTTCTGCCAACAATTGAACTGATTTGGGCTCCTACGTTTTATCTTCAGACATTCTGAAATGAAACATGCTTTAAAGATGTTAGAAGTGCCCCTATGGGTTACATACCAGCTTATTAACTCTTGAGAGTTTTATTTTTCCAAAAGGATGTCTAATTCATGGGGGGAAGCATTAAGTTTGTCCATGAGAAAATACATCATTGCTCTAAGGGAGCCTGCTTTCCCATCTGGCTGCCTGTGAGACATAACATTAGAAGCTGGGGAAATGGGGAGATGTTGGCCAAACTTGCAGTTATAAGATGATTACGTTCTGAGGGTCTAGTGTGACTGTAGTTCTATAGGTGTCATGGTGAGTATATTGATAATTCTGTCGTGTATATTTGAAGTTTGCTAAGAGAGTAGGCCTTAAAGTATTCCTGCCACACCATTAAAAAATGTGAAGGGTATATGTGTGAATTAACTTGATTATGGTAATCATTTCAGAAGGTATACAAATATCAAATCGTCACATTGTACACCTTAAGAAAACACAATTTTTATTTGTCAATCATACCTCAAGGCAGAAAAAAACAAAAATGGATCACACACACACTGTGCTGTAAAGCAAGTTCCAGTATATTTCAAAAAACTACCAAGCATGTGCATTTTTTCACAAGGAAATGAAACTGAAATTCTGTTACAAAACCAAACCCAAAATCCCCATATATTTGGAAATTAGGAAATACAACAGAGATATATTTCCAAAAACATAAAACTTTAATGTACTAGGAAGACTGGCTGGTTTAAAAGGAATCCAAGAATGGGTTATTTATTAATTAAGTAAGCATCTGTTGAGCGACTACTCTTTGCCAGTTTTTTTTTTTGTTTTTTTGGTTTTTTTTTACTAAAGATGACAAGACATGACCCCTGCCCTGAAGGAACAGACTTGCGGATAATTACTCTCTTGTGTGGTTTTTCTCTGTGTCAGGCACCATGCTAAGGGCTGTGGGAATTCACAGGATACCAAAATAGCTCATGGGGAGAGTGAATACTTCTTAGTGTGTCCAGAATAGTTAAGGAGGATGTGCCTCTGTACTTGGTTGGTAGAAGACTGAATCTAGGAGTTGACAAGGGTGGGGAGTATTAAAAATGCAAAGCTATTACACACCAGGTAGCACAGGTTGGGAGGAGGGATTTGTGGGGAATGGGGCTGGAGAGAGAGGCAGGAGCCAGGTCTTGGAGAGCCTGGTGACCACACTAAAGAATCTGGACTCTATCCTGAAGGGCCAGTGCAGACCACTGAAAGGTTTTAGGCTGGTTAGTGATGTGATTTTTATTACAGAAAGATCTCTTGAATGTATGTGGAACATAGACTAGAAAGGCAGATTGGAATCCGGGAGCTCTATTAAAGTGGGGTGGTATTAAAATTATTTAACAACTATAGGCCCTGGCCTACGGGAATTGGGCCAAAACCAGCTCTCCAACATCTCCCAAGGGGTTCCGGATTGTGAGAGGGTGCAGGCCAGGCCGAGGTACCCCACCAGTGCACGATCAGGGCCAGGGAGGGACCAGGGCCGGGGAAGGACCATGGGAGGGCTCCAGGGCATGTCTGGCCTATCTCGCCCAGTTCCCACCAGCCAGACCCCAGCAGCAAGTTAACCTACTGGTCAGAGCGTCTGCCCCCTGGTAGTCAGTGCACATCATAGCAAACGGTTGAATGGTGGAATGGACAATTAGCATATTAGGCTTTTATATAGAGAGATAAGGCCCTGGCCAGTCAGAACAGAGGAAAGCCAACATGCTGGAACCTGGTCCCCCAAGGCCCCTGCTGGGCCAGGTGCTACCCCTTTCATTGCTAGATGGTGGCTCCAAGGCCCCACACCTCAGGGCAATAACCATGACATGCATACTTTAGTATTCCAGCAGTGGTCACAACCATGCAGACCCCTGCTACATTGTCATAATATTAATACTATATTATTGTCTGTCTACAAAAGAAAATGCCAAAGGACCTTTCTTTAAAATGAGATGCACACACACATTTTATACTATCATTTTTTCAAACACTCAGACCCATCGTTTTTCTCAGTGGACCCACACAAGGGATGACAAGGGCATCGACTAAAGCAGGGATGGAGAGGAAGAAACAGGTTTGGGAGAAATACAGAAAATACAATTGCATTTCTCAGTGACCCACTGGCCATAGGGAAGGGGAGTAGAGGCTGACTCCCACATTTCTGGTCTGGGAGGCTGTGAGGAAGGCTGAGTGTCTCCACTTGGGTTGGGGGCTTTGGGCAGCGTCTGATGACAGTGAACCTCAGGAACTGGAGATGTTCTGAAGGCTGTTCTCTTGGTGGTTCAATTGCATACAAGGGAGCAGTATCTGGCTCCAGGGCTAATAGAGCGGACCACCCCAGAGCTGTATTTCCATCCACTGTACTTGGAATGAGGGTGTGATGTCCCTTCCTTGAGGCACAAAGCCTGGAAGCCAGAGCTCCCAGGACATTGTGGTTGCATGCATTTCCCAGCCCATTAGAATGGAATTTCTTTGGCGTAAATGACAAAACTTTTAGGGTCATTTTGGGCCTGCATCATGGGCTAGGCAGCTGTTTCACTTGTCAAGTGTTAACTGATTTGTTCTGGATCAGAGGCTACAAGGCAAAAAATGAAGCTAGAAAAAAAGGAGCAGGTAGAGAGGTCAAAATTAGCAGAGATGTACGAGCATGACCTTTGGTGTTAGCAATAAAGTGCGCTCAGGCTGACCTCTGTTGTCATAACACTGGAAATATTACAGCCCCTCACTCAGGAAAAACTCTTTCCCTAAGAATGGATTCCATTGGCATTTTTGTGTCGTATCATTAAAAGTCTTCTGGGAATGGACAGAGCTTTTGTTGATCATGAGCAAGATCTTGCTGAGGCCATGTGCAAAGAACAAAATGAAATCTTGACCTGGAGTAGAATAGAAACCATGACGTTGTATGGAGCACTGTTTAGGGCAGTGATGGCGAACCTTTTGAGCTCGGCGTGTCAGCATTTTGAAAAACCCTAACTTAACTCTGGTGCCGTGTCACATATAGAAATTTTTTGTGTTTGCAACCATAGTAAAACAAAGATTTATATTTTGATATTTATTTTATATATTTAAATGCCATTTAACAAAGAAAAATCTACCAAAAAAATGAATTCGCGTGTCACCTCTGACACGCCTGTCATAGGTTCGCCATCACTGGTTTAGGGGGAAAAGTATTTTCAGGACACCTACTTTGAAAGCAGATTGACTGAGTTGTTAATACACAGAATAAGTGTCATTTATCTTGCTACAAGTCCTCTAGCAACCTTTATGCACTTATGTCAGAACTAACTGCAGTTTACCATTTGTTCTGTATTGTTAAATTTTGGAAGTCTTCCACTTCTTACCAGGGTTCAAGAGAGATTTGTTGCCTCATCTGCTCCAGACACAAGAACTTAGAATGAGCTTTAGAGGCTGTTAGTCTAACGCTCTACCTAACATAAGAATTCTCAATCTTTACTTTTGTTGGTTTTCAGTGTCCTAAGACTATACCTGTTCACAAAATGAACGTAATTGGTTTATTATTTTTATCAATGGACATCAGCTTATATAAGAGTTTATATATTAATATAAATCTGCAGACATACACAGTTCATCTTAAATTATTCTTTATGTTAGTAAAATAGCAAAGGAAAGTTAATGCATGCCCTTATGCTATCAGATAATAAATATGAATGTACACAAAATGTATTTATAGAGTGATGAGCTGCCTTTACATTTATGTTTCATTTGTATATGGTCAAAATTGGACTGTCCTATAGGCTATTGTAGGATATATTTATATAAAAATCTTTGATGAAGTTTTGACTGAGCTACATTATCATATTAATTCTATATTTTTGTTTATCTACAAAATAAAATTCTAAAGGACCCTTGTTTAAAACAGATGCACACACATTTTATGCTATCATTTTTTCAAACAGACTCATCATTTTTCTCAGTGGAATTTGAAAGGCATCATGCTTGAGTGAGTTTTACTGCTGCAAAAAGAATTCTTTCTGGCCCTGACTGGTTTGGCTCAGTGGATAGAGCATTAGCCTGCAGACCGAAGGGTCCCAAGTTTGATTCCAGTCAAGGGCATGTACCTTGGTTGTGGGCACATCCGCAGTGGGTGGTGTTCAGGAGGCAGTTGATCGATGTTTCTAACTCTCTATCCCTCTCCCTTCCTCTCTGTAAAAAATCAATAAAAATATATTTTTTTTTACAAAAAAGAATTCTTTCTCGAAAGTTCTTCTCATTTGCTCTTTTCATACTTAGAGCACTCCAGATAATATTCCAGAAAAAAAAAAACAACTAAAAAATAAGCCCATGAATTTCTGAGTTTCAGAAGCCACCAGGAAATGTGTTTCTTTGGAAGCATGGCTAAGGCCACAAGCCAAACTCCGCAGCCAGACGTATAGTGTGACTTCCTTCTTCCATTGACAACTCACTGTGCGCATTCCGAATGGTAGGACCCGAGCTCAGAAACAGAGAAATTAGCTGGAAAGGTCGGCTTGTTGCTTGGGCTTTCTCTCAGAGACAGGACTACTGCAGTTGATTGGAATTTAACCTTAGACCTGTTCCCTGGGCTGTGTAATTCCAGTTGAATTGGCTCTGATTTCTTGAAGGCGTGATTCTGTGCTGCAGGCAGATCCCTGCCAGTTTTTTGTTTTCTGTTTTTTTTAATCATGCGTGATTGCTTTGTGTTCACTGTTAGCAATGGTGCTTACATGATTTTGGCTCAAGATGCAACTGGCCTCTGCCCCAAGAATCCAACATTAGAATGTGACTGGAGTTACAGGTTTAAAATGAAAGGCCTGTGAAATTTTTGTTTCCCACCCAGAGAGATACCAGGGTAGACTCTGCCACTTCCTCATTGCTATCTCTGAGTGAGCACTGTGGTGTCAGTGTTTACATTCGTCACAATCAGAATTACTAACAGTAGTTTAGTTCCGAAAATTGTATGGATGTGAAGAGTGTCACAATTATCATTCCAGTTTCCTTATCCCCTCCCTCCCTTTCCCCATCAGACCTTGTATTTCAGAAAACCAAAGGCTTGCAATTCTTTGAAGAGATTTCCCCCCTTTTTGAGTGAAAGTAAGACAAGGTGACACAAAACTCAAAAAGTAAAGAAATCACGTCAGAAGTGAAAGCCCTGCTGGTCCCCACTCCCTACCCAAGTAACCATTTCAAATAGTTTAGTGCCGTGGTCGGCAAACTGCGGCCCCTTGAGTGTGGCTCTTCCACAAAATACCACATGTGGGCGTGCACGTACAGTGCGATTGAAACTTCGTGGCCGCACTCAAGGGGCCAAAGAGCGCATGTGGCTCGCGAGCCCCAGTTTGCTGACCACTGGTTTAGTGTATTTTCCTCCCACTTGTTTTCTAGATATAATGTTATGTTTTATGTGTATATAAAAATGCAATCGCCCTGGCTGGTTTGGCTTAAGTGATTGATTAGAGCGTCGGCTCGCAGACTGAGGGGTCCCGGGTTCGATTCCGGTTGGTGGCAGGTGCTCAGATTGTGGGCTTGATCTCCAGTGGGGAGCATGCAGGAGGCAGCCAATCAATGATTCTCTCTCATCATTGATATTTATATATCTCTCTCCCTCTCCCTTCCTCTCTGAAATCAATAAAAATATATTTTTAAAAATGCAATCACTACTACTATCCTGTTTTGAAAGGAGTTGTTTTCACTGAGTATTGTAACTTGGACAGTTTCTGTATCAGTTCAGAGATCTACCTCATTCTTTGCCAAGAGTTACGCGGTATTCTGTTGCATGGCTGGACCATAGTGTGTTTAACTATAGTATTTCCCTCACACAAACTTTTTTTTTATTTTTTAAACAAATGAGAATGAGGCAAAAATCTCTGCTGATATCAGCTACAGGGACTTTCCAGCTGCATCTCGTTAAGACTTCTGGAGTCACAGACGATACTAGATGAATGACAACCTGAGTTTCCTGTCAAGGATTAATGTTTCATGCTGATTAGATAGTATTCATATTTTAAATCAGTGACATGTTAAGGGGATAAAATGTTATTTCTGTGAGAATAAAGTCAGAAATTCATCTAATCATGGTTCCCTTCCTAAGCTTATTGAGAAAATGGATTTTGAGCCACTTTTCCAAAGAGAATTTCAATTAGCTTTGTGTCTTATGATAAAGACCACCAACAGCCCTAGCTGGTTTGGTTCAGTAGATAGAACATTGACCTGTGGACTGAAGGGTCCTGGGTTTGATTCAGGGCCACATGCCTGGGTTGTAGGCTTGATCCCCAGTAGGGGGTGTACAGGAGGCAGCTGATCGGTGATTCTCTCCTTCATTTATGTTTCTATCTCTCTCTCTCTCTCTCCCTCTCCCTTCCTCTCAGAAATCAATAATATATATATATATATATATATATATATATATATATATATATATATATAATTTTTATTTTTTTAAAAGACCACCAACAAATAAATAGGTTATTTACTTCTTAACTATTAAAAACTGATTTCACATTTAATATGTATTTTTATTAATGTTAATTAATATTATATTCATTGGATCTGTGTCTTGCACCTAAAGTCTGTCTTCTTGCCAACAGTTGTCATGGATGATATCATGGAACTGGCAACCAAATATGTATAGATCAGTGAAGTGGGCGCTATTTCACCAGCGCATCAGGGACAGAACCGGGAGCCAGCATTCTCCTGCAAGCATCACATACTCCTGCCTCTGCACCTCGAGAGAGTGCAGACAGTCAGGCAGCTGGGGAGGCAGCTGGTTTCTGCATTCAGAGCACATCAGCCTGAGGTTGTGAATGGCCTGGATCATTATGCAAGACTCACAGCGCTCTTATTAGCACCACACTGATTATCGCTGTGCAGTAACTGCTTTCCAGAACACCCTAATTGAGGTCTTTCCTTGCATGGAGTTGGCATTATGTTTAGATAAACCCTCAGTATGACATTTTAATAGGTATTTGTAACAAAGTCCAAAGGACAATTAGAACCACCATCCACGCAAAAAACCTCTTTTTTTTTCCAAGACAAGGCACGGTGCTAACATATAAAAGGCTCATTTTACTAAATGCAGATGAGTGTCCTAGAGCATAAACCTGCTTTCCCAGTTACAGGCGGCTTGCTTTTACACTCCGTTCTTCGCTTCATGTTGACGTCTCCCCTCTTCCTGAAGTTTGTGGTTTATGTTTTCTGTCACTCTTAAATTCAGATTTAAGCCGTCTTGCAATGGAGCTGGGGAGGGGTCCCAAGCAGTCACAGCTTCATAGCTACAGTGGTCAGTGTTTCATCCCTTCATTCTTTTATTCATTTTTAATTCAGATAAGGATATGCTTATTTACATATCCTTACATTACAAAGTATATGGTAGGCCATTTCTCAATACCCTCACTGTGTCCATCCTTCATTCAGGCCACAGGATATCATCCATCCGTCTCTGACACAAGCACACACTCCAGGGCACGTCCTAAAAGCAGAGGAGGGTTGGACTCCCTCTGACCACTCTAGGGCTCCCCTCTCTCTCTCTGAATCACTGGGTTATAAAACAGGTAGAAAGAATTGGGGATCTGGTATGGCACAATCCATCCTGGCTGGTCTCATCTACTTCTTAAGTACTTACTTGAATTATATCTCTAACTTAGATGTTAGATATGTAAAAGGGATTAAGCAAAAAACGAACAAATTAACAAACAAAAAACTCATGGTCACAGGCAACAGCATGGTGATTACCAGAGGGGAAGATAGCTAGGAGGAGGTAGAAGAAGGTATAGGGGGTATAAATGGTGATGGAAGGAGAAAGAAACTTAAGAATTTGCTCTTTTTGTTCATGAACTGAAATCAGAAAAGAAATTTGGCTGTGCTTCTTGAGAGAGATACCTCCACCTCTTCTGTACTCCCAACAGACTTTCTTCATAACTTGTTATAGCATCGGTAATACCATTTATCATATCTATTAACAACTATGCCTCTTCCACTGGAGTCTAATCCTAGAGGGCAGGGGTAAGTCTTATTAGCCACCACATTACAGCATTATGACTGACACATATAAACACTCAATAAAAGTCTGAATGAATGAACAAAAAGTACATCAAGATATTGTTGTGCCCAGATTTCAAAGTTCCCAAGACCCCCAGGGAGTCAGTCAGTCCGATGCAAAAGCAAAGAGTCCTTTATTATGCAAGCCGGCCTGCGCTCCCCATTCACCAGACCCACCGACACAGCGGAAAGTCCAGTGGCCGAGAGAGCGAGGCCTGATGGGACAGGGGGTTTTAAAGGGGGGTGGAGTGAGGGCAGGAGAGGGCACTGTGGGCCCCGCCGATTGGCCAGGTGCGAGTCGGTACAGGATGTGGTCATAGTGATGGCATGCACTTCCCTTGATCATCATTGGTTAATCCAGAGAAATCCTGGGTGTGGCTAGCAGCGGTTTCTTCCCATGAGGAAGCACATGGCACCATCCCAAAATGGAGGACCCAAGGCAAGATGGAGGGTGCACATGGCTCTGTCCCAAGATGGAGGACCCAAGGCAAGATGGAGAGCGCAGTCCTTGTCCGGCTCCTGCTGCTGCCGCTCGAACTCGCCACAAGGCAGGATGGCCCTCCCGCACAGCACCCGCAGCTGGCCCGCGGGCAGACCGGGACTCCAGCGCATCTGGGCGGCACAGGCCCAGCAAACGGGGTGCGGCCGGTGGAGTGGCCCAGCTCTGGAGGAGGCTCGGAGCAGGCCCGGCCCATGGGGCCGGCGCACTGCAGCATGGCGGCCTCCCCGAGCCAGGGCTCGCGCCCCACTCCACTGCCGCCGCTGCTGCACTGGGCCCGGTCCGGGGGGGCAGCCCGCGCCGGGCTCCCGCTGTGGGCCGGGGAGCCAATGCCCCCCCCATGGGGCCCGGCGGTGGGCCCACGCAGCCGGTCCGGACACTCGGACCCGCTCCGGGAGGCGGGCGCGGAGGGATCCCAGCGGCCAGACTCCCCCCCCACCCCCCACCACCGCCCAGAGAGGCGGGCGGCGGCCTTTCAATATCACTAGGCATTAGGGAAGTGCAAATTAAAACTGTGATGCGATGCCACTACACACCTATTAGGGTGGCCAAACATTTTTTAAAAATAAAACTTACAAAAAGGTGGTGAGAAGAATATAAAGCAGCTAGACCTCTCATATACTACTGGTGGAAATGGAAAATAGTTTGGCAGTGTCTTAGAAAGTTAAACATATAATTATCATCTGACTCAAATGACCCATACCAACAAATTAACCCAAGAGAATAGGAAAACTTTGGGGGACACAAACACCTGTCTGAAATGCTGCTAACAGATTTACTTAGACTCACCTAAAATTGCAAACACCCCGAATGTCCTCCAGCTGCTGAGCAGGTAAGTAAACTGACATACCCACACAATGGAATACTGCTCATTCGTGTAAAGGAACACACTGTTGATACTTGCCACAATCTGCATGAGTGCATTATGCGAATAATCCAGACTTAAAAACTGCAGACAGTATGATTCCATGTATATGACATTCTAGAAAAGGCAAAACTATAGGGACAGAGAACAGACCAATGGGTGCCAGGGCTTAGGTATAGAGGACAGGTTGACTCCAAAAGGGTGGCAGGCCCACTCACCACTCTCAGATCCCATTTCGGCCCCCAACGCTCGGGGAAGGGCAATGGCGATGGCGATGGCGCGGCCCGTGTGGGTGCTGGTGGGCATGGACGGCGTGCTGGCCGACTTCGAGGGCAGCCTCCTGCAGGCCTTCCGCGGCCGCTGGAGGAGCGCTGCGGCTTCTTCCCCCGCGAGCAGTACCGAGCGCCGTGGCCGGACCTGGCGGACAAAGTCGCCGGTGTGTAAGAAAGCCCAGGCTTTTTCCTAGACTTGGACCCCATCCCTGGAGCCTTGGAAGCCACGCATGGATTGCACGCCGTGCACGACACTGAGGTCTTCATCTGCACCAGCCCCCTGATGAAGTATGACCACTGTGTGGGTGAGAAGTACTCCTGGGTGGATAAGCACCTGGGGCCCCAGTTTGTGGATCACATCATCGTGATGAGGGACAAGACGGTGATCTTGGGGGACCTGCTCATCGATGGCAAGGACACCATTCTAGGCAAAGAGGAGACCCCAGCCTGGGAGCACATCTTGTTCACCTGCTGTCACAACCAGCACCTGGCGCTGCCTCCCACAAAGAGGCGGCTGCTTTCTTGGGGTGACCACTCGCGGGAAACCGTAGCCATGGCCCCAGGGCGGTGGACAGTACTTAAAGGAAGGGAAGACAGGCCAGCAGGAGGGAAACCCAGCAGAGCTAAGTGACAGGGCAGCATCGTGCTGCGACCCCAGCGCTGGGGAGCAGGGAGACACAGTAACCTCTACTCTCACAGGCCAGCCACCTGGCACCTCCCAAAATGGCAGGCATGGAAACACGGTGGGAAATCAGTCAGGAACCTTTTAATAAAACAGTTTGGTTCAAAAAACAACAACAAAAGGGTGGCAGGAAGGACTGTTTTGTGGTGATGGAACTGGTCTCTGTCCCAGTTATGATGATGGTTACATGACTCTCTGCATTTATCAAACTCATAGACCTGTATAACCAAAAAGTAATAATAATAATTTTACTGCATATACGTTACTAATTTAATGTGAAAAAGTCAATCGAGGTTATTTTGCTGTTTAGCATGAATTCAGAAAGAAAATGAGTCAAAGGGATACTTGAGTACCTACTGTCTTAGCCTGCAGTGATTTTGCAGATGTTCATGTACACACATGCTCAGTGTGAGCGTATCCATTGAACAAACATTTGAAGAACATTTGCTGTGGACCAGGACTTCTGTAGGCGCTGGGGATACATTGGTGAGTAACCAAAGCAGAGTAGCTGCTCTCGTGGTGGGTAGAGGAACAGATAGCAACGGTGTAACTAATTCAATGAATATGACAGCTTTAGGCAGGGTAACTGCTTGGGAGACAATAAAAGAGGCCTTAGTGATAGAGAGTGGGATTGAGGGTTTGGGCCTCTCTTAGGAGATAACCTTAAACTGAGACCTGGAAGGTGTGAAAAAGGCAGCCATGTGTGAAGACATCCAGGCAGGGAAAATATCAAAGGCAGAGACCCTAGGGGACTACATCAGGACAAGATGCACTGAAAAACCCTCCCACTTCAAATCTCAGAGAAAGACGGGGTAAAATACAACAAGCAGCCTTTTAAATGCATGCTAGGCTCCCAAGGAGCTATGGCAAAGCCACTAGGAAGGAATTAAGCTTTGTTATGTTCAAATAACTGACAGCGGGTCAATGGAACCGGCCCAGGCTGAGTGAGGGGACCCGTAGGAGATGAGCTCAGATGCATAGGTAAGAGTCAGCTTCTGTCAGCCATAGAGGCCACAGTAAGGCCGGTGGATTGATTCCAGACCTTTTAGAAGCTGTTGGAGGCTTTCAAGCAGCAGAGTGAAGTGCTCTTGTTGACACTTTAAAAGGATGAGTCTGGCTGCTGTCAGGAGGGTGGGCTCTGGAAGACCAGGGAGGCAGGAAAAGGAGAGTTAGGCTCCTGCTGAAGGTCAGAGGCAGAGTGTTGCCAGCAGGAAGCTTTGCTGTGCCGTGGAAATTGGGAGACATGCTAACTTTGAGATATATCTTGGAACTGGAACTGGCTGAGAGATTGGACATTGAGGGTAGTGAGAGAGAATAAAGAGGAATCAAGGAAGAAGTCTTGGTTTGGGGCACGAATGTCTGGGTGGCTGGCAGTGTATCATTTGCTGAAATAGGGAAGATTAGGAGAGAAACAAAAATTTTGTTTGGTAGTGGAGTAAGAAATCCCAAGTTCCATTGTGGACACAGTAACCGAGATGCCCTTAGGCATCTTTGTGTAGATATAAATAGGATGCTGGAGCTCTGGGAAGAAATGGGTGGATGATACACCCTGTATACAAAGCGAAACCACCACATTGCATGTCTGTGAGCACACGTACACATGCGTACACACAGCCCCCAAGCAAGGGGCCAGGAGACAGACTTCACAGCTGAAGAAGTAGAGAGCGATCTGCACAGAGGCCGGTGGACTGACCTTCAGCCAGCAAACAGGAGTCTCCGCCTGAAGAAACTACATCCCAAACTGAGGAGAGTGGACTCCGGACCAGCTGGTTCTCTTCTAGGTTTAGATGCTATTTGTCGTCCAGTTTTCTCTGTGGACTGAAAACTGCTGACCTGGGATCACACTGCAAACTGTCTCTCCACCCACGGATGTGATGTTTGGGAACAGGAGGCGCGAAGGGCAATATTTCTAAGACTATCAGGAAGGAGCGTGAAGCCCTTGGTGAGGCATCTGGAGAAGTCCAAGCAAAATCAAAGGGCCTGAGGTTTTATAGAGGATAAAATTTCAAGTAAACTTATATCAATCAGATTAGTGATAGATCTATACCTACAAAGAGAGGTGTGTTGCATTCCTATTGCTGCTGTAACAAATCACCACAAATTGATTGGTTTTAAACAACACAATTTATTACCTTACCATTCTGGAGGTCAGAGGTTTAAATGGGTTGACAGGGCTTCTGGAGGCTTGAGGGGAGAATATGTGTTCTTGCCTTTTCCAGCTTCTACAAGCCTCCTACATTCCTTGGCTTGTGGCCCCTTCCTCCAGCTTCAAAGCCAGTGCTGTAGCATCCTCAAATCTCACCCCTGTCTGACCTCAGCTTCCCTTATTACATCTCCTGCTCTCACTCTGACTATCCTGCCTCTCTCTTTCCCTCCTAAGGACCCTGGTACTTATGTTGGGCCTAGCCATATAATATGGGGTAATCACTTTATCTCAAGATCCTACACTTAATCAGGCCTGCAGAATCCCTTTGCCATGGAAGGTTTAGAGCATGAGGGTGAGGACATCTTTGCCAGAGAGGGAGCATTGTTCTGTCTACCACAAGGAGTTTTCTGCTATTTATTGGTGGGACTTTCTCCTTAGTTAAATAACTTCATTTAAAAAGACAAACCAGGAGAACCAAGATGGCGGCATAGGTTAACGCCGGTGTTTGCTGCTTTGAACAACTACTTCAAAAGTGAAACCAAAAAACGGAAGGGACATCACCCAGAACCACAGGAACGCTGGCTGAGTGGAAGTCCTACAACTAGGAGGAAAGAGAAACGCATACAGACACTCAGAGGAGGCGCAGTGCTGAAGTCAAATTCTGAGGTGCGGAGTGCGCGGAGCGGGCTGGCGGCGGAGGGCGCGGTTGTTGTTTTCAATCTGGAGGGAGTCGCAGACTCTGAGCACCAGATCCGGGCGAGTCTTTAGGGACCCAGACTCAAACGGGAGAAACGGGACTGTCTGGCTTCGGTCAGAGCGAGTGCAGCTTTCTCTCCGAGCTTTGCAGCGCGTGCTGGGACTCAGAGAGGCAGAGCCCCTTGGGACAGGACTGAGAGCCGCCATAACTGCTCTCTCCGGCCCACCCTGTTGATCCTGTGCGACCCGCCCCGCCCAAGCCCTGCACAGAGGCATTTGCCGGATAGCCTCAGGCAAAGGCATTTGCCGGATAGCCTCAGGCAAAGGCTAGATTAGCACCTCCCTAGAGGACAGAAGTTCTCTCACTGCTGACACAGCTGATTCTCATAGCCACTTGGCCTGGAGGTCAAACCCTCCCTGGAATTAGCTACAACAATCAAGATTTATCTATAAGACTGCGAACAAAGACCACTAGGGGGTGCACCAAGGAAGCATAACAAAATGCGGAGACAAAGAAACAGGACAAAATTGTCAATGGAAGAAATAGAGTTCAGAACCACACTTTTAAGGTCTCTCAAGAACTGTTTAGAAGCTGCCAATAAACTTAATGAGATCTACACGAAAACTAATAAGACCCTCGATCTTATATTGGGGAACCAACTAGAAATTAAGCACACACAGACTGAAATAACGAATATTATACAGACGCCCGACAGCAGACCAGAGGAGCGCAAGAATCAAGTCAATGATTTGAAATGCGAAGAAGCAAAAAACATCCAACCGGAAAAGCAAAATGAAAAAAGAATCCAAAAATGCGAGGATAGTGTAAGGAGCCTCTGGGACAGCTTCAAGCGCACCAACATCAGAATTATAGGGGTGCCAGAAGATGAGAGAGAGCAAGATATTGAAAACCTATTTGAAGAAATAATGACAGAAAACTTCCCCCACCTGGTGAAAGAAATGGACTTACAGGTCCAAGAAGCTCGGAGAACCCCAAACAAAAGGAATCCAAAGAGGACCACACCAAGACACATCATAATTAAAATGCCAAGAGCAAAAGATAAAGAGAGAATCTTAAAAACAGCAAGAGAAAGAAACTCAGTTACCTACAAGGGAATACCCATACGACTGTCAGCTGATTTCTCAACAGAAACTTTGCAGGCCAGAAGGGAGTGGCAAGAAATATTCAAAGTGATGAATACCAAGAACCTACAACCAAGATTACTTTATCCAGCAAAGCTATCATTCAGAATTGAAGGTCAGATAAAGAGCTTCACAGATAAGGAAAAGCTAAAGGAGTTCATCACCACCAAACCAGGATTATATGAAATGCTGAAAGGTATCCTTTAAGAAGAGGAAGAGGAAGAAAAAGGTAAAGATACAAATTATGAACAACAAATATGCATCTATCAACAAGTGAATCTAAGAATCAAGTGAATAAATAATCTGATGAACAGAATGAACTGTTGATTATAATAGAATCAGGGACATAGAAAGGGAATGGACTGACTATTCTTGGGGGGGGAAAGGGGTGTGGGAGATGTGGGAAGAGACTGGACAAAAATCGAGCACCTATGGATGAGGACAGTGGGTGGGGAGTGAGGGCGGGGGGTGGGGCAGGAACTGGGAGGAGGGGAGTTATGGGGGGAAAAAAAAAAGGAACAAATGTAATAATCTGAACAATAAAGATTTAATTTAAAAAAAAAAAAAGACAAACCAAAACCCTCCCATTTTTGTTTATAAAACTGCATCTTCAGAGCTAATTTATTTTAGCAGGGGCACCAGAGACCTTTCCCTCTCTTGTCTTTGCTCTTTCTCCGTGTACTGGGCTGTAGCCTGAAATTAAAACCCTGCATTTTGCCTCAATCAGCCATCTAAGGCTTTTATTTTTCATCTAACGTGTAAAATAATAGCATTAGGAGCCTTTTACAAAGAAATCCTATGACCCTCTCAGATCAAATTTGAACAAGGTATGTTTTCTGTTTCATCATAGAATTTCTTCTGCCTTTTGGATATTGGAGACTTGAACTTCTGCTGCATAAAACATTGAGAATGGATATCCCTTCCTAAAGTTTACGATGTAGTTAATTTAGCAATTCACATCATCCTCATGTATTAAGTTCCCAGAAAATGTTGATTAATCTAAGATTGATAGAGCAGGTTTACATCATTTGTCAACAGATTCTGTGTTTAAGAGCAAGTGTGCACAGAAAGGAGGCCATGTGTGCTGTAAGATTCTGCCTCAAACCCTGGTGGGGAAGCTTCTGATATGTAACTTCAGCTTTGTGGCCATGAAGTTACATCACCTCCAGAATCTCGCTGGCTCATATGTAAACAGCGATTAATTATACTGCTTTCCTGGGGTGTGGTGTAGACTGTGACTTTGTTCACAAAAAAGCCTTATAATACCAAGCGTTGCCCAAAATTAAATTTTTGCCTCCCATAATTCATCTATGCCTCTATAAATTTCCTCTTTTTTCAATTGGATTTGATATGCCTCATTATTTCTCATTTAGAATCATGTTTGAATTTTGCTTTCAACCATTTTATATTCATTTAAATATAAGACTGTCTTTCTTTTAGTCCACGAAGAGATTTCTATTTGTATCCAATTCAGCTTGTTCCTATTATAATAAAAATGCTGTTTGGCAATTTAAAATTCTCTTGATCTATTGGATGACATGTGGATGTGGAGAGAGATACCGCAACTGGCAATTCTTAATAATTGCACTGGTCAGGGTGCTGGCAGGCAGTGATGATGCTCTCATAGGGGCCATTTGAAAAGAGTGATGTGGGAACGGTAAAGAGAAATCAAAAAGGAGTAATAAGCACCTGGGAGCTGGTAGCGGAAGGGCATCCTCTACCCACCTGTGTCTCACAGGGCAAGAGGAGGGAGGGGTTGCCAGAACCTGACAAGAGGTGTGGCTACAGAAGGTTCCAGGGGATGGGCATACCCAGGGTCTAACCTCCACCCAGCCAGGGAGATGGGAGAAGGGAAGCAAGGGAAATAATATCCTGAGCCCCACTTCCACTCCCTGCTCTCCTTCCTCTTTTCAAACCCAAATGGAAGAGGAGGGCATGGGAGCCAGTTGATGCAGTCCACAGACATCCGTTTCCTGGCACACGCTCAGTGGAGAGTGGTGAGTGATCTGCAGGAGCAAACAGAAGATACCCAGCAGAGTAGTCTATTGGGGAAAATATTATCCCAAGTTAATTTTTCTTGGCCTTCAAAATTTGGTTGTTCGTAAACATACTTAGGCCCTGACCCCTTTGGTTCCAAGCATCTTTCTTCTCAGCACTGCTATTGGCAGCCGTGTTCCCACGGGTGGCGCTGTTGGTGGTAATGAGGTTGGTGGTATTGAGCTGGTCAGCCCAGGTCAGCTCATTCTTCCGTGGGTCCAAAGGTCTGACGAATGAACTTGAGGTGTAGACTCCACAGTGACTGTGGAGTCCCCGTTTCCCAGCAGGCGGTCTGAGGGGCGCTCTCCCTCACCCTCCCCTCTTCCTTTTCCAGGATGGAGCTTCAGCATGGGGTCGGCCTACCAGTTTCACAGTTGGCGTGTGTTCGTGATTGTCTGCGCCCTCCCCTGTGTCTGCTCGGTGGTGGCCCTCACATTCATGCCTGAAAGCCCCCGGTTCTTGTTGGAGGTAACATTTGTTATTACTGATACTCAAGGAAGCCACGTACACTGGAGACAGTAGCTTGTTAATTCTAGAACAGCATGCCTGCCTCTTTGGGAGGTATTTTTTCCTTCCTTATGTGGAGGGTTTGGTGTGATGGGGACATGCTTCCAACAACCAGCATGTGAACAAGCTGCCTCGTGACCAGAAAGCACTCATGTTCCTCCTCAAGCAATTTACTCTTTGCTCAATGAAGAGAACATGGCTATTGTTCTATAAATGAAATTCTACCATCCAAAGGCACTATTTCTAGTTATAGGCACATCCATTGAACTGCTAAGGTATTCAAGGATATCCAAGTAGTCTGTATGTTCCAATGGGACACACCTAAATGCATTTTCACAATGACACCAAATTTTATTTGGCAATTGAAGATGGTTATTGGAAAATCAGGGAGTGTGTTTCACCTCTGGCACTTCACTGTCTACTCACATTTGCTAGGTTGGAAAACATGATGAAGCTTGGATGATTCTGAAGTTAATTCATGACACAAACATGAGGGCACGGGGTCAGCCCGAGAAGGTCTTCACGGTGAGTACTGCTCCTCAGAGAATCATCTATGCCAGGGGTGGGAAACTGTTTCTGGAAAGGCCAGATTGTAAATTCCTCTCTCGCTATACCTTCCTTTCCTCATACTTGCCCCTTTTACCTAAGCCTGCCACACTGCTGCTGTATGTGCGGCTCCCTCTGCATGAACGTTCTTTGATTCTCTTGTTACAAAGTTTATTCTCAATGGGGAAACCAGTCTAAATTAACGAAAATTGGGTGCACAGAATTCTTCAGAAGGAACATGGTTTCAAAATCTTTTTTATATATGCAGAATATAGTTTGATGAAAAATGTTTTGTCTAAAATGGGTTTAATACATAAAGTAAGACAGAAGTGGGACAAAAGTAAGATCTTCAGTGTCATAAATGATATGAATTATAGTTCTTAAAATGTGAAATGGTCTCTAATTACACAGTCCCCTCACATCTAACTTACTTCATTTTTATTTAGGAAATATATTTTCATAATGTAAAGATAGACTTCAGTATGTCATCTGTCCAAATTTTCATAGATTCTTCATTAGCAAAATTTCTATGCAGTGTAATGGAGAAAGTAAGGTCAGTAATGGAGGGCCTGGGAGCTTTGAGTAGGACATTCTTTTGAGGAGACGCACAATAGAGGAAAGCTGTTTTTAAATTAAAGGAACGTGAAGCTGGAGGATTCTCAAGACATTAGCTAGACACTGGGTATCACTCAATCCTTTCAGCCCGATGAGGGTAAACCGCTTACCAAAGACTCCTGAGAAAGTGTCTTTGTAGGGACTCATTGTCCTGCTTACCTGCTTTTCTTCCAGTAGTTGGAGTTGCCAAGTCCAGCCATGACCATTCATGGTAATATTATTATGTAAAAGGGGAATAATGTGGAAATGATCCAAAAGAATGGATAATCTCAAAATCATTTATATGTGACTTTCAAAATCATGACATGATTCTACCATGACAAATCTGCCTTGTTCCTTGTTAAACGAGTGTCCACCGCACAGTGAATATACATGGGTTCCTTCCAGGTCTCCTGCTTACGCTCTTTCTCCTATGCCCATACCTTAAATACTGTTTTACAGGGCTAATTTCAGCTATTTTTTCCTTTAAGTCTAGACACTCTCCTTAGCTGTTCTCATCTACTTCTGCATCTCTATTGCCTAATGGACAAATCTCCTGAGCTCCAGATATGCTTGCTGAAGGGCTTTGTGGCCATGAGTCTATGAGCTATAGGCCCTTTAAGATCTGAATTTCTAAATCTTAACTTTCCACCTTAAGAGTCTCCAAGCCTCTTCCTTCTCCTAAATTCTATCAGCAAGTACCACCAGCACCACCCAACCTGGAGCCCTGAAAACTATTCTATTTCCTTCTTTCCTTTACCTTCATTGTATTAAAAAAAAATCACTCTGTCCTATTACTCCCCATCCTAAATATCATTCATCATTATTCCTTACTTTACATCCTCACTGCCAATGATTTGGTTCATCCCTCATTACTCACTGCCCTTTGTTCTTGGACTATTCTTCAGGACTGCCAAACTCTTTGTAGTTGTCTAATACAGTATTTTTAAAATATATACATTTTTTATTGATTTCAGAGAGGAAGGGAGAGGGAGTGATAGAAACATCAGTGCTGAGAGAGAATCATTGATTGGCTGCCTCCTGCATGCCTCCTACTGGGGATTGAGTCTGCAACCCAGACATGTGCCCTGACCAGGAATTGAACTGTGACTCCTGATTCATAGGTCGTGCTCAACCACTGACCCACATTGGCCAGGCTAATACAGTATTTTTTTTAATCACACCCCTTGATGTTTGCAGATAGTATTCCTCCCACTTGGAATGGACTCCAAATAGTTTACACAAATGGCAAAATGACAAATTTCTCCATAAACTCCAGCTCAAATTCTGTAGTCCATGAAGCCTTCTCTCTTCTCTGTCACACTCCCAGGTGAACTTGGGTGTTCTCTACAATATTTCTCTCCAATCTGATATACACTTCCATCAGAGTACTTTTTATTTTGTGTGGTAATTGCTTGATGTTTGCATCTCCAGGGTCCAGTGTCAGGCCTGGCACCCGATGGGTGCCAATGCGTTAATGAACAAACACTGATGAGTGGAGAAGAGGAAGCCTCCCAAAAGTAATATATTGAATGATAAGAACACCCCTGTGATTTTTTTAAAAAAATTTAGGTACAGTATCACAAAATAGTGTCTACATGGCATGTTTTGATCTGACTCTATTTGGAATCCCATATTTAACTCAGACATTATTTTTGTTAAATATAGACATCTTTGTTTACATAGTCAGGAAAAGGCTACTGCCTACCTGGTATAATTTGAAAGATACAAGGGTCCCCAGAGCACCTCCATCAAAAGACAACCTCGGTACCTGGATTCTCACAATAGAAGTGCTGCTTTGGATATTGGCAGAATCTCCAGGGGGAAAAAAATCTGTTCAAAATTTATCCCTGGCAGGGGTAACGTGTGTACATTTCTGTGCCTCTCGGATTTATCGAAAGCAAGTAAATAGTTATTCATAGGATAGAAAGGACAGATCCATAAAGGATCCATTATTCCTCTTTTTCTCTCTCTCTCTCTCTCTCTCTTTTCAGGCTTCATTCTCGGTTTTGAAAGCATTACTTCTTTTGACTCTTGGTTCTTTTCCTTAGCAAAAAGAGGCTAGCTTAAGTCATAGATACAGCTTTTCATGCCAACCCTCCATCACTCATTCCCCTTCAGTGTTGATGCTTGCCATTGAAGCTCATTCACTTGACCTTGCACTATGGTCACCTGTAGATATTTGCTGACCAGTCACTGTGAGCTAATTAGACTGTGGGAGAAGGAAGAGAGGGCAATAGTGATGCTCCAAGGATAAAAGTTTGGTGGGAAAGCTTTCAGAACTATGGTTAGGGGCCAAATTCATCAAATAAGTAGGTTTCAAAGAAAAGTATGTACAATCACTTTAGTCCAAGCAAATAATTCTTAATCCAGAAGCTGACCTATCTGGATGTTTTATCTGCTAATGTGTGCCTTTGTAGTAATGATTCAGAGAAAGGCATTTTAATTTCACACTATTCCATTACTACTTGCCCTTCACCTACTTCCCTATGATATTCCTTCCCCTTCATTCTTTATTCAGTTCCTTTAGGTGCCCTTTGGGTCTGTGCACTTGCATCATCAGTCTCATATATGTATGACGTGATTATCAAATGCCTGCTCTTTTGTTGGAGTCAGCTTTTGCTCCTTTAAAAACAGATGGTAGGCTTAACCGAGCAACATCAGAAAAGAGAACTCAGCACTTTGCCCCCTGTTGCTCTTTACAGGTAAACAGAATCAAAACCCCAAAACAAATAGATGAGTTGATTGAAATTGAGAGTGACACAGGAACATGGTACAGGAGGTGTTTCGTTCGGATCCACACAGAACTGTATGGAGTAAGTAACAAGCCCTTCTGAATTGTTGGCCAATAGTCAATAGTCTATTGGTCAATTGTTGCATTTGAGGTTAGTCAGAAGCAGGGTTGACTGACCAGTTCCATGAATGGGTTTCTCACCACTTCAGACACCTGACTTCTGGACTGGGACCAGGTAATAGGATCCCCTTGGGATCATAGTGGAAACTAAGATGCTTCATCTTTGGGAAGGGAAGGTGTTCGGTGGAGTCTTGGTAGATCTGGGTAGGCTTCAGTTACTTTGCCCATTGACCTCAGGAAGCTGGTAAATGAAATTTCCAGTATTTGGTTTTCTCTAGCCTCTAGCTTTTACATTTTAAGTTCAAATGAATCCAGTGCAAAGAAAACTCAACTTTTTAATAATTTGTTGGAGGGAGTGGGGTGTGGGGTTGACTAGATAACTGTATAACTAAACTAACTCTCTAATATTTTACAGATTTGGATGACTTTTATGAGATGTTTCCACTACCCAGTTAGGGAAAATACAATAAAGCTTACAATCGTTTGGTTCACCCTGTCCTTTGGGTAAGTGATATTTAAATTCTTGGTAAGTGAAATCTTTATATGTCCACACTATAATTCCTAGTCATGCTGCTTTCTTTTCTTATGCTGTTTGATGCTGTTAACATTTAGGAAAGAATTTTATCCAGATTAGATTTGCTAACAGTTATGATTTTATAATCCAGTCATTTCACTTATCTTGTCATAAAGCTGTGCTGGCAAAACCAGTAATATTTGGAAAGCCCAATAAAACCCTGCGTGATTTGTCCCCCATGACTTCTCCTCCCTCCTCTCCTCATGTGGTTGGCCCAGCCACAGCAGCCTCTTTGCTCTTCCTTGAACATGCAAGAAAAGTATACTACACTTTCAGGTCAATAGGATCTTCGTGTCTGGTGGAGCCCCACATTCCTGCTTTAAGTTCCATGTCTTAACATCCCTAAATAAAAACAGGCAAGTGACCAGACATGACTGATCTTTCCCAGTGCTCTGAGTTGTAATAAAGGGACAAACAAGAAAAGTGATGGTCAGGACACCTAGCATCTTGTTCTGCATGTGACTTAGGGCATTACTGAGTTTTTATTCCTCATTTCTAAGTTGAGAGGATTGATTTAGAATATATAAAGTAACCCCCACCCAAGTTCTAGGATAACTACTAATCTATGAAGGATGAACATTAGCATGTATTCAGTGCTTGCTGTGTGCTAAACACTAAGCAAGGTGTTAAGTGAGACAACAGTTTTACTCTCAAGATGTGAAGAGTTACATGATAATTATCTGGTTTGTTTATTTTGTTTAACAATTTATTATTGACCACATCTTAAGCTTTATGGTTTTCTTACTGATTCCCCATAACCTCAAACAGTGAGTAGCATTTAGTGGATATTCAGTAAATGTTTGCCAAATAAATGAAAACTGAGCTAAAACTCCTCCATGTCATTGATTACAGACACCCCAGGGTAGCATGCTTCCTCGTGGTTGCTATTTTTAAAGTTTTTTGTCCTATGTATATGACTAGAGAGCAGTGCTATGGATGTTGCATCTCTGAGTTATTTCTTATTCAGTGGCCACCACTCATATCCTCACAGTAATTTCATTCATGATTTATGAAGAGAAGGGGTTGGAATCTGGAATCCTGAGCCAGTGATGTTTCCAGATTCCTGAAGACAATGATGATAAAACTACACATACTGTCTTCCGAGCACTCCCTGTGTGCTGGGTACTTTGCATCCCATTTCATCTAAGCAACCACCCAGGAAGGTGGGTGCTATCATCAGTCTGACATGAGAGATGAGGTAACTGAGGCTTAGAGAACTGGCTGAAGATCACACAGCCGGTAAGTAGCAAGGCCAGGATTCGAACCCAGCATGTCTACCTGCAACAGGATAAACTAGAGCAATGATTCTCAAAGTGTAGTGTGCATCAGAAAAATTACCTGGAGGCCTCCATCCCCTGAGTTCCTGATTCAGCAGGTCTGGACGGGGCCTGAGAGTTTGCATTTCTAACAAGTTCCCAGGTAACGCTGATGCTGCTGGCCCAGGACCCCACTTTGGGAACCACTATTTCAGAGGATTGTTGTTCAATAGAAACATAATGTGAGCCACACGTGTCATTTTAAATTTTCTGGCAGCCACACTATAAAAAAAGTAAAAGGAAACAGGTGAAATTAATTTTAACATTATATTTTATTTGACTCATTATGTCTAAAATGTTATCCTTTCAACATATAGTCAATATAACCATGATTAAAGACTTACTTTACATTCTTTTTTGTTAGTCGTTCAATGTGATATTTTATACATACAGCACATCTCAGTTTGGGCTAGCCACATGCCAGCTGCTCAGTAGCCACACATGGCGAGTGGTTGCTGTACTGAAGAGCACGGTGGTTACCCGTTGGAATGACACATGTGAGGCCAACCCGCAGAAACTGGAAATAACCTGGATTTTCAGATAATCGCCTGCACAGTCCTTTTCCCAGCCTTGAACTGCATTGAGAAATGGGACTGTACCCTCAGGCCAGCAGTGTGAGAGGAGTGTGGGAACCAAAAAAGGATTCTGCACTCATAAAAGAGGTCATTCTTTAAGGGCTCTTGAGGTTTTGGATACCAGGCGTGTGGCAGACTAGGTGATGGGGCGCCTCAGTGCAGCCTGGGGTGATGAGAAAACTTCAGGACCAGCATGACACGTATGGGTACAGGGTGGGATTCTTATACAATGTCACCTCCCAAAGCACCGGCTTCAGGAATTATGTACCTGGGGTTCCCCAGGGAACCCTAGGCCATATGTCTAGGTTGATTTTTGCAGACTTAATCGTGGTGGGGAGAGAGCAGCGCAGATGACAGCGTGATGATTCATAATGTTTCGGGGAGCCGGTCATCGTCAGAGCACCCCTCTGGGAACCGATACCCCTCTGAGCATGTCAGGGAGGCAGGCGTGCATCGCCTCTCGTTGCTGGCACCTTTACAAACTCGCACTTCTTTTGTCTTTGCAGGTACTATGGATTATCTGTTTGGTTCCCTGATGTCATTAAACATCTGCAATCGGATGAATATGCATTACGAACTAGAAATGTGCCGAGAGAGAAATATGCCAATTTCAGTATTAACTTTACCATGGAAAATCAGATTCATACCGGAATGGAATACTACAATGGCAGGTCCAGAAACTTTGAAATAACTTAGTATGCTATCTGTTCACAAAAACTTATTTCTTACTAGCCTTCACGGCACTGAAATATGTATAGTATTTTAGTTTTGTTTTTTAATTTGTACATTTAGTCATTTCTGGCTGAATATGAATACTTCCAAATGGGCATTAAAGAAAAGGGATCTGTTACTTCACTTAAAACTACTTCTGAAACTGAGTTGCTTTGCATTTATTAAGTAGTGGGATTGACTGTTATGAAATGAAAATTTAGAGAGACCCTGGAGAAAAATGAAAATAAGTCACAGAAGAAAAGAATGAGGAGTATGATAAAAATAAAATGGGTTATAAGGTTATTTAATTCAGAGAAGAAATCTGAAGTGTAATTTGTTGCCTGTCTTCAATTCCTGAAAAAGGGGACCGTTTTTCAGAATTCCTTCTTTCTCCATGATGCTGAATCAAAAATTGAGGTTACATTGAGAGTTTCAATTAGAGAACAGGAATGATTCTCCAAAGTTGGGGCTTTGGAAATAAAGAATACATTAGCAAAGGGTATTTTTGAGACTAGAACCTGGAATGCCTCTTGATGAGCACAGAGAACTGGCTCAAAAAGATTCTGGTTCATTCTTTCAGGAAAGCAAAGAATGGACAAGGTCATTATTTACATCCATTATTTGTTGTCTGAGCAAATAATCGTTGCTATGAGTTCCAGTGGTTTACATCATTCTTAGGAAATTGTCCTAATTTCAAAAATGATAAAAGTAAAAAGCTAAAATAATCAAAGTTTCCCAGGGCAAAAAACCAATTTGGAAAGATGAAAAAGAATTTGTGGGATGTTTATGGTTTGTAATGAAAAGGAGAATTGCCAGCAGGAGATAATTGTTTGAACTGACAATTTAAGGAGGGGCCTAATCCTGATCCCAGCCACATAGAACCACCTGCACTCTCCCGTAGGACACCCCAACTCAGAGCTGCACTTGGTTCTCTGTAATTCTAGATTGAAATTTACTTTGTTTATTAAAAAAAAAAAATACTCTTACTTGCCCTAGCTGGGTTATTTAATTCAGAGAAGAAATCTTCTAGGTTCGATTCCAGTCAAGGGCACTCACCTTGGTTGCAGGCTCCTCCCAGCCCAGGCCCTGGTCGGGGCTCATGCAGGAGTCAACCAATCAATGTGTTTCTCTCACATCAATATTTCCCTCTGTCTTTTCCTCTTTCTTCACTGAGGATAAAAAAAAAAATTCTGTTACTCCATTAGAAATTTCTAGCATGTTTGTATTTCTGACAGTCATATTTTAAATAATATTTGTTAAAATTCTAAGATGGGTATTCAGTCATGACTAAGAAATATTTTACATTAGCAATATAATAATTAATAGTTTTAATAGTACTGAAATCCTTATAAAATATATATTTATTTTAGAAAGTGGTAGAATTTTTTTTCAAGGAAATTTGAAATACCACTAGCTAACTCATTTTTTAAAAAATAGCTTTCCTGTTCAGCATATAAATGGCACCTCTTTCTGCACTGATATGGAGTCCAAGGTAGACTACCAGGAGACAGAGCAAGTTATAGAATAACGTGTCTCATTTGCTAGCACTTTTCATAAAGAATGCTCCTGGAGAGCACCCAAAAAACTAACACCAAAGAACGGGGTGGTCTGAGAAGAGGTCGGAAAAAACTCACTTTTTCCCTTTTAAATTTTTGATTTTGTACCAGCTGTACTCTGTGTATATACTACCCATTCAAAAAATTGTTTGCCCTTTCTAAATTCAGTTCCATTTCAGAAAAATTGATAATCTTAAAATGTCCCATTATTTACCCTCCTTTAAAGTGGGTAAATTTACCATTTAGATGGTTTCTCTCTGGACCCCTAGAGCAGGGGATTGACAAGATTATTTTTTAAGCCGGTTGTTCTGTTACACCACAATGCACAGTCAATCCTTAGAGTGAGAACAATTTTGAAAGTATTACCCAATAATTAGTGAGTTGCTCTAGGATCAGTCCCTTTCTGACCCTAATAGGAGTGGCATTTGATATCAAAACTTCTTCCGTGGTTGAATAAGCATTTTCCTCCCGGTGACTGTATAAGTATATATTCATGCTCTCTTAATAAATTACTGAGACACTGTTGAACATTTATTCATGTCTCCTGAGATCCTTATCAACACAGATCTGAGGCATAGATTCTTCTACAATGTTAGGATCATTATGACTGTTACCATTTTTACTACCTAGAGTTTCCCCTTCAGCACCCAAAAGTGTGTATGAGCAGGTTTCATCATTCTACACATTTCCAAAAATAAGCAGAGCTCTCATCATTCCATTTGGTTCAAGGAATAACTGCTGGCTCTGAGAAGAGAAGTATTCTTGGAGTGAGTGTGGCTATGAGTTTCTTGACCCCCGAGTCAGTCACTCCTCATGTCCTTTCTTCAGGATAATCCCTACACTGGAATGAAGAAACCTTGGGTTTTGGGCTTGGGGAACAGGCTCGCTTTAAAAGTGTGTATGGGAGCACATCCTCCAGTTAGAGCCATGAACCCCAAATAGAGAATTTTCAAATAAAGGCATATGGGAAGGAACAAGAAGATAGGATTGAAAAATAAAGAATTAATAGTCACAAGTAATCTCCAATATTTCTACCTGCAACTGCCTACCCCACAAAAAATCTTTTACCAACATTGCAAAAAGCTAAGTGAAGTTATCTTGAATGCCACCTCTTCTTCGGATAGGAAATAATCTTGGCAAGCAATGGATAGCCAAAGAACAGGCTGGATGAGGAAAAGGGGGAAAAGCTAAGAGATTAGAAAACCCAGAAACCAATGTCCTTTGTAATTAAGAGTGTCCACAGAGGGGCAGCCCATCACTAAACCTGTTTGACTTACCTTTAAACCCTGGTGGACAATCATTGATATGAATTTTTTGTGTGTGTTGAGCAGATTCCTAGGGGTCAAGTTCAAATCTGTAACTTTCAAGGATTCGCTTTTTAAGGCCTGCACTTTTGAGGATGTGACTTCAGTCAACACCTACTTCAAGAACTGCACATTTATTGACACTGTTTTTGACCACACAGGTAGGTGTGCTACTTAGTCCTGCTGAGGCCTCTTCAGAGGGCCTGGCGCTGGGCGGAAATGGGATACGCATGTCACAGTGTGGGCAGAGACTTAAGGGGGAAATGGAGATTAAAGTATAAATTAACAGATTCCCTAAATCAGGTCGGATCAAAGTTACGAGTGTATTGTTTGTTTTTGTCAGATGTAATGCAAATGGGACTTGCAGAAGTTCAAAGTTAAAAAATAAATGGTTTGGTGCATAATTTTTAAAGCAAAGCATTAACCTGTAGTTTATTTGTTTTGATAATCTTGGCTTCTAAATCTGGTGTTTCTTTAAGTCAGCATGTCTGAACTACAGTCAGCAGAGATGGCAAACATATGGCTGATTCATACATATTTTGAAACAAATTGTTTTTGGTAATTGTTGTATGGAAACTATTAGCCCTATAATGATAGTCCTTCTATAACATGATAATTAGAACAAGCTAACATCATAAAGGAGTAAACAAGTAACAAAATTAGCAATGGCTAATCAAAAGAAATCGGAGGGTAACTGGATTCTTTAACTTAGCTTATTCCTTTTTCAACCCAGGTATTCCTTCATTCTGCAGCTGTGCCTCAGCACCAGGGGATGGGTTCCAGGACACCCATGGATACCAATACCCATGAATGCTCAAGCCCCTGATATAAAATACTGTAGTATTTGCATAACCTCTGCACATCCTCTGTACACTTTAATCATCTCTAGATTACCGATAGCATCTAATATAACATAAATACTATATAAATAGGTGTTATACTGTATTATTAGGGAATGATAATAAGAAAAAACGTCTGTACATGTTCAGTACAGATGCATCTATCACGGGCCTTGCAATACAGTACACATCAGCAACAACATACTTTTTTTTCCCAATCCACAGACGTGGAATCCATGTACGTGGAGGGCCAACCATGCTTTGTAATGTAAAGTCCTAGACCTTGCACTTTGTCAGGGCAAAGATACTAAAAGTCAAACCAGCCCCGGCCTTGAAGCTCTCAAGGAGAGTAGAGTATCATGATTCCTTTCCGCATTCTCCATAGGCTTTCTTATCCTGGTGTATAACTATTAAGAGCTTGATGAATTATCTTTCCTTATGTCCACAGATTTCGAGGAGTACAAATTCATTGACAGTGAATTTCAAAACTGCTCCTTTTTTCACAATAAAACGGGATGCCAGATTACCTTTGATGATGACTACAGTGCCTACTGGATTTATTTTGTCAACTTCCTGGGAACATTGGCGGTGTTACCAGGGAACATCGTGTCTGCTCTCCTGATGGACAGAATCGGGCGCTTGACCATGCTGGGTAAGTGCTGCGTGCCCTGTAAAATAAAGGAGCTGCCCTGCCATCTGGAGGGAGCCCACTTCCCACGTGCCCTCTGCCCCCTTGGGGATTTGCATCCCACAGAGGTGAGAGAAATCCCTTCAGACCTTTCATTAAGACACCATCTTAGTGAAAATTATGTCTAATTGCATTTCATTTAAGCAGCTTCCATGCGTTCACAGCCTAGAAAACTAATTATGTGTGACTAATGTATACTTTTCCACTTAAGTAGCTGAATAATTGATGATGTGCATTTCATGCTTGCTGTGTTCAGAAGGCAGTTAGAGGGGCAAACCTTTCATCCAGGTGAGCAAACCCGCACCTGAGCTTTGCCAAACCCAGTCTGCAGCTTCCCCGTGGGATCTGTGTCGCTGTGAGACCTTGAAGACTCCAGGGTCTTTCTTTGCTCTACCAAGACGAGGGGAAACATCCCAGCCTTCTGTCTGCTTCATTGACAGGTGGCTCTATGGTGCTTTCGGGGATTAGCTGTTTCTTTCTTTGGTTTGGCACCAGCGAATCCATGATGATAGGTATGCTGTGTCTGTACAACGGATTGACCATCTCGGCCTGGAACTCTCTGGATGTAGTCACTGTGGAAATGTACCCCACAGACCGGAGGTATGTTGACATGGGTGTCTGGGAAGAGGTACTCTGAGCTCCACAGGACCACTGAAAGTCATAGAAAATAAACCAAATTGTCATGCTTCCAAGAAAGTAAAAATCCAAAAATATCTGGCATATGAAGTTGTAGGTTTCACTTGTATATATTAAAAGGAAAATGCTGGGGAATGTAGTTGCTAGTAGGAGTTAATAGGACAGTTATTACTGGCAATTTGGCCTCTCGGTTCTTGATTTTGTGCAGGAAAAATTTCACAACACAAGTCCAGGAGATTTTGAAAGTAGGTTTACTAAAGGTGGGGACAGTGAAACAAAGGAAGGGCTTAAAATAGAAGAGACAAGATCATAGCAACAGGAGTGAACCTAGGCGGAGCTGCCTTGGCCCTTTGAAATGTGAGGAATAGTGGAGCCTAAGTGTGGCCGCGTTGGCCCTTTAGAAAGAAAGTCACAGAGGCAGAAGTGAGCCCACTGGGTTGTGTGGGCTCAGGAAGCAAATTACTGAGGCAAAAGAAGGGCCTTTGGAGAAAGAAAGCAAAGATGTATCCCTTAGGAAAGAGGAGGCAGGGGGAGGCCAGGGAATGCTCTAGAGAGAGAGTGCACACTCGTGCGTGCTGGGTCCTTTGTCTTAAGGGTTTTTATCTGTTTTCTATATGCAGGAATTTTGGGGGAGGTCTCAGGGAAGGATCTCAATAGAATATTCATCAGCTTTCCAGGTGTGTCCTTTCAGGGTTGTGATTGGTCAGTGCTAATGCAGGGGTCATTAGTCATTGCATCTGGTCCTGATGTCAGCCATGGCATGGCTTCATCCGGTTTTGCTGCTTTTCTGGGCCTGGAGCTGGAACACAACTGAGACCTAGATGTTATCTCTGGTTTAACCTAAACTCTGTCTCTGGGGTCAACAGACCCGAGGCTT